>NC_088837.1:490000-620000 GCF_904066995.2 Poecilia reticulata
TCTGCTGCTAAGGCTTGATTGATTGAAACAGAAAACACCTTCCATATTTATGCTGGTTTTCACCAGCAAAACTTCCTGCATGTTCAAACTGAAGGGTAAAGGAAGGAGCACTGACAGGTTGTTTGCCATCCGGCTCCAGTACTCAAAGCTGGTCCAACACACCTGACTGAAATGGCGCAATACCTCCTCGGCATGTCAGAATGTTCTGCAGGTGTACTGAACCAGAGAAAGAAGTAAAAGATGCACCGGCCCTTGAGGACTGACTTTGGACATCACTGCCTATGTTCCTTTGTCCTTTTCAAACATGTAGTTGTTGGTTTCTTTAGCTGAGTCTATGTTTTTAAAAATCTAGAATACCTGAGTTCAAATATATTTATTCAAGCAAAGCTTTAAGTAGATTTAAAAATGTGTTGCTATTTTATTTTTTAAAATAAGTATTTTTCTTTACTTTTATTCGGCAGGAGCAGCTTGCATTGACACAAAACTAACGGCATAAAACAGATTGTCTGTATACAGCCAAGCAAATGCCGTTGATCTTCACTAAATTAAGGCTGAACTGGTATTCAAGCGCCCTCTGGTGATTAACACATGCAACTGCGGCTTTGACATGACTAACTGAAAACATGTTTGTGAACTTGTTTCTATAAGATCTAAATGCTTTCTTACATTTAACCATTTACACACAGTATCACTGACCGTTTCACGACTGAGGAGTAACAGGGAAATATTGTTATTCATCAAGTAAAGACAATAACAACACTCCCATCAGAGGGATTACGTATCACTGAGGTTAGCTGATATCCTGTCTTCATAAATGATCACTAGTAGTATTATTATCTTACTTTACTAGTTTAAAAGTTTTTCTATAAAGGTGTCTGTTACGTATCTCTGATATATTCATACACAATAAAATATTTTTGACAAACTTTGAAAATGTTACATTAATGCTCTTTACAATGTTTTTGCAGCATTAATTATTTAGTTGTGCTACTCAGCTGAAAAATGAATTCAATATGCTGCAAGTCAACAACTTCATGCAATGTGTTGGGTTTCTTTAAATAAGAACTTTTTAATCAATTTGACTAATGAACTAAGGTTGACTGCACTGTTTGATAACTAGAATATATTGAATTGTATGTGTGATTGGATTGAATGAAAAATATTGTGAGATAGTGCTATATAAACAAACTGAATTTAATATGCACAACCAATACAACTGTATCATACACAATGATAAAAAATAACATGTAATCCAGCCTTTTGATTTATTTAGAACAGACGTAGTTCTATAGTTTACATGTTTTCAGAAACAATTGCAATTTGTTTATTAAAGTAAAAGTTGTAACTTGCATGAATACTTTGTTATTTTCTTGAAGCTATGTTCCATCCATCCATCCATCCATCCATTTTCTTCGGGTCGGGTCGCGGGGGCAGCATCTTCAGAAGGGAGGCCCAGACTTCCCTCTCCCCAGCCACTTGTTCCAGCTCCTCCGGGGGAACCCCAAGGCGTTCCCAGGCCAGCCGAGAGACGTAATCCCTCCAGTGTGTCCTGGGTCTTCCCCGAGGCCTCCTCCCGGTGGGATGTGGCCAGAACACCTCACCAGGGAGGCGTCCAGGAGGCATCCTGACCAGATGAACGAACCACCTCACTGGCTCCTCTCGACGTGAAGGAGCAGCAGCTGTACTCTGAGTCCCTCCTAGATGACCGAGCTTCTCACCCTATCTCTAAGGGAGAGCCCATCCACCCTCTGGAGGAAACCCACTTCGGCCGCTTGTATCCGTGATCTAGTTCTTTCGGTCATGACCCAAAGCTCATGACCATAGATGAGGGTGGGAATGTGGATCGACCGGTAAGTCAAGAGATTCGCTTTTTGACTCAGCTCTCTCTTCACCCCGATGGACTGGTACAGTACCCGCTTCACGGCAGACGCTGCGCCAATCCGCCTGTCGATCTCCCACTCCCTTCTTCCCTCATTTGTGAACAAGATCCCAAGATTCTTGAAGTTATGTTGAAATGTGTTTTCATTCAGTCAGACTTAGAAACAGTTTCTCAGCTTTTCATAAAGATCTTGAGAAATCCTTCACAGAGATGATGGAATCATGTCCAGCAACAAGCATACAGTGATCAACAGCAGGCGAAGCAGCAGCATAACGCCCAGAGACAGGAGGCAGGACTTGCTTTTTATCTTGTAGTTGCATTTACCAATGAATGCCAATTACAAAAAAAATCACAAAGTTTGATGTAAAATTATTTTATGTGTTTACACTAACAGGGAGTTCCCAAAGTAACAATCAAGTATAAACTGAAAATAAAAGCTTTATGACGTTGAATGTGACTGCTAAAACTAGAAAAACATGACTTTACACACAACATTAAATCAGCTGAGGTATGACCTGGAATTTATGACGATTTCTGTAAGTACAGGAGGACTCTAGAAAATCCACAGCAATAAACGGCCTGTATAAAGTTAGATGACTCCAAAGCATTTTACACTACATTGAGTGTAAAATGCTTATCATGAGTCATGGTGTACTGCCTTGTACAGCTATCCTGGGACGGTTTGACAAAGGTCAGGCTGCCATGCACTGGCACCACCTGTTGGGCCCTCTGACCACCACCAGCAGGCATGGAGGAAGTGTCTTCTTGACCAAGGACACAACAATGGAAACTGTATTTTTTATAATCTGGAGACAGAAATACAGTTTTTTTTTTATCAAATAAATTTGAAGGCCTGAATATTAAGCATGTTGAACCTTTAATGTAGTAAGCTGCTTTCCCTGGTGTATACAGAAAAGAAGTGTCTAAAAAGTATCTACCTGTTTAATTGTGGCCCGGTTATAAAGCTACAGACAAACCAGCTGCTACACTGAAATACTTTCTCATATTATTTGTAATTAAGATTCCATTCAAAGATACTTTATTTATCCCGAAGGGACTCATATTAATCACAAAGGAGTTGGGGTTGAAGCCATTGTCATCTAGACAAAGCAGGCACCAACACAGTTCAGTCTGATTAAACTGAATCACCCGCTTACAGGCAGATTGTAATTGCATGTCCATTGTTTGTAGATTGTTTAATTAATGTTGTAATTGCAATTGCAATTCTACAATTGATTTTGTATAATTGTACTGTCTATAATACATAAGATAATACATTGGTCATAGCATTAAAATGGCTTTAACTGAGTTACTTTGGTGGACTGGAGGTCTGTCCAAGGTTTACTCCACACCATTGGCTCCCATCAATCTTTTGCCTACACATTGACTGGATGGATGGTTTAAATCCTAAATATCCTATCCTATCCTATCCTATCCTATCCTATCCTATCCTATCCTGAATAAATAAATATCCTAAATATCTTCACCAGAAAGATGTTATCTGTTTAAAGAAGTGGAACAGAAAATAGGCAGAGGACCACACTCATGAAAACCAACTACTGAATGTAATGTTGTGTCCTTGTATGAATTACAGTTCAATAAATGTATGTACTAATCTGTAGTTAGCGCAAAATCACGGCGTTAAATCCAAAATTTGCGCCGGTATTTTTTGGCCACTGGATGGCAGCGCTGTGCAAGTTTTTGAATTGTGTTCTTGCTGTTCTGTTTACGTGGATCAGAGGTGTCCAGTCCTTAGGGGACATTTTAATATTGTCTCTGCTCCAACACAGCAGATTGAAATAGTCCAATTACTTCCTGAGCATGTCATAATGTTCTGTAGAGGCCTGCCAACGATTAGAGGCTGAGCCCAGTCTGTTCTGGTTGTGTGTTACATGCTAGGAGAAGGAGGCTATAGTAAGTTTATTTGTACTTATATTTAAACCTATCTATTTTTTAAGATATTCAAACTGACTGATCAGACTACTTTTCTATTTCCGGTCAAGATTGTTAGGATTACCAAAATTGTTTTGATTACCTATACATGCTAGAGTAATAAAAGCTAGGGGGACTTTAAATACATTTTCATTATTCTTGACAGTGTTGACTTTTCAACTGTAATACTCAAAGAAACACTATCATAAGAGATGTGGTTAAAGAAATATTCCAAAAGGTGTTATTACATGTAGATCACATTTTGCATATTTAATCCTTCCACAAACTTCTCACAATAAAGTGCTGAAATTGTGACCTGTTCCTCCAGTCACAGTGGATATGACCAGGTCAGTGTTCAAAAGAAGCCCACCTAACTGTCTCTCAAAAGAGGAGAGGGGGTGCAAGACAGACTGCAAACAACGCAATATCCGGTGGAGCTGTTGGCGGGCAGAAAGGGTTTGGTTGTGTATGTTAGCAACGCAGTTCAGCCTATTGTGTGATTGAGTTGCGAATGCAAAGACAGTCTTCTTTAAAACTAGCTTGGATACTTTTAGGTTTTTTTTTTTTTTTTTTGCTGTTTAGCCCGTCGGCCTGTTATTTGTCCTCAGGACACCAATACATATCAGTCTTTTCACTTCGGCCTGCTGCTAGCCGGACAAGCACTCCGAAGGTTTCTGCAGAAAGGTAAGGCTCGTGTTTGTTAGCTAAGCTGGAGCGAGCAAAGCACGCCAGCCATGTTGCCCTCAAGATGCTGTTAGCAGGCCGTCTTTCTCGTTTATATGCACGCGTTGTGAGCTGCAGTTTACTGAGTTCTGAATGATATTGAGCAGTTCCGCCCACTGTTAGCTCATTTCTCTTGTACGCAACCTGTCGGGCTGAGCTGGTGAAGGCACGAGGCTTTCAACGTGGGTGCAAACGGAATGGAAAACGACGTGCAACACGTTGGTTGTTGGCTTTGTGACCGAGGGAATGCATGTTTTAAAACGTAGAATCTACATCATATGTTTGCGTTGTTGGTTGCTGCAGTGAGTGTGCATTCACTTTCTCGGTGACTTCCAGCTGCGTAAATCGCGCTAATCCAGGCCGAGACATGGAAGGCATTTTATGGAAAAGACGCGTCTCTAAACGCTTATGACATTAATTTCGCGCTGAACAGTGCTTATGGAGCATATTATATATTTTTTTCTATTAAACTTCTAAACATGTAAAAATGTATGCCGTACGGGAGCGCAGCTGCAACCCCCATAAATCCGGGCCTGCTACCCAAAGTTCGGTAGTTGTACCTCCAACAGCTTCACTTTCAAAAAGTCTTTTTATATGTAAATAGCAGAACCGTTGGGGCTTTTGGTTTAAACGTTCGTTTGCGTAACTTTTTTTTTCTTAAAAGCATCCGAGTTTCTACTGTTAAGATGTCCCGCCTGCTGGTTCTCTAACCCACCACACTGACTTTGTATTCCTCCGTGGTTATCTTCGCCTCTGACTCTGATTGTTTTGTCCTCTTTGAGCATGCAGGCCTTCCCACTGCAAGCCCCTCTGATGCAAATGTAATCATCAGCACCAGTCTGCTGCAGATCTGATTGGTCCCCTCACTCAAGTCTAGGATGCATGTTCAGTATTCAGTGCTGAAACTCCCAGTCTGAGGGTGGCGCCAAACTTGCAACAGTCACACAAAAGCAGAGAAGTAAAGCAAGGAGCTTGCAACAGTTTTATCATGAACATCTGCGTTTTTCAAGCCGTTTCTGGTGAATGGCATCACCAGAAACAGAAAAACACTTTCCTTCAATTTCCTCAAAAGCCGACTGTGCGCCTTATAATCCGGTGCGCCTTATATATGGACCAATACCTGTTGTGGCTCACCACAACAGGTCTAGCAACTACGGTAAGCAGCCGCCGACTTCATTTTCACCCGTAAAAGAAGAAGCGCGCGGTGCATGCTGGGATAGTTGTCAGAACGCTGGTTTGTTGACAGAAGCTGTGTACGAATTCAGGGTCTGCATCCTTCGAAGGACTGGTCTATGTAGGACTGGTCTACGTAGGACTGGTCTACTTAGGACCGGTCTACTTAGGACGGGTCCTTCGAAGGCCGGGAATAAACTAAGACCGGAAGAAAAATATCCGTGGATTGGACAGGTCTAGCCTTCACCAACTGTCCCCGCCCCCACCTCAGCGTAACTCATGTTGCCTAGCAACCGTGACAGCATGAAGCAGAGAGAGAAGAAAAAAGAAAAACCAACTGAGCCGAAGTTTGTTTTTCAGTCATGTATTACTGATTTCTATGTTATTCTTCACCTTTTATAGTAAAGGATGTTCCATAGTAAAAAGAAAATCTCTTAGTTTGATTCTAAAATGTTCAAATATGTACTGCACTTTTCTACAAGGAATACATATAAGCAAATTATTAATTTACAAATATAATACTCTCCACATCGCAGATAGGTTTATTTAACCGTAATGTCCTAATATGTTTGAAGGCTTAACTTTAATTAATCAAACCGATGTGCTCTGCTTTGAAATACTTTATAAACCAAACATTTTCAACCAGACCTGTCTGAATAATATCGGTGTTTAACTCCCACTCATTGGGGAAAGCTAGCGGGAGTTTTTATAACAATGTGCCAGGAGTTAGGCGTTTTTTCTCGGTATACCGAACCTGGAGCGCCCGGCCAGCTGATAGCTGGTGGGGGAGCTGCCTGTTAACGGAGCGGTAGCAGACATCCGAAAACGTCAGAGCAATATTGCAATTTGGTGATGTATTGATGAACCGAGCAAATATTTGAGATTTACACACTTGCATTCTCGCCTAAAAACGTTGTACCAAATCACGCTGTGTCATTTAAAGTGTTGTATAGCTAAATAATTTGTGTTATTCACCGCCATTGACGCTCTGTCTGAACGCCCAGTTGGAACCCGCAATGAATTATGGGATGTCGTGGGTTGTGAAGGATACATCAGACCCATCCTTCAAATCTGGGGAAAAGAAGGACGCATTTGAAGGATGCATTTGAAGGAGTTTTGAATTCGGACAAGCCTTGTCACCATGCTATGACGTAATCGGCCTACAAATCCGTCCTTCGAAGGATGCAGACCCTGAATTCGGACACAGCTAAAGTTTGACTGACCTATCTACCTACCGACCTGATAATCAGGTCGTCAGCAGGTCATTTAGCACCACGTTCTCCATGAACATGCTGTGCGCGAACGGAGAAAGGTGACCATCGTCCGGCCACGCCCCGGCCCCGTCGCGGAAGGTTCTTCTCGCTGACCCAAGTCGAACTGTTTTTTTGACATTCGTTATGTCAACAAAGTGGCTTTAGATATTCATCCGGGGTGCTTTGACTAGGGTTACCAAGGGACTAGCCCCTATACATTTAAAGCCAGGGGGGGGGCCGGAGGGGGGGGAAAGAGAGACAGAGGCTGCGGCGGCAGCGTGTTGGTTGGTCTGTGTTACCCAGAAAGCAGTTGGGCACAATATGCAACACCAACACCGTGAGTGAAACAATGACTGGGGCAGCCTACTATATAAAGTACTCTGGGGCCACTTCTTTGTTATTACACATCCACATTTGTAGAGTACGGAACAAATAGCGTCCCGTATAGGTTCAATACGGGACGGGTGGCAGCCCTAACTGTAGCGTCTATTCTATGCGCCTTATAATGCTGTGCACCTTATAGTGCAGAAAATATGGTACTCTTTTACATGCCGTTCATAGCCGCATGCCGCGGTAGAACTAGTCCGTTAAAGTGAAACCTGGAGATGTAGGTATGATTCATTTAATGCTACACAATGGGAAAAATAAGTCAAAACTACTCATTTCTTCTTTCTTTTTTTCTCTGTAGGTTTTACAATACACGCAGAATGGTTGCCATAGCAACTTTATGTTTCAGGTTCAGCACCAAAAACACTCAAACATTACCTTACAGAACATTCAGTTCGTTACAGTTTTCGGTTTTTATGCTTGATGTGTATTTTGCAATTATTAATGAGTTATCACTGTGGTAGATTAGCCACCGCTGCTATTAGCCATGCTAACACATCGGTGGTTGATTAGTTAATTTAAACACCTGCTTCACTGATGATCTGTCAGTTTGTGTGTATTTTGCCTTTTTTATTTTTAAGCTGAACCAAAACACACCTTATTCCACAGCACATCTATATGTTAAGTTTGTCAACTGACCTACTTCCTTCTCCCTCGCTATTTTTTTCTTAGTTAAAACTTATTTCTCACCTTGTTATCTAGTCATAGTGTAGACAGTTCATAGCAAAATACTGCATCACTTTTTACATGAGCTTACATTTAAGTCTAGCAGAGAAATGGGACCAGGAACTATGTCGTCTATCGTGATATAGTAAAAATATATCAGGATATTAGATTTTCCTCATATCCCCCAGCCCTAATTTCAACTACATGAACCGAGGAAATTCCCACAACACCTTTAGCAGGTCAACAGTAGATCAGTGATCTACTGTTGACCTGCTAAAGTTTTGTGATGTAGAACAGTGGTTCTACATCACAAAACTTGCATGTTTTCTGTTGTCTACAAAAAGTCCTCTTCAGACGTCAAACTGGCGACCGTAGCAAAGAAGAGCAAGAAGGCTGAGGATGAGGAGCAGCCGGCGGCCCCTGCCCCAGCAGCTGCAGCGGCAACTGTCACCGCGGCAACAGAGGAAGCACCTCCGGTAGAAGCAGCAGCAGCTCCAGCCGCAGCGGCAGCTCCTGCAGAGGAGGAGGAAGAAGAGGAGTATGTGGTAGAAAAGGTTCTGGACCGCCGTGTGGTGCGGGGCAAAGTCGAGTTTCTGCTGAAATGGAAAGGCTTTTCAGAGTGAGTATAACCTGCTCAAATACTGGATGCTGCTTTTTGTCCCGGGTGGACCTAGCACCACCTTTGAGATGAAGCTCCCCCTCAGAGGTGCCACCTCACAGAGCAGCCCTCCCCCACAACTCCTCCAGTCAGCAACTTTAGCCAGCAGTAACTAGCAAACACCTTTTGGAACTGCTGAGTTCATTACAGCAGCTACTTCTTTGTGAAATGCTGGTAAAACATCAATAAAGGGTAAACAGAGGAGCCATGTTATGATGGTTTCCTGAAGGTGGAGCTTCAGAAAGAGCAGGAGTTTCTTAAAGAGACAGAGGCCTAATTTGTTGTGGTATCTTATGAAAATCATCTCAAAAACAATCAAGGATCTGAAGCCAGCAGCGCTGATGATTGTTCATGTTTTATGACTCCCTCTGTCCATGAAGCTGATCAACGGAAGCTTCCGGTCGGCTCACTGTTTCTGTGTTACATGTGCGACGTCACATTGTCCTGGTAGAGCTTTCTCAAAGTCATATTTTCCTGAACTTCTACCATTATATGCATTAACCTGTTGAGTTAGTCATCAGGAATCTTTATTATTATGATTGAAAATGTTGAAGGATTGACTTCAAACATTTTTTCAGCATGTTTTGATGTAAGCGTGAAAAAATTATCTATTTCCGCTTGGCAGTTTCAGTAAAGTCTCTTAGATGACATGTTTTATTTTTAAAATCTTGCTGTTTATAGATTAACACGGTTATATTAAACAAACTACTATTGGCTGGGTTGTTGGTGTCTGCCACAAACTTTCTGTAGTCATCAAAAAGTTATTATGCATACTGTTTGATTTCCTGGCATGATTGCAGATTTACAAGTCTTCTGGGAGAGTGACTTGGGAATTTTGGAACATTATTTCAGAGACATGCATGTCTTAAGTTATTATTTCCTTATTCATCTGTCTAGCGAGGACAACACATGGGAGCCGGAAGAAAACTTGGACTGTCCTGACCTGATTGCAGAGTACATGCAGAAACACAAAGAGAGGGAGGAGAAGAAGAAGGAGAGTAAGAGGAAAGCTTCCAGCGAGGCGTCTGGAGATGCAGAGGAGCGGGCCAGCAAGAAGAAAAAGGAGGAGGTAATTTATTTATTGGCTCCAGAGCTAGATGGCATCTGCTGTTTAGGTTCTGTAAGTTGCCATTTTATCCTTTTATTCTACAGCTTATGCTTTTCTTCTCCTTGTCTCTGTTGTACATTTAATCTAGTATGCAGGGCTTAAAGAGCTCCGGCCGGGGGCCGGATTTCCGGCTTTTCACCAAACGGTCCGCCTCAACCAAACTAGTCTCAAGGCTTTTAAGAGCTCCGTCTACAAAGATGTCTGCCAATCAGAGTTCTAGCTCCCATGTTCTTGACCAATGACTGTAAAACGGTTTGTAGAAAAGAAGCGCATGCGTTCGGTTCAGAGGTTAAATCAAATGCGATATGAAAGAAGATGGAGTTTGTCTCACCCGGTAAAGAAACACGTTTACTTGAGAAAGGAATTAAAAACAAGTGGCGCTGGGCATAGCGAGAGGAAAGGGGACAGGAAGTTGGTGGAAATTTTTACAAAAGGGCGGCGCTGGGATTCCTTTGGGGGGCGTTTGGTCGAAGGTAAACTTTACACCTTACATCTTCACACACGCCCGAAACCTTAGGGGGTTAAAAAAAACAACAAAAAAATGCAGCGCACATTGCGCAAAACTCTGTAACAGCAGAAGCGAGACATAAAACGGAGCGACCAACTAGATGTGAATTATGGCATAAAAACAGAGAATCCGACGCTGAACAGTGAAAAATCAACACATGATGTGAAACATATCATGATTAGGCGGCGCAGCAGGTGACGAGTGAAGATTACTGATGGTCAATAAACAATAAAATAAATCTAGCAACAGGAAAGAAACTAAAGTAGACATAGCAATAAACCAAGAGAGGATAATACTAATCAAAGGAAACTAAATGGAAATGAATAAAGAACAAAATGCAAGAATAAACTAAGAAACTAAAGTAAATACAAAGGAATAAACTGGTATGGCAAGACCTTTCAAGCAATAATTAATACAGAGGACTGTATGGCAAGAATAAACAGACACGTACAGATAAAAGGTAAAACAATATTGTTGGAAGTGCCATGTTTTTGTTGAGACCATATCTAGTACTGATAATAAATATATCTTACATACCATAACAGTAAAAAACGTATCACTTATTTATGTTTTTACTTAGATTTGATATTTTTATTTCTTCAATATTATTTTTCATGTCAATGTTGATGTCATGAGGCTGGTAACTCCATGACACTTTCAATTTGACTCATTAGGATTTGATTAAGAACCAGATTTGTTCTTTGTAATTTCTGTCCAGTGAAACTATTAATCTATAAATCAATAGACAGGTCAATATAAATATATAATCCATGATTCTATCTCATATTTGTATGGCATTAAAAGGTTCTGGAACTTTTGTTTTTCCACTGAAAGCTTTGGTTTGCATAGTAAATGACATCTGGGTGAAATTTTATGGTTGATACTTTGATGTCCCATTCTCCTGAAGGCAGCACAGAGCTGCACCACCAGAAACCGACAAACACTGAAGAGGAGAAGAGCTATGATTACTATAGTTACCGTTCTATCCATGTTTTAATGTTGCAAAGCTCAGTTATTATAGATCAAATAGATCAAAGTTTAAACTGGCATGTTATACATCTTTTATCTGGTCATTTTGTGGAAAATTTAGAAAATTTAACAACTAGACAATAGAACAAGAACATTTTTCCACTCTGACTGGCTGCTGTTAGGCCTACCAATTTTAAATTCATTAAATTTTTCATAGACACCTGTGAAAATAATTTCTATTCACATGGCTTTTTTGTTCTCTGGGAAATTATCTTGATGATAAATACAGAAACAAGCATAAAAATCAAAACATCTACAATAGTGATAGTGATATTAATAATAAAATAATAGTCCGCAAGGGCGTAGGAACGAGTCTGTCATTGGGGGGGACGCATATCGGAAAGCTAACAGATCAGTAAATAGCTTGAGCAGAAATGTCAAACAATTATGCCATCAACACGTCAGTAATGCGTTACTCTAATCTGACCCTTGTTTTAGTAACAAGTATTCTAGCATGTTATTATTTACAATCCAATAATCAGATTAAAATTATGCATAGTATAATGACAGTCATTCCAGGATGAACACTCACTTTAGAATTTGCCTCACAACTAGCAAGATAAATAATCTGGTAGCACAGACAGGCTAACAGATTTTGATATATCTTATTGGTCAAAAGACATTTGATTATTGGTGAAAATTCATTGATAGAAATTGACTGGTAATTGAATTGGTTCTACCTCTTCCTAAAACCAAAGTAGAAAACAGCTCATAAAATAGGATTCAGCCGTTTTAAACTCAATACATCAGTTTGACCAACAAAAATAAAATCTAAAAAACAAGTTTTGTTCTTCTTGAACGTCTCTCTAAATCAGTGCAACGGTTTGATCTACAAAATAAATAAAAATGATACTTTTCACGTCTAACAAACCTTTAGCTCCTCCCTGTTAACTCAGTCTCACTTTCCAGCCCTGCATTCAGTAACTTACCAAACATGAACCATAAAAACACTGAGGCAAAAAGCCTAAATGTTTGTTTTCCTGTCATTTTTAGTCACAAACATTTAACTGAAATGTCGACAGATATGTGTTTCTGTCTCTGCCTCCCTCTGACTCTCTGCAGCCTGATGTTCCTGCATGGATTCATGGATTTACAACAGACACTACAGTAATGTACAGTGTCCGAATGTGAACTAAAGATAAAAAGTATGTTTTTATTATACAGAATGAGAATTTAAACAACTTCATTTTCAGATGTATTATTATACATCTCAACTCTATTTACTGTGTAGCAAACATTTTCACTAATTTATTTTTAAACCTCTCCTCCAGCACTTTTCTTATAGTGTGGAAATAATTAAAAAAACATTGAAAAGTTGAAATAAATCAACCTGACATCAGTCTTCACCTGTTCTCCTTTCTGGTTTTATTGAAATTAATATAATTTTATATCTTCACACTCTGAAACTCCACCTGACTCTCCTATGTCTCCCCTGACCTGCTCCTCTCATAATAAAATAGTTTAGTTCATTTAAAAATTAAAAACAGTTAATACATATTTCAATAAATTAAATGAAGATCTCACCAGAGCTATATAATATAATATAAATACATTTTAATGTATTGGTCGAGTATGATCAGGTGTTCCTCACTTTAAATAATAAAAAGGCTCATTTTGCTGCTGTTTCAGTCTCATTCTAAATAATTGACTAGACTAGCTGACGTTTAAACAAAGTTAGCAGTAAAATTTTGGACATGTGACTATTCCAGAATTAAAACGGCTTAACCAAAAAGATTTAGTTCTATATATAAAAGTAAACTGACGAGATGTTATAAACGAGCGATATTCATGGCAACATTCCTAACAGACAGTTTACCTCATTCAAACGGAGTTTTTCTGACTCCATCTGCTGCTGCCTTTACTCTGAGCCGTTCAGAGGGGGGAGGGAGGGAGGAAGTGCTCTGCTGAATGCGATGTTGTGCGCCTTCAAAATAAAAGCACGCGAGTAGAAGATTTTAAAATTCTTCGCAACTGCGGTGAAATTATTGGGGGGGACGAATGTGGCTCTCTCCAATATTGGGGGGGGACATGTCCCTCTTATTTAATGTTGAGGGATTTTTGCCTGTAAGGCAAACCTTTAGGCCACAGACATTTTATATTTTGTTTTGAGTTGAAATGTACTGAAGTCTTATTTAAGTTTGAGTGTTTAGCTTGTTAATTGTATTGTTAGAAGCAATTGTTCACTATTCAAAGACACTTTTTATTAAACTGTGGTAATAGCAACGGTATAGTTAATTTCTATCGTTTCAGGCTGAGGATTTTTTTTTTTACTTTACGCCCCGAGTATGCCGGTCTTTGGACAGTTTCCCAGGATTTTTACCTCAGAGACTGTCTAACTCAAACATGTCAAACTCGAGGCCCGGGAGCCAAATTTGGCCCACTGTAGCTTTTTATGTGGCCGTCTAGTCTAGGCCTGTCACGATAACAAATTTTGCTGAGCAATTAATAGTCTAAAAAATTATTACGATAATATTGTTTCAAGACCTTTTGACACTGATTTAATGGAAATGACTAATAATGCATGCGATTTCCTGCCATAGATGGATACACTTTATTTTCAAAAGAACACATAACACTGGAACTGATAAACTAAATAAATAAAACAACAAAAAACAAAAATAAAATTGATTCTGTCGCCATTAACAAAAAACGTACTTGAATAAAAACTGAACAACATAAAGCCAAAGTGGAAATAAATACTGCATTCAACCAAAAGAGTGCAGATTATGAAGTCTGTATATTATATTTTCCTTCAGTAATCACTAGATGTAAAAAGAGAAGATGGACACATCCGACTACCTAATGCAATAGTCCACACTACACGATTTTTTGCCCCTATTTTCTCTTACGTACGACAATCTTAGATCGTTGGCCGATCTAAGATTGTAGATGGTGATTTTGTAACCGATCATCCTGCAGTGGTTACGGTAGATCGTTGTGGCCACTCCGATCTAAATCAGGGGATTTCCCCGACTGGAAGCTTAACACAGCCTGTTGAATGTGACAGGTAGCCAATCAGATTCTCCTCTGTGCTTTCTGAGGGGAAATTACGAGGGGAATCCCAAACAGCTGACATGGCGCAACTGGAGATTATATATGGAAACATTAATGTTTGTTCAACATTTTGTGCAAATAATATAGAAATGATAAGGGGAGGATTTGGAGCCAAATTGCTACTGCAGTTGATAAACCTGGTAACTTTTCAGCTGTTCTTTGTTAACGTGACATATTTATGTCACGTGAACAAGTTATGTCAGGTTACAATGATTTTCATTCAGTCAGGACTTTACACTGACTCTAATCTAAAGCATTGATTAATGCCTTATTTTAAAATGAGTTAACTGGACTTTAGCCATTGTTTTGTGCCCATGTGGCTGGACATCGCACGGCATGGCGAACCCGATTGAACCGTTATACCTAGGATTTGTGTCGGCTAATGTGTCTCTCAGGTTTTGAAAATGGGCCGACAACTCGTGTAGTGTGCGCTGGACATTACACTAAGGAAATGAGGAAGGGAGGGTCAGTGGAGAGCACCGGAGTTTAGTCTTTTTTCATTCAGTGTCGGCAACAGAAAGAATAAAAGGCAGGAAGAGACGATGAAGCCGATAATTAAAATGAGGTCGATAGGTTTAATTTATCGTGCGATTAATTGATTTATTGTTTATCGCGACAGGTCTACTCTAGGCTCCAAATGACATCAACAAGTCTCTCCAGTTTTTCACAAATCTGCAAAATTCACACAAAATCAACAGAGTCCCACATTTTTTCTGATTTTCCTGCTAATTATTTTCAAAACTGGTTTTAAAAAAAGCACATTGGGTTTAAGTGCCTCAGCCTTCCATGATATGATTGAGTCCATGATCAAAACAGCGAATAATATAAAATTCACACACATCATACATTAGTGTAAATATTGTAACAATTCCTGATGAACACCTTGTTGTGCTGCAGCAGCCACAGACTCTGCTGAGCTGCTCTGGACTCCTTCACTGGTAATCTCCTGCTGTGACTGTCTATTATCGAAATCTGTCCACTGCAGAACATTTGCTTGTGTCTGACAAACTAACATTTTTGTCTATATAATTGTTGTGGGTCTATTTCTCTGAGTTGCTGTCTGTGAGTCATGCCATGCATGTGATGTGTGTGTTCTGCTGTCAGGGGGACAAGGCCAGAGGTTTTGGCAGAGGCCTGCAGCCTGAGAGGATTATTGGAGCCACCGACTCCAGCGGAGAGCTGATGTTTCTAATGAAGTGGTGGGTTCTCACATCTGCTTTCCTCCTGCACTACTAATAAACACTCGAAGATTCTAGGCCTTCTGATAAAGTCACATTTCACCTAAGATGTTCTACGCTTTACCAGGCACTTTAATTAAGCCGTCAGTGTTTCAACACTTGTTGCATTTTATCCAAACCCCTAAATGTTGGGGTTCACTGACAGTTGGCTGTGTAACAATCCTCTTCCTCATGCTATTTCCTGCTAGCTTTGGGTTCTAGCATGAAGTTCTGAGGAACGTTGACACAAAGCTCAGAGTCAGCAGCAGGTTGCAGAGGAAACGGTCTTTATTGTCCCACTGGGGGCAAAATTCAGCGGTAATGGCAGCATTAAGATATGGAGGGTGAAAGTTCCAAAAGTATTGAAAATATACAACATAAAAAACAAGATTACCAATAATAAGATTAATATACAGTACAATGTTATGATATAACATAAAATACAGTGAACTTATTAGGGAAATAATCATGATCCAAGGGATGTGCAACTAAATGACTTTTTATCTTCTTATACATCTGCTTATACATTTAAAACGTGTATAAGCAGTGTTTTTTTATTACGATGGATATAATATATATATATATATATATATATATACACACACACAAATGAAGTGGTAATAATAAAAGCTAGACTGTCATCCAGATTTAAAAGTTCAGAAAATGTGAAATACTTTAGAGTGCTTTTTTATATTCTGCTTTGTAAGTGGAACTCTGGTCTATTCAACAGCTGCATCCATTCAAGTTTACCTGAAAGAAAGTATCAGTGTTTCAAAGTCTCTTTTCCCCCAGAACCTGACAATCTTTCTTCTTCTGAAACTGAACAGGAAGAACTCTGACGAGGCGGACCTCGTACCGGCCAAAGAAGCCAACGTTAAATGTCCGCAGGTAGTGATCTCTTTTTACGAGGAACGCCTCACATGGCACTCTTACCCCACAGAAGAAGAGGAAAAGAAGGAGGAGGAAAAAAAGGACTAGTGGATGAGAGGAGGTGGTGAAGAGGAAGTGTGGCGATGCAGGGCAGGAAATCAGCTCTCCACCAGTTGACTGTTAACTTTCAGTGTCTCTGACATCCTACAGTGTGAGGATCAGCAGCTGTCAGTGGAAGTGACAGAAAATCTGTTTTCCTGCCCTGTAAGGACTCGAGTCCTGAAAAGATATTCCCACCCATTAGCGGTTGCAGCGGTTCGTTTCCAGCAGGTGTGTTTGACGTCTGCGTTTTGTTCTGTCCCCTTACCATGATTGTGTTGTGCCTTCAACAAGTATTCTTCCAGACCGCCAAGTATCCAATGGAAAAGAAAAACAAACAGGTTAAACATTAAGGTCAATGTTTGGTTTCAGATGAAGTTCCTCTCTCCCCAAAGTGTTGAGCTGATGGTGGTGGTGATGATGATGATGATGATGATGATGAGGATGATGATGATGATGGCAGCCGCAGCAGAAAGAATCAGATGGTTGGGAACTTCTTTTAAACAATAGGAAAGCAGTGAATTTTCCAACGTAGACAGAAAGCTGTTTTTCCCTTTCCGTGACTCATTCAGAAACATTGCTGATCTGACCCACCGATATTTTACTCTAAAGAGTTTCAGTGAAATCATCTTTTTTTTGCCTTATGTTTTCTTGTCTGAGGTAAAGCGCTCTGTAACAAAGTGGACTTCACTAGAATTAGGGTATGGCTCGTACTATGCTGAAAACTTTCTTCAGAAAATGGTTCATGTTCACTTCTACTGCGTTCCACATCTGTTTTCCAGGTTATAAAATCTTAGCATGCACTGCTGGGCAACTCGACTGTTCATCTGTTCTCAGTTGCCAGGCGGTTTTTAAAATGCTCAGCATACAGAGGAAATTACCATCTCACTTCTTTGTTGTTCTCCACCAAAGCTTTCCAATTATGTGTTAACTGTAGCCCAGCTGTGCATTTCTATGTAAACTGTAATAGTGTTGTAGCTTTCTTTTGTTAGCACATTTGGATTGGATTGATTTTTTTTTCCCCCCTTCTGGTTTCTTCCTTCTTGTCATTTAAGAGCCATGCCGTTTTAATACATGAAATTGTGACGCATGTATTTCACCTTCATCCATTTTAAAGATTTGCTATATATCCATCCTGGCTCAACTGAAAACTGTCTTAAAGAATTTCACAAATTTAACTTGTTCAGTTGTTGGTGCTTTAGTTATATTTCTGCACCACATCTATCAGCATTTTAAATATAATGTCCTATATTTTAACCAAATGTCTTCTCTGCGGAGGTAACAAAGCTATTCATTTGTGCTATTTTTTTTTTTTTTCCCAGATATCTCTTTTTGTTCCTAGTGGATTTGCTTGTTGATCTGTTGCATGTCTGTTTATCTACTTTTAAATGCTGATTTCAACAATAAATGATTTGGGACCCATGAGTTTCTTAATTCTTTTGTTCTATAATCAAACATGGACCACAGAAATCTGAACATCTGTAAGACCAACCATTGGTGACATTGATAGTTGTTGCACTAAATGAAGGTAACATTTCTGTGACCTCTGGTTATTTGATGACTAAACATAAATGTTAAGTATTTAAAGTGTATCTGTTGAAAAGACGAGTAAAGTTGAAAAATGAATCCTCAAAATGATTGGGCTGGCCTTCATTCATTTCCATTTGAGGCAATACTTTAACTGAAACTATTGCTGTGTCTTTGATCACTTCTGTATTTGATTCCCTTCGCTTAATTTCTGGAATATTCTGGTGCAACTCTAACCAGGTTGAGGTTTTACTTTAGATTTAAAGGAATTCAGTGTTTCAGCTGTTTTGCAGTTTAACGGAAATTTTATCCAGATTTGTGGTGCATAGAATGCTGCTTCTTCATGTCCATGTTCTGGATGCAGAACAGAACCAGAAGACCTGAGAGGTCTGGAAGGTTGATACAACAGCAAATCTTGAATGTGTTGTGCTAAACTGCTCAGTGATTTATAAACTAACAGTATCTTAAAGTCTATCCTCTCAGTAAAGGACTGCAGAACTGGGAGACTGCAGGCTGCTGTTTGAGTCCTTTTCTGTTTTCTGCATCTGCCACTTGGTTCATGGATGATAGTGGTCATTCACTGCACAAATGAACACTGCTATGAAAGAGGGAGATGTGCTTGAAATCAGCGACAATTGCCCCAATATCAACCAGTTCTTTGGTTTGCATCACAAAGAACCCACATTAAGAGAAACTGCTGCCAAGAGAATTGAAGTTTTTATGTCGCTAATCAAGACGTCCTCTTGCAGTGGAGGAGACTTCAAGACACCTGAGAGCAGCTGATCTAACAAGGAGCTCTGAGTGGAATTTAACAGAAGAGTGAAGCCACCAGCGGAAACTTAATCTTACTGCCAGTAGATGGTATTATATCAGTGCAAAGTTATATTTTCTGACTAATGTTTCTAATTTTGGTCATCTGGATTATCATTTGTTCTGGTAAAATATAGCACAGTGTTCTAGTCAAAATTTAGAGTCTGCATCTAGCACAGGTTGAAGGAACAGACAGACTGGAGCGTTATACCTGATGAAGTATATTTGGATTTTCTGTTTACCACAAATGACTTCAGACTTTGTATGAACACATTTCTTTTCGTGTCAGGATTATTTTCTTGCAGATCACTGCAGAAGAGATCCAACCATCACTTCTGAATACATTAATGCATTATTCTTTACATAGAATTAATACATGTAAAATCAACATCCTGGATAAAAGTATAATACAACAAAGGTTACACAATTTCAAGTTCTTTTCCATCTTCCATAGTTTCAGTCTTTGTGCTGAAGGTGAGACAGCCATGCTGCACTGGGAACTTTACACCTTTTGGGTCTTTACAAGATGGTGCTTCTCTTTATTACGCTGTGATGTCCACCTGTGGTCCGCTGCTTGCTGACCAGCAGGAGCTCTGGGATTCTCTGTTTTCCATAAGGCAGCATGTCTTCTTCTTGTGTATGAAATCGTTACACTAAGAAGCAAAGATGCACATGCAGAACATCAGAATTATCATTCTTCAGTCTGAATAATTTTAGTTTTAACCCTAAATTATTGAGATATTATTTGCTACAAACTGATGTAGCAGATTTGTATCTGTTCAAGAATAATCCATTTCACAGATTTTCTAAGTACCAAAGATATGAATTGATCTCAGTTTGTCCAAATACCAAAAACAGTGAAAAGACTTCTTAATGAGCAGAAGCCAGATTTAGCTCTGTTCCTTCAGGAGGAGAAAATAGACATGTTTTATACTCAGGTTTCTATAATCTTGTTAAAAATTACAAGAAACTGAGTCTGGAAAAGCATGAAATTTTGAAATGGAAAATTTTAGAAGCCTTGGTTTACATCTGTTATGTACAGAACCTTCCAGTTGAGGTCATCCAGAGGTCGGGAGGGTCGGTGTTTCATGCTTTCATGCTGGGTTCTTGTTGGAAGCTCATCCTGCCCGTTCCAACCTGATCAGTTCTTATTCAGCTCCTCCTCTTCTTCACGCCTCTGTGTTTTTTGCTGTTTTGACTGACTTTGACCGACGCCACAGTAACTGTATCATCACGTCCAAAACGAAGGGTGTACTCTGTGGCGTCCAGCGGCCTGCCGTTGTCATCCGCCAGCTGGGAGAAGATTTCCTGGTACAACTTCCCAAATCTGCTCTTCATGTCCTGCAGGCGCCTGTGGCTGTTCCTCTTCTCCTGCAGCAGCTCTAAGCGATGGAGTCTCAGGGCCTTCAAGTCTTCCTCCAACGCTAGCAGAACGTCTAGTTTCCTCTTCCTGCAGTTCTGAGCAGCTATCTTGTTCTTTCCACGCCGCCGGATGTCCCTGATGAGGGTCAGCTGCTGCTGGCTGAGCTGGCCGCTACTCAGCAGGTGGTTAAACTCCTCTACTGGCAAGTTAACAATCAGCTGGTAGGAGAAAGGGATCCTGAGGGCCCGGGCTCGCTTCTCGTCTCGGCTCCAGGCTTTAGTTTCTGGAGCCAGGCTGGAGGAGGAATGGCGGCACGGCTTGGACATCGTCCCAGGAGCTGGAGAGGACAGCGTGGACAGGGGCGGGTTGTAGTAGGTGTGATCATGGCCTATGTGTTCCACCCAGGAAAAGCCTGGAAACAGTTTGGAATCTTCATGGTTAGCAGGGAACCGTGGTATGCCATGTCCTCCAACCGCTCCCATCTCCTCCTCCTCCTGCTTAATGGTCACCTCCACTTCTAAATGGGATCCAGCTGAGCCGTCCTCATCGCTGCTGTCCACCTCGTCAGAAAACACATTCTCCACAGCCGACGCACAGGATGAAGAATCATCTGCTGAGCCTTCAGAAACAATAGGAGAAGAGAAGGAAGAAGGGCTGTGGATGAAGTCCAGAGACAGGCCAGAGTCTGAGTCCGTCTCCGCCTCCGCCCAGACATCTAGGAGGATGCAACAGGAAAGATCAAAACAGCTTCAAAGTCTGAATGTTTGTGACATTGCCTCTGATTTCATGAAAGTTGTTAAAAAATAATCTAGAGCAGATCTTCAGAGTCTACCCACCCAGATCTAAAGTCAGCTTTAAAATGTGCGCATTAGAAGTCATTAAAACCATTTTTCCTCTAAATACTACACCTATTGTCCTGCCAAATCAATCTGCTCAGAGAATTAATAAATGAATAAATGCTGCAATAACCCAGCTGCATTAGTTCGTTTTGAAGCACCTTTTTGATCTTTTTGAGTTTACACTTTACATATGGTCTATATTATTTATTTATTTTTGGTCTGATGGTCAACAGGCAGGACCGCAGCTCGTCAAGGTAGGATAGATGGACGGGTCAGTATTTCATTACGACACTCTTTACTGGATGTGTTATATGAACTATGCAGTGCTAGCTTGTCTGGATAGTGGAACGTTAAGCAAAATTTAACACTGTTTGAGAATAATCTTCACTGATGCCCAACATTTAGATCAGTTTAAAAATATAAGGCCACAGAATTTATGTGGTTCAATGGGACAACATGGTGAGGACAGGAAACCATGGAAACAGCAAGAAAAAAACAACAGGAGAGAGGAGAGAAATATCAAGAGTTCAGCCAGCAGCACACACTGCAGCAGCGGCTCAAACTCCCAGGTGTCTGGTAGAGGACGAACAGACTCAGTGTGGGGAGCAGGGGTTAGTCAAAGTAGAGGTTTACTGTATAAATACTTTACGTGTACCTAGGTGTGTCTCTAAAATTCATGTAAAAATGTGGAAATGTAAAGTATGGCCAACAGAAAATGATCAGAGACAACCAAAGACTCCACAGCTCCACTAAAGGAAGCTGAGGTTTTAGTCCAGGTGAAATCTGATTGGTTTCTGACACCAGTCAGTTTGACCCATGACCTTTAGGTATCTGCTGGAAAGCTGATGCTGAAGTGAGAATTTAGCTTGATCAAGCCAAGTCTTCATCCAATTCAGGAAAAACATTGACATCACAAGGAAATATAAGTGTTTAGAATGGCCTAGCAAAAGTAAAGCTGACATGTAATCTGTGGGGTCGCATGGAGAATAAAGTTTCTCACAATCTTCTACATGTTAGGAACTTTTGCGAAGTACCAAATTAAATAATCAGTTGCTAGAAAGCCAAGATGCTTCAAAACGTATTGGTGTCACGGATCTTTCTGGGTTATTGCACTTTTCTGACAGAATTATTTATTTTAGCTGGATGGCAAAAAACAAATGTGACATTATTTCAAAATGATTTATTAATAATTCTGCTCCTAAAGCCAGTGGACTCTTTATAGTGAAATACCTCCCAGTCTGCTGGGCTGCTCCTGATCTTCCATCCGGTTACCTCTCCCTCCAGCCCCCTGATGGACTCCCTCACAGTGTAGCTGCTCTTCCTCTTTAGATCTGGCTTCCAGCTCAGGACTGAATCCTTCCTCCAGTTGTCCATCCAACAACTGAATGTCTTCCAAAATGTTCAAATCCTCCAACAGGTCACTGATGTGGCCAGGAAAACCGTCTGCACCTTCCTCAGCCAACACAAAGGAACTGGACGATGTTTGTCCAAAGTCCTGGTCCAGATCATTCCCTCCGGACGCTTGGCTGACAATAGGAGTTTTCCGGTCATATGAAGGAGAGTCTGAGCTGAAGGGAGAAATGTCTTGAGTGAACAGGTTCATGCTGAAGACTACCACGTTATCTCCGCCAGGATTTTCATCCAGCAGGTCAGTGTAGTTTGAAGGAATTGTCCAGGACTCCATCCTGGAGTTCTCCAAAGTGAAACCTGTGTTGATCACTGAACCATCCTCATCCAGCTCATCACTGGGAGTCAATGGAAGCAGAACTGGCTCCTGTTGCAGCTGATTAGCAGTCCCAAACAGATCTAAAAACAAACAGGAAGTTTTAGGAAGAAAAGTTATCTTTGAATAATAATAAAAAGCTGTATTTGAATTCATGATATATTTTAAATCTCTGCTCCTTTTGTATTTTTTAGTTTTCAGCTAATGAACAATTTGATCCACTTTCATCTGAAACAATCAGAATTCAATCCAAAGTTGAGTTTTCCTTTGCCCCGTGAAGCTCACCCTGCTGCCAGTAGGTCCCTGTGAGAGGCTCTGACCCGGGACGGGTGCTGGAACATGGGGGCGGAGCTTCAGACCCATCACCTGGTGCAGTCGCAGGTGTTCTTGAGTCAGGGCTGTGGTTTGAACAGGTCATCATTTCAACATCTATGATCTGCAGATAAAAGATTACAGTTTCATCTCATTTCATCTGTATCTAATATGCTTTCAGAGATTTCATGCCTTGTATATTTTAATTATTATTTTTTTGTCCATCACATGCATTTGCATCCCTTCTAACTCTATTTGTTACCTCAGGCTCCAGGATGTCCATTAGATCCTGCCACTGGAGTTCCAGGTCGAGGCCCAGTGGCTGATTTTCATCAGAGGATTCATCACTTCTGTCAACATTAGTTCTCTAAAGAACAGCAGAGGAGTGATGAGTGTCAGAACATCTGGGGCAGGCCTAGAAGGGGACAGAGGTGTCCAGAGAGTGGACACCTCTGACATTACACTGTCATAACCATAATATAACACCTGTTATGAACATGAATGGGTCTTTCTAAATGTTTACAACTGTTATCATGAAGGGAAATTATGTAAATAATGCAGAGTTGTACTAAAAGTTTCATTTGAGTCCATTAAAATTGTCAACTTGGCATTATTCAGTAAATAATGACTCTTTTAATGCAACGTTCCATTAAAACTTGCATGAAATGTCTATTAAAAGTGTCAACTTTGTGTTAAAAGTGTAATTATTTACTTCATGACAATAATTATGAACATTTATGAACGTTCCTTAATGTTCATGACAGGTTTTATGTCATGTCAGTCATGCACACTCCTTCAAATAAAGTGTTACCAAAGTACCATATATATATATAAAAAAAATTTAAAATTCCCTTCTCACCCTCCGCGGGTGGTCTGTTTCATCCTCTGAGCTCGGGTCCTCTACCAGAGGCCTGGGAGCTTGAGGGTTCTGCGCAGTATCTTGGCTGTGCCTAGAACTGCACATTTCTGGACTGAGATGTCTGATGTTGTTCCTGGGATCTGTTTGAGCCACTGCTCCAGTTTGGGGGTGACTGCCCCGAGGGCCCCGATGACCACAGTCACCACTGTGGTCTTCACCTTCCAGGTCTTTTCCAGTTCCTCCCTGAGGCCCTGGTATTTCTCCAATTTCTCATGCTCCTTTTTCCTGATGTTGTAGTCACTTGGTATTGCTACATCCACCACAACGGCTTTCCTCTGTTCTTTATCCACCACCACAATGTCCGGTTGGTGTATATATATATATATATATATATATATATATATATATATATATATATATATATATATATATATATATATATATATATATATATATATATATATGGCAAAAATCAGTAAGGCCCAACAGATCATAAATCTGTTGGGCCTTACTGTGACTCAGACAACATACTGCCTGAAAGAACACATTTAAAATAGAAAAAGAAAGAAAGAAAAGATATGCAGTTCAAGATTAAACCATTTTTCAAGATTAAATATTAAAGATTAAATAATAAAGATTTTTTTATTTCACATATCCAGTCTGAAAAAAATGGTTGAAGTTTAAAAACTATTTTTCTGATGAACAGCTCTGGCAGATTAGGATGGACTGTGACGGAGGTCGTCCTGCTATTGGTTGGCTGTTTGTTGTGATCATGTGTAGAAGCAATAAACAAGGTGGATTGCAAAACTGGGACATATAAGTACGAGTCAGGATATGATGATCAGGTTTCAAAACAAGACAGACAGTCACGAGGTTGACTGTACAGCACCTGATATTTAATACACAAGGGGGATTTCAAAACACTGCTGTACACACTTTCATTTAAAGGAGCACCGCACTCATAGATCTGTATGCTGCAGCTGACTTTCACAAAGTAATCTGACACTGAGAGTCAGCTGCAGCTTTTAATCCCATGCAGCCTCCATAGCAGAAGAGGTTGTTGCCTTCTAGTTTCTCCATCACTGGTGTTGGTTTTTGTGTTCTAACATTGACAATCTGAAGTTTGAAGTCCTGTTTGCTTTCCACGGTTCGGACAATCAGGAGTTGTCCTGCTCAACAGAGCAACTTTTAGTGATGTGAGCTGTACCTTCCTACTGTCCTTTTTGTCCCAGTACGTTTGTTTACCAAATCTTTCTGAGATAAAAAGTCTATTTTTTGGCAGATTGTTCATTTGTTTGTACAATGATAATTTGCATTTAGACATTTATCTATGTCTAGTTAACTGTACCCAGAGAGAACCCACACCTGAAGCAGAAAGAAGCCAGGGTGGGATTGGAACCCAGGACCAGAATGCTGCAGTGCTTCGTGGATGAACATGTCTGAAGGATTTCTAGGTTAGGAAGCCCACATGAAGCAGAAATATGAAGCCAGAGGTCAGAGGTCAAGGCCACATTACATGATTTTCAGGCTGAAATATGCTGGTACAAAAACAGTCAGTCTCTCCAGTGAGACGTTCGGAGCTGTAAAACCCAAAGCTCTAAAAGGATGGACTCCTTTTTAAGGATTCTGCCCTTTTAAAGAAATGTGTGCCAGTTGAACTATATAGACAACGTTGATTGGTTTATAAGCCTGGCTGTTTAGTCAGGTTTATAAATGTAGTAGTTTGTAGTAAACACTGTAGATGAAACTCACAGAATGCAGCCTAAGTACTGTTTTCTCTTCTAAGTAACTCTAGAGGACAGTTTTCTTTTTAGCGTTTTTACAAATTAGACAACTCAGCATGATGTGGCAGGAAAACGGTACAGCACTCAAACAGAAACATCAGGCACGTGCAGAGGGGGGGCTAGGGGTGCTTGAGCACCTGCCCCTTTTGCTCCTTGCTCCCAAGTGCCCTTTTGGTTAATTTATTATTTATCTTTTTTGGCATTATTATTATTCTTATTCTTATTATTATTATTATTATTTTCTGACACATAATAACATGTACTAAAATTATATATATATTTTTGTTGGGGTTTTTTTTGTACAACATAATAAGCCGGTCACCTTTGACCTGTTGCCCGTGACGCATGACGCAGTTGCCTCTCGCGCAGTGAGATAAAGCGGCTAACTGCGATGCTCAACGTAGTGAACATTCCAGATTACAGAACAGCTTTTGGTAAATAAATAAAAAACGTGAATAAAGTGGAGTAGACTTGCTACTTGTCAGATGACGGAAATCGTTGAACGTATCGTTTCTGCTTCAGCACGGAGTCGCGGTTTAAGCAGAGAGGTAATGAAATACAACAGACACTGACAGGCCTCTGCCTTTCTCTGAAGAACTACTGAGCGGGAGGAGACAGCCAGGTGAGGAGAAACTGTTCTTATCTATCGATACAGTATTTTTATCATACAGACATTAGGCTGTTGTTGATGTGCTATTAGCTAACTGCTAGCTAACGACTTTGCTAGCAAAACAAGATAACTAAAAAGCTTTTCCCTTTATCGCTAATGATATCAGTCATTCTTCAGTATCGCTTATGCAATACGGGGCACATCGCCCGTCCAAAACCGATCATCTCCATAATGGATATATGTCCGATCTTCTAATTTCCTTTGCTGCATAATGTACATTTCATTTATTCTAGCGTTAGGTAAATGTATCTTGAAGGAGAATAACACTGAAACTAGAAAATTCCTGCAGAAATTTTAAAGGGGCATGCCAAAGTGTGCCCGTCGGCTTTGACGCAGCGTTATGATGCTAAAAATTAGCATTAATGCTAAAGAAAGCTGCAACGTAGCCAATAACCTGTGGAGAGGCAGAAGCATGTTGACTTGTACCATTCATTATGTTAAAATTGATGCATAAGCTAAAATTAGCCAATATGCTAATGTTAGCTTAAATGCTGGCAGTAGCATGTGGAGCAAAAGGACCATGTTGTTTTAATTTTACTACTCCATTCAGTATACTAAACATGTCTAATTAATGAGAAAATTAGCTAATAGCTAACTTTAGGTAAAAGTGCTAGTGCACTAGTCAAAGACAGTGAAATGCTAACTTTTGTACAAATGCTAATGAACTGCCTTGCTGCGCAAGGCAGTTCACTATCCTGAGAAGTAAATAACATAAAAAAAGCTAATATTATTGCACCGCCTACGGCGGTGCACTAACACGTGAGGAATATGCAGACTTTTATTTTGAAACTTTCAGTTAGCTTCTTTTTAACTACCACACCAATTCAATGTGTAACAGTAGTTTGTTTAAACCAGTCACATAAAGCACAAATGAGGAAATACCTGATGTGAAAAATGTCAAGGCTTTTATTTTGAAATTTTCAGTAAGCTTCACTTTTGTTACACATTGGATTAATGGCCACATTATTCCAACGTGTAACAGTCCAGCTATATAATGCCCAAAACAGCAAGTAGGTCTAAATGCCAGCTCATCCCTATGTGCTATTTGAGAGTAGTTCTGAACTTCATTCATTGTAATTCTAAAGAGCAGCTCAACTATCGTGTGAGTGAGACACAAAGAGAGAAACAGATTCTAACTGTTTGAAGCACTTAATTTATCTGAACAAAGCAGTCCAAACATCTCCTTCCTATTCAGGATCTTTTAGAGTGATCCGAAAACCGTGTGAAGCATATAGTCAAGGGGGCTCAAATGCTAATGTTTGTGCTAATGCTAATGCACTGCCTTGCTGCGCAAGGCAGTTCACTATCCTGAGAAATAAATAACATAAAAAAGCTAATATTATTGCACCGCCTACGGCGGTGCACTAACACGAGAGAAATATGAAGACTTTTATTTTGAAACTTTCAGTAAGCTTAATTTTTGTTTCACATTGGATTTATGGCCATGTTAATCCAATGTGTAACAGTCCAGCTATATAAGGTTTAAAAAAACTACATATTATTGCACCGCCTTCGGCGGTGCACTGACGTAAGAGGAGTATGCAGGCTTTTATTTTGAAAGTATCCGTAAGCTTCATTTTAATGACCACGCTAATTCAATGTGCAACTCTGGTTTGTTTAAACCAGTCCCATAAAGCCCAAAAAACCAATAACCTGATGTGAAAAATGTCAGGGCTTTTATTTTGAAATTTTCAGTAAGCTTCATTTTAAATAGACACACTAATCCAATGTGTAACAGTGGTTTGGTTAATCCACCAATATAATGCCCAAAACAGCAAGTAGCTCTACATTCCAGCTCAGCCCTCCTCTGTAATAACTGAATGATCCGCCATGTTGTAGTTCTGACCTTCTGCTCTGCCCTCTGTATTAAGGTGTTCCACCATGTTTAGAACTACAGAGACCTTGTAGGCCAAACCAGCAGTTGCCATAGCGATCAAGCCTCTGCCAACTGCTGTGTGTGTGTGAGAGACACTTCATGCAACTTTGAGAACACCCAGTCACTTTTAATGAAAAAAGCAGTCTGTACGACCCCTTCCAGTTCAGGAACCGTTATGCCGATCAGAAAACCGTTTGAAGCGTATGAGAGGGCTACTTGTCGTCTCTGATAGTCCTGTGATTCATATCTGTAGGTCATTCACAGTAATTGCAGTGATGAGAGAAATATGGTGTGTGCAGAGCTCAGTAATTTTTCAAAAACCTATATTAAACACTGAGGGGGAGCGTCAGTTGGTCATGTCCCGTCACTTTACTCTGAAGCACCTGGACAGAAAACCGTAAACCCTAGAGAAATTTCGAAAACATTTTACCGGAGCAGACATGCGGTGCTATTTCCTGACCAACTTTCATACCAATAGCACAAGTTTTGCGGCCATGAGAGCGATTTCAAAATTATTTTTGGGTCAAAATTCCACCCTGTTTCTCACTCTAAAAAAGCGGCAGTTGGTTTCAGTTATACTCTAGGTTTCGGCAGTTGGAAATTTCGCTCGTTTTTCGCTTTTTACGTCGCCGTTGTAACTCCGATCCCCAATAAAAGTAATAGCTCCAATGCCGGGATCGAGCCACACGTTTTGATACCACTTTTGTGGGTGGGCACGCAGCGGTACGAGCCGCATTAACGGTAACGGAAGAAAAATAAATAACTATAACTAGAAAATTCCTGCAGAAATTTTAAAGGGGCATGCCAAAGTGTGCCCGTCGGCTTTCAGCCAGTGTTTTTATGCTAAAAATTAGCATTAATGCTAAAGAAAGCTGCAACGTAGTCAATTAACTGTGGAGAGGAAGAAGCATGTTGACTAAGCTGTAGTTGTACCATTCATTATGTTAAAATTGATGCATGAGCTAAAATTTGCCAATATGCTAATGTTAGCTTAAATGCTGGCAGTAGCATGTGGAGCAACAGGACCATGTTGTTTTAATTTTACTACTCCATTCAGTACACTAAACATGTCTAATTAATGAGAAAATTAGCTAAAAGCTAACTTTAGGTAAAAATGCTAGTGCACTAGTCAAAGACAGTGAAATGATAACTTTTGTACTAATGCTAATAAACTGCCTTGCTGCGCACTATCACTATCCTGAGAAATAAATAACATAAAAAACACTAATATTATTGCACTGCCTACGGCGGTGCACTAACACGAGAGGAATATGCAGGCTTTTATTTTGAAACTTTCAGTTAGCTTCATTTTAATGACTATGCTAATTCAATGTGCAACTGTGGTTTGTTTAAACCAGTCATGTAAGGCCCAAAAGAACAATTGCTTGATGTAAAAATGGCCAAAGCTTTTATTTTGAAATTTTCAGTAAGCGTCATGATCAATGGCTACACTAATCCAGTCTGTAACAGTAATTTGGTAACACCAGTTTTTAAATCACCAGTAGAGCAATTGCAGTATGTAAAAATGATCAAGGCTTTTATTTTGAAAAATTTATTAAGCTTCATTGTAAATGGCCACACTAATCCAATGTTTAACAGTGGTTGTGTTAAACCACTTAATTAATAGCCCTCTGCTTTAACTGTATGTTTGCCATAGAATGTTTGCTATCTGACCCAGGAGCTGTTGCCATGTTCGGTTGCTATGGTAAATAGGCCACAGGGTGCCAGCTGTAAGAGAGACACACAGGGGGAGACAATTCTATCTGTTTGAGCCAGCCAGTTTCACTAAAACAAGCACACTGAACGACCCCTTCCCATTCAAGATCCGTAAGGCCGATCCGAAAACCGTTTGAAGCGTATGAGAGGGCTATTTGTCGTCTCCCATAGTACCGTGATTCATATCTGTAGGTCATTCACAGTAATTGCACTGATGAGAGAAATATGGTGTGTGCAGAACTCAGTAATTTTTAAATTAAATCTTTTTTTTTTTAAGATTTAATTTAATTTTTTTTGTGATCAATTGTAATTTTCCCTAAATATAAAGTTATTATTTCAAAAATGCATCAGTAGTATTGTTCTTTAGGGGTTATATGATGTAACAATATTTTTTTTACCTGCAGGAGTTGTCTACAGTAGAAGGAGGAACAGGGTCTTAGCTTAAAATGCTCATTTTAAGAAAGACTTAGGTACATATACTAACCAGAGACCAAAGCAAAAATGGGTAAAATGCTTATTTTAAGAATGACTGATGTAAATGTACTAACCTGACAGGAAAAAGTTACTAAAAATTGCTAGAATGCTTATTTTAAATAAGACTGATGTAAACACAAAGTCAGATTTGATGAAAAAAGCAGTCTGAACGACCCCTTCCCCTACAAAATCCGTAAGGCCGATGCAAAAACTGTTTGAAGCGTATGAGATGGCTTTTTGTCTTCCCTGATATTTATTTCTCAGGATATTTATTGATATTTATTTCAGTAAATAATGTTTGTGCTAATGTTAATGAACTGCCTTGCTACGCAAGGCAGTTCACTATCCTGAGCAAAAAAGGTTAAAAAAAGCTGAGTATTATTGCACCGCCTACGGTGGTGCACTGACGTGAGGAATATGCAGACTTTTATTTTGAAACTTTCAGTAAACTTCATTTTAACTACCACACCAAATCATAGTGTTACAGTAGTTTGTTTAAACCAGTCACATAAAGGCCAAAAGAGTAATGACCTGATGTGAAAAATGTCAAGGCTTTAGTTAGGAGTTAGTTAGGCTGCAAAGAAATATACAGGCTTTTATTATAAAATTTTCAGTAAGCTTAATTTTAAATGGCCACACTAATCCAATGTGTAACAGTGGTTGGGTTAAAGCAGTGATATAATGCCCAGAAAACTCTGCCCTGCCTGCAGATATAACATTCTGTTCACCCTCCATCTGTAGTAACTCAAAAACCTATATAAAACACTGGGGATGAAGCGTCAGTTGGTCATGTCCCGTCACTTTGCTCTGAAGCACCTGGACAGAAAACCGTAAGCCCTAGAGAAATTTTGAAAACATTTTACCGGAGCAGACATGCGGTGCTATTTCCTGACCAACTTTCATACCAATAGCACAAGTTTTGCGGCCATGAGAGCGATTTCAAAATTATTTTTGGGTCAAAATTCCACTCTGTTCCTCACTCTAAAAAGCGGCAGTTGGTTTCAGTTACACTCTAGGGTTTCGGCAGTTGGAAATTTCGCTCGTTTTTCGCTTTTTACGTCGCCATCGTAACTCCGATCCCCAATAAAAGTAATAGCTCCCTTCTCGGGTACGAGCCGCACGTTTTGATACCACTTTTGTGGGTGGGCACGCAGCGGTACGAGCCGCATTAACGGTAATGGAAGAAGATGTTATAACTAGAAAATTCCTGCAGAAATTTTAAAGGGGCATGCCAAAGTGTGCCCGTCGGCTTTGACGCAGCGTTATGATGTTAAAAATTAGCATTAATGCTAAAGAAAGCTGCAACGTAGTCAATTAACTGTGGAGAGGAAGAAGCATGTTGACTAAGCTGTAGTTGTACCATTCATTATGTTAAAATTGATGCATGAGCTAAAATTAGCCAATATGCTAATGTTAGCTTAAATGCTGGCAGTAGCATGTGGAGCAACAGGACCATGTTGTTTTAATTTTACTACTCCATTCAGTATACTAAACATGTCTAATTAATGAGAACATTTGCTAAAAGCTAACTTTAGGTAAAAATGCTAGTGCACTAGTCAAAGACAGTGAAATGATAACTTTTGTACTAATGCTAATAAACTGCCTTGCTGCGCAAGGCAGTTCACTATCCTGAGAAATAAATAACATAAAAAACACTAATATTATTGCACTGCCTACGGCGGTGCACTAACAAGAGAGGAATATGCAGGCTTTTATTTTGAAACTTTCAGTTATCTTCATTTTAATGACTATGCTAATTCAATGTGCAACTGTGGTTTGTTTAAACCAGTCATGTAAGGCCCAAAAGAACAATTGCTTGATGTAAAAATGGCCAAAGCTTTTATTTTGAAATTTTCAGTAAGCGTCATGATCAATGGCTACACTAATCCAGTCTGTAACAGTAATTTGGTAACACCAGTTTTTAAATCACCAGTAGAGCAATTGCAGGATGTAAAAATGATCAAGGCTTTTATTTTGAAAAATTTATTAAGCTTCATTGTAAATGGCCACACTAATCCAATGTTTAAGAGTGGGTGTGTTAAACCACTTAAATAGTAGCCCTCTGCTTTAACTGAATGTTTGCCATAGTATTTGTATTCTGACTCAGGAGCTGTTGCCATGTTCGGTTGCTATGGTAAATAGGCCACAGGGTGCCAGCTGTAAGAGAGACACACAGGGGGAGACAATTCTATCTGTTTGAGCCAGCCAGTTTCACTAAAACAAGCACACTGAACGACCCCTTCCCATTCAAGATCCGTAAGGCCAATCTGAAAACCGTTTGAAGCGTATGAGAGGGCTATTTGTCGTCTCCGATAGTACCGTGATTCATATCTGTAGGTCATTCACAGGAATTGCACTGATGAGAGAAATATGGTGTGTGCAGAGCTCAGTAATTTTTAAATTAAATCTTTAAAAAAAAAAAAAAGATTTAATTTAATTTTTTTTGTGATCAATTGTAATTTCCCCTATTATTTCAAAAATGCATCAGTAGTATTGTTCTTTAGGGGTTATATGATGTAACAATATTTTTTTACCTGCAGGAGTTGTCTACAGTAGAAGGAGGAACAGGGTCTTAGCTTAAAATGCTCATTTTAAGAAAGACTTAGGTACATATACTAACCAGAGACCAAAGCAAAAATGGGTAAAATGCTTATTTTAAGAAAGACTGATGTAAATGTACTAACCTGACAGGAAAAAGTTACTAAAAATTGCTAGAATGCTTATTTTAAATAAGACTGATGTAAACACAAAGTCAGATTTGATGAAAAAAGCAGTCTGAACGACCCCTTCCCCTACAAGATCCATAAGGCAGATGCAAAAACTGTTTGAAGCGTATGAGAGGGCTTTTTGTTTTCCCTGATATTTATTTCTCAGGATATTTATTGATATTTATTTCAGTAAACTGCCTTGCTGCGCAAGGCAGTTTACTATCCTGAGAAATAAATAACAAAAAACTTTTATATTATTGCACCGCCTACGGCGGTGCACTAAAATGGCGGGTCAAATGCTAATGTTTGTGCTAATGTTAATGAACTGCCTTGCTGCGCAAGGCAGTTCACTATCCTGAGCGAAAAAAAAAGGTAAAAAAAGCTGAATATTATTGCACCGCCTACGGCGGTGCACTAACGTGAGAGGAATATGCAGAGTTTTATTTTGAAACTTTCAGTAAACTTCATTTTAACTACCACACCAAATCATAGTGTTACAGTAGTTTGTTTAAACCAGTCACATAAAGGCCAAAAGAGTAATGACCTGATGTGAAAAATGTCAAGGCTTTTATTTTGAAACTTTCAGTAAGCTTTATTTAGAATAGCTTTAAAATAGCTTTTTTATTTACAGTGGATTACACACTAATCCAATGTGTAACTGTGGTTTGGTTAATCCACCTCTATAGTGCCCCATACAGCAAGCAGATCTAAGAGCCAGCTCATCACTATGTGCTATTTGAGAGTTCCGCCATGTTGTAGTTCTGACCTTCAGTCATTGTAGTTCTAAAGAGCAGCTCAACTATCGTGTGAGTGAGACACAAAGGGATAAACAGATTCTAACGGTTTGAAGCAGTTAGTTTATCTGAACAAAGCAGTCCAAACATCTCCATCCTATACAGGATCTTTTAGAGTGATCCGAAAACCGTGTGAAGCATGTAGTCAAGGGGGCTCAAATGCTAATGTTTGTGCTAATGTTAATGAACTGCCTTGCTGCGCAAGGCAGTTCACTATCCTGAGAAACAAATAACATAAAAAAGGCTAATATTATTGCACCGCCTTCGGCGGTGCACTAACACTAGAGGAGTAGGCAGACTTTTAATTTGAAACTTTCAGTAAGCTTCATTTTAATGACCACGCTAATTCAATGTGCAACTCTGGTTTGTTTAAACCAGTCCCATAAAGCCCAAAAGACCAATAACCTGATGTGAAAAATGTCAGGGCTTTTATTTTGAAATTTTCAGTAAGCTTCATTTTAAATAGACACACTAATCCATTGTGTAACAGTGGTTTGGTTAATCCACCAATATAATGCCCAAAACAGCAAGTAGCTCTACAGTCCAGCTCAGCCCTCCTCTGTAATAACTGAATGATCCGCCATGTTGTAGTTCTGACCTTCTGCTCTGCCCTCTGTATTAAGGTGTTCCGCCATGTTTAGAACTACAGAGACCTTGTAGGCCAAACCAGCAGTTACCATAGCGATCAAGCCTCTGCCAACTGCTGTGTGTGTGTGAGAGACACTTCATGTAACTTTGAGAACACCCAGTCACTTTTAATGAAAAAAGCAGCCTGAACGACCCTTTCCCGTTCGGGAACCGTTATGCCGATCCAAAATCCGTTTGAAGCATATGAGAGGGCTACTTGTCGTCTCTGATAGTCCCGTGATTCATATCTGTAGGTCATTCACAATAATTGCACTGATGAGAGAAAAATGGTGTGTGGTGAGCTCAGTAATTTTTCAAAAACCTATATTAAACACTGAGGAGGAGCGTCAGTTGGTCATGTCCCATCACTTTGCTCTGAAGCACCTGGACAGAAAACCGTAAGCCCTAGAGAAATTTCGAAAACATTTTACCGGAGCAGACATGCGGTGCTATTTCCTGACCAACTTTCATACCAATAGCACAAGTTTTACGGCCATGAGAGCGATTTCAAAATTATTTTGGGGTCATAATTCCACCCTGTTCCTCACTCTAAAAAGCGGCAGTTGGTTTCAGTTACACTCTAACGTTTCGGCAGTTGGAAATTTCGCTCGTTTTTCACCTTTTACGTCGCCGTCGTAACTCCGATCCCCTATAAAAGTAATAGCTCCCTTCTCGGCATCGAGCCGCACGATTTGATACCACTTTTGTGGGTGGGCACGCAGCGGTACGAGCCGCATTAACGGTGACGGAAGAATAAACCTATAATAAAGAGGCGTTCTATTAGGTGTAGAACAATAGGTGCCTGCCATGCAATGCATGGAGGCAGTACTGACTTGCTTCGCAAGTCAGTACTGCTCTCCTTATGCATTGCTATGGCATGCCCCTAATAATAAACAGACATTCTATTGGGTGTAGAACAATAGGTGCCTGCCATGCAATGCATGGAGGCAGTACTGACTTGCTTCGCAAGTCAGTACTGCTCTCCTTATGCATTGCTATGGCATGCCCCTAACTAGAAAATTCCTGCAGAAATTTTAAAGGGGCATGCCAAAGTGTGCCCGTCGGCTTTCAGCCAGTGTTTTTATGCTAAAAATTAGCATTAATGCTAAAGAAAGCTGCAACGTAGTCAATTAACTGTGGAGAGGAAGAAGCATGTTGACTAAGCTGTAGTTGTACCATTCATTATGTTAAAATTGATGCATGAGCTAAAATTTGCCAATATGCTAATGTTAGCTTAAATGCTGGCAGTAGCATGTGGAGCAACAGGACCATGTTGTTTTAATTTTACTACTCCATTCAGTACACTAAACATGTCTAATTAATGAGAAAATTAGCTAAAAGCTAACTTTAGGTAAAAATGCTAGTGCACTAGTCAAAGACAGTGAAATGATAACTTTTGTACTAATGCTAATAAACTGCCTTGCTGCGCACTATCACTATCCTGAGAAATAAATAACATAAAAAACACTAATATTATTGCACTGCCTACGGCGGTGCACTAACACGAGAGGAATATGCAGGCTTTTATTTTGAAACTTTCAGTTAGCTTCATTTTAATGACTATGCTAATTCAATGTGCAACTGTGGTTTGTTTAAACCAGTCATGTAAGGCCCAAAAGAACAATTGCTTGATGTAAAAATGGCCAAAGCTTTTATTTTGAAATTTTCAGTAAGCGTCATGATCAATGGCTACACTAATCCAGTCTGTAACAGTAATTTGGTAACACCAGTTTTTAAATCACCAGTAGAGCAATTGCAGTATGTAAAAATGATCAAGGCTTTTATTTTGAAAAATTTATTAAGCTTCATTGTAAATGGCCACACTAATCCAATGTTTAACAGTGGTTGTGTTAAACCACTTAATTAATAGCCCTCTGCTTTAACTGTATGTTTGCCATAGTGTTTGTATTCTGACCCAGGAGCTGTTGCCATGTTCGGTTGCTATGGTAAATAGGCCACAGGGTGCCAGCTGTAAGAGAGACACAGAGGGGGAGACAATTCTATCTGTTTGAGCCAGCCAGTTTCACTAAAACAAGCGCACTGAACGACCCCTTCCCATTCAAGATCCGTAAGGCCGATCCGAAAACGGTTTGAAGCGTATGAGAGGGCTACTTGTCGTCTCCGAAAGTACAGTGATTCATATCTGTGGGTCATTCACAGGAATTGCACTGATGAGAGAAATATGGTGTGTGCAGAGCTCAGTAATTTTTAAATTAAATCTTTTTTTTTTTTAAAGATTTAATTTAATTTTTTTGTGATCAATTGTAATTTTCCCTAAATACAAAGTTATTATTTCAAAAATGCATCAGTAGTATTGTTCTTTAGGGGTTATATGATGTAACAATATTTTTTTTACCTGCAGGAGTTGTCTACAGTAGAAGGAGGAACAGGGTCTTAGCTTAAAATGCTCATTTTAAGAAAGACTTAGGTACATATACTAACCAGAGACCAAAGCAAAAATGGGTAAAATGCTTATTTTAAGAATGACTGATGTAAATGTACTAACCTGACAGGAAAAAGTTACTAAAAATTGCTAGAATGCTTATTTTAAATAAGACTGATGTAAACACAAAGTCAGATTTGATGAAAAAGCAGTCTGAACGACCCCTTCCCCTACAAGATCCGTATGGCCGATGCAAAAACTTTTTGAAGCGTATGAGATGGCTTTTTGTCTTCCCTGATATTTATTTCTCAGGATATTTATTGATATTTATTTCAGTAAACTGCCTTGCTGCGCAAGGCAGTTCACTATCCTGAGAAATAAATAACAAAAACTTTAATATTATTGCACCGCCTACGGCGGTGCACTAAAATGGTGTGTCAAATGCTAATGTTTGTGCTAATGTTAATGAACTGCCTTGCTACGCAAGGCAGTTCACTATCCTGAGCAAAAAAAGGTAAAAAAAAGCTGAGTATTATTGCACCGCCTACGGCGGTGCACTAACGTGAGGAATATGCAGACTTTTATTTTGAAACTTTCAGTAAACTTCATTTTAACTACCACACCAAATCATAGTGTTACAGTAGTTTGTTTAAACCAGTCACATAAAGGCCAAAAGAGTAATGACCTGATGTGAAAAATGTCAAGGCTTTAGTTAGGAGTTAGTTAGGCTGCAAAGAAATATACAGGCTTTTATTATAAAATTTTCAGTAAGCTTAATTTTAAATGGCCACACTAATCCAATGTGTAACAGTGGTTGGGTTAAAGCAGTGATATAATGCCAAGAAAACTCTGCCCAGCCTGCAGATATAACATTCTGTTCACCCTCCATCTGTAGTAACTCAAAAACCTATATAAAACACTGGGGATGAAGCGTCAGTTGGTCATGTCCCATAACTTTGCTCTGAAGCACCTGGACAGAAAACCGTAAGCCCTAGAGAAATTTTGAAAACATTTTACCGGAGCAGGCATGCGGTGCTATTTCCTGACCAACTTTCATACCAATAGCACAAGTTTTGCGGCCATGAGAGCGATTTCAAAATTATTTTTGGGTCAAAATTCCACTCTGTTCCTCACTCTAAAAAGCGGCAGTTGGTTTCAGTTACACTCTAACGTTTCGGCAGTTGGAAATTTCGCTCGTTTTTCGCTTTTTACGTCGCCATCGTAACTCCGATCCCCAATAAAAGTAATAGCTCCCTTCTCGGGTACGAGCCGCACGTTTTGATACCACTTTTGTGGGTGGGCACGCAGCGGTACGAGCCGCATTAACGGTAATGGAAGAAGATGTTATAATAATAAACAGACATTCTATTGGGTGTAGAACAATAGGTGCCTGCCATGCAATGCATGGAGGCAGTACTGACTTGCTTCGCAAGTCAGTACTGCTCTCCTTATGCATTGCTATGGCATGCCCCTAACTAGAAAATTCCTGCAGAAATTTTAAAGGGGCATGCCAAAGTGTGCCCGTCGGCTTTGACGCAGCGTTATGATGTTAAAAATTAGCATTAAGCAATCATGCTTAAGAAAGCTTCAGTGTGGTCAATAACCTGCGGGGAGTCAGAAGCATGTTTTCTTAAGCTGTACTCGTACGGTAGTATGAGCATTTTTGCTCATTTTAGTATGTTGCATAAGCTAAAATGAGCCAAAATGCTAACAATAGCATGAATGCTATTGGAGCATCAGTAGCATGTTGTCTGTCATTACTTGCGTCACACATGGCAGACCAATCCTTGCTCCGACCAAGCTTCCAACCAACAAAAAACCTGACCTGTGTAACAGGTCACAAACACGAAAAAAGTCTTTTTAAATCCTGAAATTATTCAAATAAATTCTTCATAAACCCAATATATTACCCGGATAACAGTTTATATATTAACCTGATAACAGTTTATGACGGAGTATTTCCTTGCAAACGGCTACGTTTTTAGCCTTAGCTCTCTGCTAAAAGGAAAAGTACAACACGATGAAAATGTAAGAAAATAAAAACAAAACTCACCAAAACCGATGTAACTTAGTTCTCATTAAATCCCAGTCAGTTTTCGACCAGGTAATTTATGTTTTCTCAACTATATTAAGCGTTTCCGTTCATCACCGCTCTTTTCCTACGAATCCTCTTCTGCTCTCTGTCAGGTTTGTGATCTGTAGCATCACCCAGGCGCCGCGTCTGTGCCGCTGGTTCCTTAAAGGAGCAGCGACGTTATTTTCTGTCCACAGACTTTTAATCAACTATTTATTCTTATTTATGTCAGATTTTAACATGGGGGGACATATGTGTAATGGTTATAGTCTTGAATCAGTAGTATAATGCTGAAAACACAAGAAGTTGTAAATACCAGTAAACCCTACAGTGCAGTCCTGGGTAGCTGCAGTTCCAGACACTGTGTTCTTCTGTTGCTATGGTAATTAATCCCCTGCAGCTGTGAGAGCCAAAGAGCGGGAAAATGCTCTTCAGACACAGTTTCTATACTTGGGAGACACCAGGCGTCAGTCTGAAGGACCCTGACAAAAAGCATAAGCCCTAGCAAATTTTTGTAAACATTGTACATGAGCAGGCATGTGTATCTATGTTATGACCAACTTTCAGATCAATAGGGCGATATTTATGCCTGTGAGGGGGATTTAAAAAGGGTTTTTGAGTCAGCCATAAACAGTCCTGTGTGTGTGTTTCATAGAGAAAGATTACTGATTCTGTGAGACACAAAATCTCAAATTTTTTCGTTTTTATTAATTTATGTAATCATTTTAACTCCAATCCCCAATAAAAGTAATAGCTCCCTTCTCGGGTACGAGCCGCACGTTTTGATACCACTTTTGTGGGTGGGTACGCAGCGGTACGAGCCGCATTAACGGTGACGGAAGAATAAATATATAATAACTAGAAAATTCCTGCAGAAATTTTAAAGGGGCATGCCAAAGTGTGCCCGTCGGCTTTGACGCAGCGTTATGATGTTAAAAATTAGCATTAAGCAATCATGCTTAAGAAAGCTTCAGTGTGGTCAATAACCTGCGGGGAGTCAGAAGCATGTTTTCTTAAGCTGTACTCGTACGGTAGTATGAGCATTTTTGCTCATTTTAGTATGTTGCATAAGCTAAAATGAGCCAAAATGCTAACAATAGCATGAATGCTATTGGAGCATCAGTAGCATGTTGTCTGTCATTACTTGCGTCACACATGGCAGACCAATCCTTGCTCCGACCAAGCTTCCAACCAACAAAAAAACCTGACCTGTGTAACAGGTCACAAACACGAAAAAAGTCTTTTTAAATCCTGAAATTATTCAAATAAATTCTTCATAAACCCAATATATTACCCGGATAACAGTTTATATATTAACCTGATAACAGTTTATGACGGAGTATTTCCTTGCAAACGGCTACGTTTTTAGCCTTAGCTCTCTGCTAAAAGGAAAAGTACAACACGATGAAAATGTAAGAAAATAAAAACAAAACTCACCAAAACCGATGTAACTTAGTTCTCATTAAATCCCAGTCAGTTTTCGACCAGGTAATTTATGTTTTCTCAACTATATTAAGCGTTTCCGTTCATCACCGCTCTTTTCCTACGAATCCTCTTCTGCTCTCTGTCAGGTTTGTGATCTGTAGCATCACCCAGGCGCCGCGTCTGTGCCGCTGGTTCCTTAAAGGAGCAGCGACGTTATTTTCTGTCCACAGACTTTTAATCAACTATTTATTCTTATTTATGTCAGATTTTAACATGGGGGGACATATGTGTAATGGTTATAGTCTTGAATCAGTAGTATAATGCTGAAAACACAAGAAGTTGTAAATACCAGTAAACCCTACAGTGCAGTCCTGGGTAGCTGCAGTTCCAGACACTGTGTTCTTCTGTTGCTATGGTAATTAATCCCCTGCAGCTGTGAGAGCCAAAGAGCGGGAAAATGCTCTTCAGACACAGTTTCTATACTTGGGAGACACCAGGCGTCAGTCTGAAGGACCCTGACAAAAAGCATAAGCCCTAGCAAATTTTTGTAAACATTGTACATGAGCAGGCATGTGTATCTATGTTATGACCAACTTTCAGATCAATAGGGCGATATTTATGCCTGTGAGGGGGATTTAAAAAGGGTTTTTGAGTCAGCCATAAACAGTCCTGTGTGTGTGTTTCATAGAGAAAGATTACTGATTCTGTGAGACACAAAATCTCAAATTTTTTCGTTTTTATTAATTTATGTAATCATTTTAACTCCAATCCCCAATAAAAGTAATAGCTCCCTTCTCGGGTACGAGCCGCACGTTTTGATACCACTTTTGTGGGTGGGTACGCAGCGGTACGAGCCGCATTAACGGTGACGGAAGAATAAATATATAATAACTAGAAAATTCCTGCAGAAATTTTAAAGGGGCATGCCAAAGTGTGCCCGTCGGCTTTGAGCCAGTGTTTTTATACTAAAAATTAGCATTAATGCTAAAGAAAGCTGCAACGTAGTCAATAACCTGTGGAGAGGCAGAAGCATGTAGAATAATCTGTACTTGTACCATTCATTATGTTAAAATTGATGCATATGCTAAAATTAGCCAATATGCTAATGTTAGCTCAAATGCTGGCAGTAGGATGTGGAGCAACACGACCATGTTGTTTTAATTTTACTACTCTATTCAGTATACTAAACATTTCTAATTAATGAGAAAATTAGGTAAAAGCTAACTTTAGGTAAAAGTGCTAGTGCACTAGTCATAGACAGTGAAATGCTAACTTTTGTACAAATGCTAATGACCTGCCTTGCTGAGCATCACCGCTCTTTTCCTACGACTACTCTTCCGCTCTCTGTCAGGTTTGTGATCTGTAGCATCACAGGCGCTGCGTCTGTGCCGCTGGTTCCTTAAAGGAGCAGCGACGTTATTTTCTGTCCATAGACTTTTAATCAGCTATTTATTCTTATTTATGTCAGATTTTAACATGGGGGGACATATGTGTAATGGTTATAGTCTTGAATCAGTAGTATAATGCTGAAAACACAAGCAGTTGTAAATACCAGTAAACCCTACAGTGCAGTCCTGGGAGCTGCAGTTCCAGACACTCTGTTCTTCTGTTGCTATGGTAATTAATCCCCTGCAGCTGTGAGAGCCAAAGAGCGGGAAAATCCTCTTCAGACACAGTTTCTATACTTGGGAGACACCAGGCGTCAGTCTGAAGGACCCTGACAAAAAGCATAAGCCCTAGCAAATTTTTGTAAACATTGTACATGAGCAGGCATGTGTATCTATGTTATGACCAACTTTCAGACCAATAGGGCGATATTTATGCCTGTGAGGGGGATTTAAAAAGGGTTTTTGAGTCAGCCATAAACAGTCCTGTGTGTGTGTTTCATAGAGAAAGATTACTGATTCTGTGAGACACAAAATCTCAAATTTTTTCGTTTTTATTAATTTATGTAATCATTTTAACTCCAATCCCCAATAAAAGTAATAGCTCACTTGCCGGGATTGAGCCGCACGTTTTGATACCACTTTTGTGGGTCAGCATGCAGCGGTACGAGCCGCATTAACGGTAACGGAAGAATAATAAATTATATTTATAATAATAAAGAGACATTCTATTGGGTGTAGAACAATAGGTGCCTGCCATGCAATGCATGGAGGCAGTACTGACTTGCTTCGCAAGTCAGTACTGCTCTCCTTATGCATTGCTATGGCATGCCCCTAACTAGAAAATTCCTGCAGAAATTTTAAAGGGGCATGCCAAAGTGTGCCCGTCGGCTTTGACGCAGCGCTATGATGTTAAAAATTAGCATTAATGCTAAAGAAAGCTGCAACGTAGTCAATAACCTTTGGAGAGGCAGAAGCATGTTTAATAAACTGTAGTTGTACCATTCATTATGTTAGAATTGATGCATAAGCTAAAATTAGCCAATATGCTAATGTTAGCTTAAATGCTGGCAGTAGCATGTGGAGCAACACGACCATGTTGTTTTAATTTTACTACTCTATTCAGTATACTAAACATGTGTAATTAATGAGAAAATTAGGTAAAAGCTAACTTTAGGTAAAAGTGCTAGTGCACTAGTCATAGACAGTGAAATGCTAACTTTTGTACAAATGCTAATGAACTGCCTTGCTGAGCATCACCGCTCTTTTCCTACAAATCCTCTTCTGCTCTCTCTGTCAGGTTTGTGATCTGTAGCATCACCCAGGCGCTGCGTCTGTGCCGCTGGTTCCTTAAAGGAGCAGCGACGTTATTTTCTGTCCATAGACTTTTAATCAACTATTTATTCTTATTTATTTCAGATTTTAACATGGGGGGACATATGTGTAATGGTTATAGTCTTGAATCAGTAGTATAATGCTGAAAACACAAGCAGTTGTAAATACCAGTAAACCCTACAGTGCAGTCCTGGGGAGCTGCAGTTCCAGACACTGTGTTCTTCTGTTGCTATGGTAATTAATCCCCTGCAGCTGTGAGAGCCAAAGAGCGGGAAAATCCTCTTCAGACAGTTTGTATACTTGGGAGACACCAGGCGTCAGTCTGAAGGACCCTGACAAAAAGCATAAGCCCTAGCAAATTTTTGTAAACATTGTACATGAGCTACATGTGTATCTCTGTTATGACCAACTTTCAGACCAATAGGGCGATATTTATGCCTGTGAGGGGGAGTTAAAAAGGGTTTTTGAGTCAGCCATAAACAGTCCTGTGTGTGTGTTTCATAGAGAAAGATTACTGATTCTGTGAGACACAAAATCTCAAATTTTTTCGTTTTTATTAATTTATGTAATCATTTTAACTCCGATCCCCAATAAAAATAATAGCTCCCTTCTCGGCATCGAGCCGCACGATTTGATACCACTTTTGTGGGTGGGCACGCAGCGGTACGAGCCGCATTAACGGTAATGGAAGAAAAATAAAGAAATAAAGAGACATTCTATTAGGTGTAGAACAATAGGTGCCTGCCATGCAATGCATGGAGGCAGTACTGACTTGCTTCGCAAGTCAGTACTGCTCTCCTTATGCATTGCTATGGCATGCCCCTAACTAGAAAATTCCTGCAGAAATTTTAAAGGGGCATGCCAAAGTGTGCCCGTCGGCTTTGACGCAGCGTTATGATGTTAAAAATTAGCATTAAGCAATCATGCTTAAGAAAGCTTCAGTGTGGTCAATAACCTGCGGGGAGTCAGAAGCATGTTTTCTTAAGCTGTACTCGTACGGTAGTATGAGCATTTTTGCTCATTTTAGTATGTTGCATAAGCTAAAATGAGCCAAAATGCTAACAATAGCATGAATGCTATTGGAGCATCAGTAGCATGTTGTCTGTCATTACTTGCGTCACACATGGCAGACCAATCCTTGCTCCGACCAAGCTTCCAACCAACAAAAAAACCTGACCTGTGTAACAGGTCACAAACACGAAAAAAGTCTTTTTAAATCCTGAAATTATTCAAATAAATTCTTCATAAACCCAATATATTACCCGGATAACAGTTTATATATTAACCTGATAACAGTTTATGACGGAGTATTTCCTTGCAAACGGCTACGTTTTTAGCCTTAGCTCTCTGCTAAAAGGAAAAGTACAACACGATGAAAATGTAAGAAAATAAAAACAAAACTCACCAAAACCGATGTAACTTAGTTCTCATTAAATCCCAGTCAGTTTTCGACCAGGTAATTTATGTTTTCTCAACTATATTAAGCGTTTCCGTTCATCACCGCTCTTTTCCTACGAATCCTCTTCTGCTCTCTGTCAGGTTTGTGATCTGTAGCATCACCCAGGCGCCGCGTCTGTGCCGCTGGTTCCTTAAAGGAGCAGCGACGTTATTTTCTGTCCACAGACTTTTAATCAACTATTTATTCTTATTTATGTCAGATTTTAACATGGGGGGACATATGTGTAATGGTTATAGTCTTGAATCAGTAGTATAATGCTGAAAACACAAGAAGTTGTAAATACCAGTAAACCCTACAGTGCAGTCCTGGGTAGCTGCAGTTCCAGACACTGTGTTCTTCTGTTGCTATGGTAATTAATCCCCTGCAGCTGTGAGAGACAAAGAGCGGGAAAATGCTCTTCAGACACAGTTTCTATACTTGGGAGACACCAGGCGTCAGTCTGAAGGACCCTGACAAAAAGCATAAGCCCTAGCAAATTTTTGTAAACATTGTACATGAGCAGGCATGTGTATCTATGTTATGACCAACTTTCAGATCAATAGGGCGATATTTATGCCTGTGAGGGGGATTTAAAAGGGTTTTTGAGTCAGCCATAAACAGTCCTGTGTGTGTGTTTCATAGAGAAAGATTACTGATTCTGTGAGACACAAAATCTCAAATTTTTTCGTTTTTATTAATTTATGTAATCATTTTAACTCCAATCCCCAATAAAAGTAATAGCTCCCTTCTCGGGTACGAGCCGCACGTTTTGATACCACTTTTGTGGGTGGGTACGCAGCGGTACGAGCCGCATTAACGGTGACGGAAGAATAAATATATAATAACTAGAAAATTCCTGCAGAAATTTTAAAGGGGCATGCCAAAGTGTGCCCGTCGGCTTTGACGCAGCGCTATGATGTTAAAAAATTAGCATTAATGCTAAAGAAAGCTGCAACGTAGTCAATAACCTTTGGAGAGGCAGAAGCATGTTTAATAAACTGTAGTTGTACCATTCATTATGTTAGAATTGATGCATAAGCTAAAATTAGCCAATATGCTAATGTTAGCTTAAATGCTGGCAGTAGCATGTGGAGCAACACGACCATGTTGTTTTAATTTTACTACTCTATTCAGTATACAAAACATGTCTAATTAATGAGAAAATTAGGTAAAAGCTAACTTTAGGTAAAAGTGCTAGTACACTAGTCATAGACAGTGAAATGCTAACTTTTGTACAAATGCTAATGAACTGCCTTGCTGAGCATCACCGCTCTTTTCCTACGAATCCTCTTCTGCTCTCTCTGTCAGGTTTGTGATCTGTAGCATCGCAGGCGCTGCGTCTGTGCCGCTGGTTCCTTAAAGGAGCAGCGACGTTATTTTCTGTCCATAGACTTTTAATCAACTATTTATTCTTATTTATGTCAGATTTTAACATGGGGGACATATGTGTAATGGTTATAGTCTTGAATCAGTAGTATAATGCTGAAAACACAAGCAGTTGTAAATACCAGTAAACCCTACAGTGCAGTCCTGGGGAGCTGCAGTTCCAGACACTGTTCTGTTGCTATGGTAATTAATCCCCTGCAGCTGTGAGAGCCAAAGAGCGGGAAAATCCTCTTCAGACACAGTTTCTATACTTGGGAGACACCAGGCGTCAGTCTGAAGGACCCTGACAAAAAGCATAAGCCCTAGCAAATTTTTGTAAACATTGTACATGAGCAGGCATGTGTATCTATGTTATGACCAACTTTCAGACCAATAGGGCGATATTTATGCCTGTGAGGGGGATTTAAAAAGGGTTTTTGAGTCAGCCATAAACAGTCCTGTGTGTGTGTTTCATAGAGAAAGATTACTGATTCTGTGAGACACAAAATCTCAAATTTTTTCGTTTTTATTAATTTATGTAATCATTTTAACTCCAATCCCCAATAAAAATAATAGCTCCCTTCTCGGCATCGAGCCGCACGATTTGATACCACTTTTGTGGGTGGGCACGCAGCGGTACGAGCCGCATTAACGGTAATGGAAGAAAAATAAATAAAGAGACATTCTATTAGGTGTAGAACAATAGGTGCCTGCCATGCAATGCATGGAGGCAGTACTGACTTGCGAAGCAAGTCAGTACTGCTCTCCTTATGCATTGCTATGGCATGCCCCTAATAACTAGAAAATTCCTGCAGAAATTTTAAAGGGGCATGCCAAAGTGTGCCCGTCGGCTTTGACGCAGTGTTATGATGTTAAAAATTAGCATTAATGCTAAAGAAAGCTGCAACGTAGTCAATTAACTGTGGAGAGGCAGAAGCATGTTGAATAAGCTGTAGTTGTACCATTCATTATGTTAAAATTGATGCATGAGCTAAAATTAGCCAATATGCTAATGTTAGCTTAAATGCTGGCAGTAGCATGTGGAGCAACAGGACAATGTTGTTTTAATTTTACTACTATATTCAGCACACTAAACATGTCTAATTAATGAGAAAATTGGCTAAAAGCTAACTTTAGGTGAAAATGCTAGTGTATTAGTGAAAGACAGTGAAATGATAACTTTTGTACTAATGCTAATGAACTGTCACTATCCTGAGAAATAAATAACATAAAAAACACTAATATTATTGCACCGCCTATGGCGGTGCACTAAAAGTTGAGGAATATACAGACTTTTAATTTGAAATTTTCAGTAAGCTTCATTTTAACTACCTCACCAATTTAATGTGTAACAGTAGTTTGTTTAAACCATGCGCATAAAGCACAAAAGAGCAATTACCTGATGTGAAAAATGTCAAGGCTTTTATTTTGAAATTTTTAGTAAGCTTCATAATTGTTACACATTGGATTAATGGCCACATTAATCCAATGTGTAACAGTCCAGCTATATAATGCCCAAAACAGCAAGTAGTTCTAAATGCCAGCTCAGCCCTAATGTGTGGTATCTGAGAGTTCCACCATGTTGTAGTTCTTCTATAGTAATTAATCCTCAGCCAACTGCTGTGTGTGTGCTGCGCAAGGCAATGCACTAGGGGGCAGTGAAGTGCTACTCTTTGTGCTAATATACTGAGAAAAAAAAGGTTAAAAAAAAAGTTCTTGCACCGCCTATGGCAGTGCACTGACATGAGAGGAGTATGCAGGCTTTTATTTTGAAAGTTTCAGTAAGCTTCATTTTAAGGACCACGCTAATTCAATGTGCAAGTCTGGTTTGTTTAAACCAGTACCATAAAGCCCAAAAGACCAATAACCTAACGTGAAAAATGTCGGGGCTTTTATTTTGAAATTTTTAGTAAGCTTCATTTCAATTAGCCACACTTATCCAATGTGTAACTGTGGTTTGTATATTCCACCAATATAATGACCAAAACAGCAAGTAGATCTAAATGCCAGCTCATCCCTATGTGATATTTGAGAGTAGTTCTGACCTTCAGTCATTGTAATTCTAAAGAGCAGCTCAACTATCGTGTGAGTGAGACACAAAGAGAGAAACAGATTCTAACTGTTAGTTTTTCTGAACAAAGCAGTCCAAACATCTCCTTCCTGTTCAGGAACTGCAAGAGTGATCCAAAAACTGTTTGAAGCATATAGTCAAGGGGGGTGAAATGCTAAAGTTTGTGCTAATGTTATTGAACTGCTTTGCTGCGCAAGGCAGTTCACTATCCTGAGCAGGCGGTGCACTCATGTGAGAGGAATATACAGGTTTTTATTTTGAAAGTTTCAATTAGCTTCATTTTAATGACCACACTAATTCAATGTGTAACAGTGGTTTGGTTAAACCAGTCATGTAAGGCCCAAAAGAACAATTGCTTGATGTAAAAATGGCCAAAGCTTTTATTTTGAAATTTTCAGTAAGCGTCATGATCAATGGCTACACTAATCCAGTCTGTAACAGTAATTTGGTAACACCAGTTTTTAAATCACCAGTAGAGCAATTGCAGGATGTAAAAATGATCAAGGCTTTTATTTTGAAAAATTTATTAAGCTTCATTGTAAATGGCCACACTAATCCAATGTTTAACAGTGGGTGTGTTAAACCACTTAAATAGTAGCCCTCTGCTTTAACTGTATGTTTGCCATAGTGTTTGTATTCTGACCCAGGAGCTGTTGCCATGTTCGGTTGCTATGGTAAATAGGCCACAGGGTGCCAGCTGTAAGAGAGACACACAGGGGGAGACAATTCTATCTGTTTGAGCCAGCCAGTTTCACTAAAACAAGCACACTGAACGACCCCTTCCCATTCAAGATCCGTAAGGCCGATCCGAAAACCGTTTGAAGCGTATGAGAGGGCTATTTGTCGTCTCCCATAGTACCGTGATTCATATCTGTAGGTCATTCACAGGAATTGCACTGATGAGAGAAATATGGTGTGTGCAGAGCTCAGTAATTTTTCAAAAACCTATATTAAACACAGAGGAGGAGCGTCAGTTGGTCATGACCCGTCACTTTGCTCTGAAGCACCTGGACAGAAAACCGTAAGCCCTAGAGAAATTTCGAAAACATTTTACCGGAGCAGGCATTCTTTGCCTACGGCGGTGCACTAACCTCAGGGAAGTATGCACTTTTATTTTGAAACTTTCATTAAGCTTCATTTTAACTACCTTACCATTTCAATGTGTAACAGTAGTTTGTTTAAACCAGTCACAAAAAGGCCAAAAGAGTCATTGAAAAATGTCAAGGCTTGCTGCGCAAGGCAGTTTACTATCCTGACAAATAAATAACAAAAAAGTTTAATATTATTGCACCGCCTACGGCGGTGCACTAAAATGGCGGGTCAAATGCAAATGTTTGTGCTAATGTTAATGAACTGCCTTGCTGCGCAAGGCAGTTCACTATCCTGAGCGAAAAAAGGTAAAAAAAGCTGAATATTATTGCACCGCCTACGGCGGTGCACTAACGTGAGGAATATGCAGACTTTTATTTTGAAACTTTCAGTAAACTTCATTTTAACTACCACACCAAATCATAGTGTTACAGTAGTTTGTTTAAACCAGTCACATAAAGGCCAAAAGAGTAATGAATTGATGTGAAACATGTCAAGGCTTTAGTTAGGAGTTAGTTAGGCTGCAAAGAAATATACAGGCTTTTATTATAAAATTTTCAGTAAGCTTAATTTTAAATGGCCACACTAATCCAATGTGTAACAGTTGTTGGGTTAAACCAGTGATATAATGCCCAGAAAACTCTGCCCTGCCTGTAGATTTAACATTCTGTTCACCCTCCTTCTGTAGTAACTCAAAAACCTATATAAAACACTGGGGATGAAGCGTCAGTTGGTCATGTCCCATAACTTTGCTCTGAAGCACCTGGACAGAAAACCGTAAGCCCTAGAGAAATTTTGAAAACATTTCACCGGAGCAGGCATGCGGTGCTATTTCCTGACCAACTTTCATACCAATAGCACAAGTTTTGCAGCCATGAGAGCGATTTCAAAATTATTTTTGGGTCAAAATTCCACTCTGTTCCTCACTCTAAAAAGCGGCAGTTGGTTTCAGTTACACTCTAGGGTTTCGGCAGTTGGAAATTTCGCTCGTTTTTCGCTTTTTACGTCGCCATCGTAACTCCGATCCCCAATAAAAGTAATAGCTCCCTTCTCGGGTACGAGCCGCACGTTTTGATACCACTTTTGTGGGTGGGCACGCAGCGGTACGAGCCGCATTAACGGTAATGGAAGAAGATGTTATAATAATAAACAGACATTCTATTGGGTGTAGAACAATAGGTGCCTGCCATGCAATGCATGGAGGCAGTACTGACTTGCTTCGCAAGTCAGTACTGCTCTCCTTATGCATTGCTATGGCATGCCCCTAATAATAATAAAGAGGCGTTCTATTGGGTGTAGAACAATAGGTGCCTGCCATGCAATGCATGGAGGCAGTACTGACTTGCTTTGCAAGTCAGTACTGCTCTCCTTATGCATTGCTATGGCATGCCCCTAATAATAATAATAAAGAGGCGTTCTATTGGGTGTAGAACAATAGGTGCCTGCCATGCAATGCATGGAGGCAGTACTGACTTGCTTCGCAAGTCAGTACTGCTCTCCTTATGCATTGCTATGGCATGCCCCTAATAATAATAAAGAGGCGTTCTATTGGGTGTAGAACAATAGGTGCCTGCCATGCAATGCATGGAGGCAGTACTGACTTGCTTCGCAAGTCAGTACTGCTCTCCTTATGCATTGCTATGGCATGCCCCTAATAATAAAGAGACATTCTATTGGGTGTAGAACAATAGGTGCCTGCCATGCAATGCATGGAGGCAGTACTGACTTGCTTCGCAAGTCAGTACTGCTCTCCTTATGCATTGCTATGGCATGCCCCTAATAAAAGTCCAACAAGGATATTCATTTAGAATTAAAAATAACTCACCCAGAATTACATGATAGATATAATGTATGTAACAAAAGTGTCATTAATGAAGGGGAAAAAACTAAATCCAGACTTTAAGTTTATGGTCTGGAAAGTATGCAGTAAAATGTTTCCCCAATTATTCAATGAAAAAAAAAAAAAAAACTAACCTCAGTTAAGTAAAATAAAATTGGAATCATTACAATTCCAAACACTTTTGGAATTGTAATGATTTCTTTTTTAAAAACAAAAAGTTTTGTTTAAATTAAAAAAAAAAAAAAAAAAATTAAATAACTAATTTTTGTCTTGTGAACTTAAAAAGTTATTTGCCAAACATAAACTTTTATTTGCACACATCCGAAATCTTTTGTTGCGATTTTGGGCCCTGCCCCCGACTTCATGTGAGAATAACAAGCAAAACTTTGAGTCAAACAAAAACTTAGAATAGCAAGAAAAGATTTATGACAAGCACAAAAAAGTTTGCTTTTTAAAAAAAAAAAAAATTCATTTCCTGAGACAAAACTGTGTGATTTAAATTTTTTAAAAAGTTTTTTTTAAGCAAAACTCAGTAGGTTTTTCTCATGGTGACATGCGTTAACAATTCAATGTTTGCTTTTGTTTTTTTTCTTTTTTCTGCAGTTCCACGTTAAAGTTTGATGCAGCTCTGCTTTCCTGAATGGACCATCTTCATCTCCATTACAGCAAACAGGCAGCTCTTTTTATAGATTACAGTCACTAAAAGGTTGCATTGTGCCCTTGTTTATATTTTTAATAGTGTAATTCTGTAAAGACAAAATATGTCTGGTGGTCCAGCTCTGATTTACATATCTTGCTAAATTGCTGGTTTGAATATTGCAATACTTTCCTATAACAAAATAGACCTGCAGAAAGAAATTACTAATAAAATATCTTACATATGCATAGTTGTATGCTCTATATAGAGATTTTCCTTAGCTTTGATTGTACATTTCACAATTTTGTAATTTATCATTGTTTATTAAAACTGAAAGCTGTGTGGCTTTAATAGTCTGTCCTAGATGTGGTTAGATGTGCCCTTTTTTTTTTTTGAGCACCTGCCCCTTTAGTGGTCTCTGCACGGCCCTGAGAAACATTAAAGGCTGGCCCTGCCATGCAGAAAAGCTTGGAGATATGCTCAGAATAAACAGGCTGCTTCATATCCTCACACCTCTAAATGGGAGCAGAACATGTCAGTGTAACTAAACAAACATCTTTGATTTTCATTTTATTTTGTGGAATGAAGTCAGAGTGTGTGACACAGCAACAAAAGCAGAAGTGTCCCATTTACAAGGTGTTGCAGCCTAACTAAGTTCATTGCTTCATGTTTCTGGTGACATCAGGTTTGCTGGTGACTCATCAGTTTCTGACTCAGTGCTTCACATGCCACCAAGCTCAGCTTTTATCTTTACCCAAAACAAAGCTACTACATTAGTTCACACCCCGGGTTATGGAGAGTCACGGGTAATCCGGCAGCAACAGTGGTGTTTTCAGAGGTTTTATCTTGAACTGTTATAGTTAAGAACTAAATAATTTTGGTTCCAGAAGGGTCTTTTTTTTAAATAACACTAAGAGTCACAGTAACCCACATTGTTTCATTTTACACAACAAAATATATCTGACCTTACATGGTTCAACAGAACACAGATATCTTGTTTTCTTAAAGTGAAGGTATTATTTAAAATGTACATTTTTTATGTTTTCATAACAATGTTATTACCTCATGGAAAACATACATGGGGCGTTGCTTTGACTCTTTCATGCATGTTTGAGTAATACTTGAATCTCTTGTTGCAGCCATTAGGCTGGGTTAAACCCTCTATTTAGTTTAGAACAGTGGTTATACATTCAATCTCAACTCTCATTGAGTGAAAGCAACATGTTTGCATCAAGTTATTAAAAAAATACTTAGAAGGACCCAGTGTATAAATTAGGTCTCTGTAATTTGTCTGCTGGTCTCCAGCAGCTTTTCAACGTCTATCTGTTCAGCTGGGCTGTATAGTGCGTAGGACCAGAGAAATCCAGAACGTTACAGAACTCTGGCTCTCGAGCAATGCAATGTGAGACCACTGGTTCACACACAAAATACTGCTGGGTTATTTCTTTAGCCATACATGTTGGATTTCTGTTGAGATCAAGTTGGATAGTTTTAACTGAACGTTAGTCCAACATTTGTTGGAAGGTTAGAGGAGACTAGAGCAGAGTTGTTCAGAGTCAAACCTTAAGCTACTTTAAACCTTCCTGGGAAGCAGGAGGCTAATTTTCTATGTAAACAGAACATCAGAGATGCATCATGCTGCCCATCATGGTGTGTGATCATCTGACATACCTGCTCTTCTTCCTCCAGACTATCCAGAACTTCTCCTTGTTCCATAGTTGGCTCACTTTGGTCTCTCTCTACCTCTATCTGTGTTCTGTCCATCAGAAAGTTCTGGTCAGGAAATTGTCCAGACAGAGGACCAACTTCCTGCTGGACCAGCCATGTCTCCAGCTCTGCCTGAGGAACCTGTGAAGAAAAGCTTTAAATAAAGACTTTTTACAAACATAAGCTATGTGAACTTTTAATTAGAAACAGATTGTTGTAGTAATAAAACAAATAATTTTTCCTCCTTTTATGATGATCCTTTTTATTTTCAATCTTGTTTAGTTCAAAGGGAACTTGTTCATGTTATTTCACTGCTTTGCTTCTTCATTGTTCATATTTTATGAAATCTTTGTAACATAAATGCCTTATAGATGATTTATTCAATTTAATTCTTTGGGAATTAAATTTTAAATGTTTTTTCTAAAGGAGGTGGTTAACTATTCTTGTTCAAAAGGAAGTGAAACAAACAAATTTGGGTGCACACGTTTACACTTTTGGTCTATTTCTGTACATACAGACTCATGGTGTGAGTGGCTAAAGAAAAGCTGGTCCTTATGAGTGTGTGTTTCCTCACCTGTATCCGATCCAGAGAGCGGACCCAGCCCAACAGCCTGCGCGCTGTGAAGAACTGATCCAGATCCACCGTCTTGGGGTGCAGGCTGTGCCGGTTGCGGAGGTTCAGGATCTGTGTGTGTGTCAGTGCAGAGGTCGGACCCAGAATCAGCTCACACCAGGATGGGGGCATGAACGCCTCCAGTCCCACATGCACCCTGACTGCACAGAGACTCAACAGGATGGCCATCTGAATCAGTCCCTCTGTGAAGTATTCCTTTATGTGTAACATGGTCCTTTGGTTTGTGCTGTTCCTTTCCTCTCTGTGGGAGGACGTGTGGAACTGTAGTTTGGATTTTATGTTAAATTGTTAAATTACATTTTGGCTTCATTGTTTTTATAGATTACTGCAGATAGCTAACGTGCCATGCTGCTTCACTCTTAACAAGAGAAAGATCTATGATGAGTTTCTGGCCGGTGATGAGGGTGGGTCTTCTTCAGAGTAGAGGTGTGCCTTCAGACCACACAGGAAAAAAAACAGGAAAGGGAAACATTCATTATTTTCTCTGACAAACACACGAAACAATGAAATAAATAAACCTTTTGGGATTAATGGCTAAACTTCATGTGTTTTAATGATTTCTTGCTCTTTTTTAGGTATGTCATGACATACCTACATTCTGGATGACATGCAATGCCTCATACTTTTCCTCCTGGTTTCACTTTCCATGCCGGAGCAACACTGTCTGTTGATACCTTATGAACCTCATCGTCTGGGTTGAAAGGGAACTTTATTATTATTTCAACTTGAAATAGCATATTTAACCAGAAATTGGAATGAGTTCTAATTGATCTGTTGTAGTTATTTTTATTATTGTGTAGCAATAAATATATTACCACATGACAAAATAGATTTGATAAACTACAAAAAATCCACTCTAACAGTGGATTTGACAAAAAAACAGTATGGAAGTATGGAAGATATAAATATCTTCCATACTATATATATATATATATATAGTATGGAAGATATAAATATCTTCCATATTATATATATATATATATATATATATATATATGTGTGTGTCAAAATTTTAAATGTTAAATGTCCTGGTTGCTATGGCTGATGTTGATTGAAACATGTAAGCCTGGAAAGTGCAAAAATATATAATTTCTACAAAAACAGGATTTTTCTGAGTGGATGTTTTTTGTTATAGAGGGAAAAATATGCCGTCTGAAACAGGGCATATTTATCACTATTAAAAAAAATTTATATCTCTATATTTAGTTCTTTATAAGACGTGCTGACTTGTTATTAAAAAAGACCCCTTAGTTTAAACCTGATAAGTCAATATTTGTTTCAAAGTCACGTCTTAGTGGTTAAATCTCTTTTAATCTATTTATTGCTTCAGGCTCTACCGCCTTTTGACTTCAGATATGGAGCTCAGATAAACTTTATTCACTGATAATTATTGACACATTATGTCATCGTTGTTTATATGGTTACTAATTTGTCCTGTTAAAAAAAATCATAAAAATAAGCCACATCCTTTAGGCAAAATAAAAAAATATCTACAGTCTTAACTTGTACAGGGTAACATTTCATGGTTTAATTCGATGGAGAAATCTTCATTTGACCTAACCTCTGAAGAGTTTACAATGATTGGGAAAAATTTATTTTTGAAGTGAATCCTAAATTTGTAAGATTAGGGAAGATGTGGAGAAGTCAAAGTTCATCGTTACATGATGCTATGAATGCTCCCAGACAGTCTGTCAATACAACATGTTACACAATGTTTCCAGCTGTCATAAACAGATCTCTACAAAATAACTTAGGAATCAGAGAAGTCACCATGAGGTCCAGAACAGCTAAGAAAACAAGCAGCTGGTGATTATATGACACGACTTTCTGATGAAGTGTGAGATCAGTATCAGATCACAGCAGAGATAAATTGACAGTCAGTAGAAATCTGGATCTAGTTGAAGTGTTTCTTACCGGGCAGGCAGTTCACTGGTCAGCAGCTCAGATCCAGTCGCCCTCACTCACTTCCACCACTCTCTTGCTGTTCTGACAAAGTTAGAAGCTGAGCCTTTTTAAAGCAGCTGGTTCTGCGCTAGGCTCCTCCCCCTGGTGACTCACACCGTTACCAGAGGACCAGTGTCACTGTTGGTGTATGTTGCTCTGCTGTTAACAGCATAAATTTGAATCATCCTCCTGCCTGCTGTCTGATTCCAGGATTTTCTTTGTGTTGGGAACTCAACAGTGTTGAGAAATAACATGGATACAAATTTTAGTGTTTCGTCCTCCAAACACAGGCACTGAGTCAGAGTTCCTGTTAAACGTTAAGAACGGAGAAAACACATGAGGAGAGTTGTCTAAATGTGACTGAGTTTGGACCCATCCATGTCTTCCCAACAGCTTTATTTATCTTCAGTCAGTAGTGAACAGTGATTCTATAGCTTCTCCTCACAATGTTCACATTCTGCAGCTTAGCAGTCAGGAAGGACCTGCAGAGGACAGCGAGGAGCTGAGATGTAGTCTCCACAGGGCCCTAAAAGCTGCAGAACCTTTATTAAAAAATGTATTTTCTACAAATGTGTTAAAACTGTCACCATGTCATGACAGTTTGGTCTGAGACATAACCTGTGAAAAGATTAGTTGTCTGAATAAATGCAGCTACCAAAAAAAAAAAGTATTGTTCCAGGAAAACCGTTTATCCATCATCAGCGGCCATGTTAACTAGCGTTAGCATTCATGACAGACCAGCACAGCAGAGAATAAGGGGAGGGAGAGGTGGGATGAGCAGCATCACACAGAGGATGATTGACAGCATTAAGACCCACATTCGGGTTCTGATTGGCTGTTTCTAGTGTTTCAGGTAGAAGGCAGACAAACTCAATTTTTTCACAGATTATCTGTCACGACATAACGATATGACATAAATATGTTAAAAACAATTAGAAAAGTTACATATTGCAGTTTTAAACCAGGTCTAGGGTTGAGAAAAGGGTAACTGAAACCTCTGCAGAACCCACACATCCTGGACACAAACTGTTTACACTTCTACAGGTTTGCAGCACAAAGACAGCCCACCCCCAAATTAGACGACACATTCCAGGAAAAAAAGCATTGTTTTTATTAAGAAAAATGGACATAATCCATACTGGGACAGTTAGGCAAAGACATTTAATAAAACAGAGAAACAGTTTAACTATACAAGAAAAAAACCCAACAGAAACAAACACATGTAAAACATTAAATGGCACTTTGAGTTGGAAATGTTAGCCACTGTTTACATACAAATCCAAATCTTTAACAACTTCATTTACTTGTAGATAAACCAGCTTGGTTCTTTCTCATAATAAAGTATTGTTTTGGCAGCTCAAGGTAATACGGTCATATTAAAGAGTGAACACACAACAGCACACTGGAATACCAAGCTGAGAAAATCAAATGCACACACATTGTAATATTCAGACCAGGGGTCTGCAACCTTTACATCTCAAAGAGCCGTTTCTGCCTCCGTCCGACGACATCATCTCATTTAGAGCCACTGATGCTACAGAAGAAAAACAGAAAACCTAGATTTATAATCTGAGCTACAGGAAATTTTCTTTGTCAGCTTAAATATTTATTTTGACTTCTAGGTTTTAAAATGAACATCAAACATTTGCAAAAAAGAAAATGGATACATTTTCTTCTTGGGAAAAGTCATTAAAGTTCCAACTTAATGAGAAGGAAAAATGTGTATAGTAAAACATGTTAATTGTACTTAATGCCGTTCTGTTGTGGAAATTCAATCCGTTTGCTTCATGAAAAAAGTGATATTTTTTCTAAAGGTGTCATTTGTTATATCTATATTTTAAAACATCTGTTGGTTCTATTTTTTTGCTAAAGTTATTAAAATCCAGAATTGACAGTCCAAAAAACCATTTGCAGCTTCAGAGCCACAGATGACACTCCGATCCTATAAACTACCAGAACTTAACATTTATCCTCATTTCTACTATAAAAACAAACACTTTCAGCTTCTTTATAAAAGGTTTTAACTTGAACTTCCCAATCAGGACATTTAAAAAAAGAGTTAATATCACGAGTGGTTTTCTGAGTAGGAACTTGGGAAATCTGACCTGTGAGTAAAAAGCAAATGCACACCACATGTTATAACTGAATTACAAGAACAAAACTGAAACCTTGTGTATTATACCTTAAACTTCAGTAAAACCTGTTTTTCTGAGTCCGTAAGTTATTTTGTTTCTAATCATCAAGATTTCAGCAAAATACAGGACAGCGTGCTTCCAGTAAAAACAGAAACGCTGCTGAGCACTCAGCTCCTGGGTAAAACGTTTCCACGGAGTAGACGCCGCTCTGCACCTTTCAGCACAGCTGGAGGAACACCAGATCACTCAAAGATCAAATGAAGCATGACCAATAAGTTGGATCGGATTGATTCGTTTGTGGATTCTGTAGATTTTCTTCTCCAGAAGCTTTAGAATAAATTTAGACATTTAGAAGAAATATTTAATGTGCTTCTCAGGTATCAGCTCAAGAAACAGATTCTTCATCTGCAGCCATATAGAACTGATTTTCTACATTTTTATCGAAAATAATGCAGCTGATATTCAGCATGTTTCTATGTAATCAATTTAAAAACTATAATAATCTGGAAAATAGTAACTTTGTAAATAAATATCAGTGTCAGAACCACCTGGTTTACCCGACAACAAGGACTACCAGCCGATCCTTCTCATCCAAACACAACCATGGATACCTAACAGCTTTATGGTGTGAGTATAATTTCACTGATCCTGGTTCAGTCAGAATCAGTAAAGGCATCTGTCTCAAGTTATCATATGTTTAAGATGGCAGCATAAACCCAACGTCCAGCTGAGATTTACAGGTCCTTCTCAAAAAATTAGCATATTGTGATAAAGTTAATTATTTTCCATAATGTAATGATAAAAATTAAACTGTCATATATTTTAGATTCATTGCACACCTACTGAAATATTTCAGGTCTTTTATTGTTTTAATATTGATGATTTTGGCATACAGCTCATGAAAACCCAAAATCCCCGTCTCAAAAAATTAGCATATCATGAAAATGTTCTCTGAACGAGTAATTAACCTGATCATCTGAATCAACGAAGTAACTCTAAACACCTGCAAAAGATTCCTGAGGCTTTAAAAAACTCCCAGCCTGTTTCATTACTCAAAACCGCAATCATGGGTAAGACTGCTGACCTGACTGCTGTCCAGAAGGTCATCATTGACGCCGTCAAGCAAGAGGTGAGACACAGAAAGACATTTCTGAACCAATAGGCTGTTCCCAGAGTGAGGTATCAAGGCACCTCAGTGGGAAGGAAAAAGTGTGGCAGAAAATGCTGCACAACGAGAAGAAGTGACTGGACCCTGAGGAAGATTGTGGAGAAGGACCGATTCCAGACCTTGGGGGAAGCAGTGGACTGAGTCTGGAGTAGAAACATCCAGAGCCACCGTGCACAGGCGTGTGCAGGAAATAGGCTAAAGGTGCTGCATTCCTCAGGTCAAGACACTTTTGAACCAGAAACAGCGGCAGAAGCGCCTGACCTGGGCTACAGAGAAGCTGCACTGGACTGTTGCTCAGTGGTCCAAAGTACTTTTTTCTGATGAAAGCAAATTCTGCATATCATTCGGAAATCAAGGTGCCAGAGTCTGGAGGAAGACTGGGGAGAAGGAAAAGCCAAAATGCCAGAAGTCCAGTGTCAAGAACCCACAGTCAGTGATGGTCTGGGGAGCCATGTCAGCTGCTGCTGTTGGTCCACTGTGTTTCATCAAGGGCAGGTCAATGCAGCAGCTATCAGGAGATTTTGGAGCACTTCATGCTTCCATCTGCTGAAAAGCTTTATGAAGATGAAGATTTAATTTTTCAGCACAACCTGGCACCTGCTCACAGTGCCAAAACCACTGACCATGGTGTTACTGTGCTCAATTTTCCTGCCAACTTTCCTGACCTGAACCCCATAGAGAATCTGTGGGATATTGTGAAGAGAAAGTTGAGAGATGCAAGACCCAAAACTCTGGACAAGCTTAAGGCTATCGAAGCATCCTGGGCTCCATAACACCTCAGCAGAGCCACAGGCTGATTGCCTCCATGCCGCATTGAAGGTTGCAAAAGGATTCCTGACCAAGTATTGAGTGCATAACTGAACATAATTATTTGAAGGTTGACTTTTTTGGTATTAAAATACATTTCTTTTATTGGTCGGATGAAATATGCCAATTTTTTGAGACAGGGATTTTGGGTTTTCATGAGCTGTATGCCAAAATCATCATTATTAAAACAATAAAAGACCTGAAATATTTCAGTTGGTGTGCAATGAATCTAAAATATACAACAGTTTAATTTTTATCATTACATTATGGAAAATAATTAACTTTATCACAATATGCAAATTTTTTGAGAAGGACCTGTATGCCCCACTCATGCTGAGCCGCCCTTCATGTAAACTAACATTTTTGTTGTGATCCAGTCGCTCATTTACACAGCATCGGTGAGCAGAGTCCCTCACACCACCACTGTTATTTACCAGCTTTATCTAAACGTGGAACTTCGTCCTAATCAACAACAGAAGATGGCAGCAGTTTCCAGGCAATGGTCACAAAGCCTTTGGGGACCAAGCAATGCTGGATGTCACATAACAATGTTATACTTTATCATCTAAAAGAAGAAGAAGAAAAAACATCTATCAGACAGCCAAACCTGAAGGAGTGTATGAAAAATTGAACTTTCATCAAAAAAAAGAAACTATTTGACATTTCCTATTTCGTACATCTCCCCCACTCAGCTCCTTCAGACTAGCCAGCAGCAATTAGCAAACACCTGGTGGAACTGCTCATCTGCTGAGCTCATTACAAACTATTTTTCAGTGAAACGCTGGTAAAAATGTTCTTAAGCAATTAATAGAAAGCAATGCTATGACTTTTTCTGAAAAAAAAAGGAGAATTTAAGGAGAAAACCCCAACTTCAAAGCGTTAAATTACAAGGTTAAATTTCTTTTAAGTCATATTTGATTTTTATAGTATTTTATAGCCAGTGAAGGTGACATAGTTACTTAATTGTGCTAAAAACGGCTCTATGTACCTGGATAATACATAATTACTGGCCCTTTAAAGGTTAAATATTATGATGTACAAACACATAATGCAACAAAATCATCAACTGATGTGTTTTGGTGTTATAAAAAGGGCTAGTCAGGGACCCCCCCGCCCCCACACCCGCTTGGCTCCGCCCCTTTATTGCATCACAGAGCCAACTAATCCATGGAGGCTAGTGGGGGTGGGAAGTGACCCCCAGCCTCCTCCCCCATTACCCAAAGGAGGGCATTATTGTGCTGCAGTGTGAAAAATATGTTTTAAAGAAAACTAATAAAAAATAAATAAAAACTCAGTTATTGAAATATAAGATTAAAGGCACCAAACACTACGGCTACACACAACTGGCTTTCGGCCAGTTGTTGTGGAACTGAAGGAAAATGTTGAAAATTTCAATGAAGGGACAACACCTCAACTGATTACATAAACTGTACATTTAAACCCATCAGAACTGGGTTAGAAAATGTTAAGTTAAAGTTAAAATCATTCGTTCTGCAGAGAAAACAGTCCTGTTAATCTGTCTTCACAAATCTCTTTTCAATAAGCTTCAACACATGCTACTTAACTGAGGGTTTATCACAGGATCACAATTTCCTGCTTCCATCACAGAGTATCACAGATGAGAGGAGGAAATGTCTTTATCTAAAAAAGAATTATCAATGATTAAGAAAGTCATTGATCAGTGATCACATTAGCTGATCTGCTGGAATCTTCTTCATTATCTAAAACTACATTAATAATCAGCCAGACACTCCTCTATTCCACGCTGTTGTGTGCGTGTGTGTAGGTGCATGTGAGTGTGGTGCAACAGCTGTGAAACAGCTCTGGACACTCAGGGTGTTTAGAGGTCTAGCTCAAGTTCCAGGTTGGAAATCACTGGGCTAGCATGTTTGCTCCTTCATTGTTACAACATGATGTATTCATGTAAAATGATTTTTTGTTCCAATTTTAAGTCCTGTAAATGTTAACATAAGGCGGTTTAGACCAGCTGGGTAGAATAACAGATGAAACTACAAATGGTTCCATAATAAAAATGACCTTCAGTCCTTTACTCCATAACCATAACCACATGTGCAAAAATTGTCAAACTATAAAACTTGTTCAATTTGGTCGATTTTCTTCTGGTTTCTGATCAGAAAATTAAGAAGAGGTGAACCTGTACCCCTGCTGGGTATTTAGGAGCCGGCCTCCTGCTCCTGCCCCAGGGCCTCCAGCAGGAGCCCCATGGGGGTCCGCTTCAGGCCGATGCTCTCCAGTTTGTTCTCCAGCTTGTTCTTCAGGTTCCGCAGCCTCATCGACGCATGGACCAGAACCACTGGAAACACACAGGAACAAACTAATCAACCTTTTATGTACATCAAAATAAAGAATAAAAACTTCTGTTTTTGTTCTTTTTTTACTTTACATCCATTATGGTGAAAATATCTTGAGCTGACTTCTGCTATTAGACAATATATAAATACAAAAAAAACAGATGATCAGATTCTTTATCAAAACAGAAATTATTTTCACTATTCTCAATGGATAAGGGGCAGTAAACACATGCACAGGTGCATTTCAATTAAAAACATTTCTTTTTAGTAATTAAATTCATATAGTAAAGCACCTTTGCAACAGATTCATTATATATATTTGTATTTCTGAACTGCTTATTTCTGTCAACCTAATGAACATCCCAATTCAGTTTCTCAGACAATGACAAAATGACATCAGACCAGATGAAAGCGTTAGCAGTACCGGACATGGTGAAATCATTTCCCAGCAGGACTTGCGTTCTGACCACACCACAGAAAGGTCAGCACTAGGCCTGTCACGATAACAAATTTTGCTGGACGGTTAATTGTCTAAAAAATTATTGAGATAAACGATAATATTGTTTCAAGACCTTTTGACACTGATTTAATGGAAATGACTAATAATGCATGCAATTTCCTGATAGATACACCTTATTTTCAAAAGAACACATAACACTGGAAAATAAACTAAATAAAACAACCAAAAACAAAAATAAAATGGATTCTCAGTCTCCATTAACAAAAAACGTACTTGAATAAAAACTAGACAACATAAAGCTGAAGTGGAAATAAATACTGCATTCAACCAAAAGAGTGCAGATTATGAAGTCTCTATACTATATTGCCCTTCAGTAATCACTAGATTTAAATAGAGAAGATGGACACATCTGACTACCTAATGCAATAGTTCACACTACACGATTTTTTGGGCCCATTTTCTCCTTATGACAATCTTAGAATGTTGGGTGATCTAGGATTGTCGCTGGTGATTTCGTAAACGATCATCCTGCAGTGTGTGGTGTGTTAAGGTAGATCGTCGTGACCGCTCCGATCTAAATCAGGGGTTTTCCACGACTGGGAGCTTAACGTAGCCCGTTGAATGTGACAGGTAGCCAATCAGAAAGCGCGGATTCACCTCTGCGCTTTCTGAGGGGAAATTACGGAGGGGAATCCCAAACAGCTGACAAGGCGCAACCCAAAGTCCAGCGGACATTGGAGATGATATGTGTGTGATGGAGACCAGGGGTTCCATCCGATATCGATTATTGATATTGTTTATTTACAGTTCAAATGTGTTTTGTATTAGTTCTTTATTTCAGTTACATTGTGACATTTAGTAAACATTCTTGTTGGGTAGGGAGACTGGCCATCTTTCCTGTTCAGAGAATGTGGGGAAAATGTCAGTTTGTTTCTGATTGGTTTAATTTGAGTTAATTGTTTGAGTACTTCTTTTCTGGGTGTGTCTCAGCCAGGTGGAGCAGAAAGGGAGACAAATGCTCCTGGAGCATACCATCTTCCATTAAGAGGGGTAATACTCTGAGGATTTATATTTAGTTGCAGTTACTTTTTGATTGACCTTACATTAGTTTAGATTTAATCATTTGCATGCATGTAAATATTTATTGTTAGGTTTGTGTAAGTAGTGTTTGTTTCTTGTTTGTCTTTTTTTGATCACCCCTTTACCTGGTGTAAATGTTGGAACTTGCCTCAGGTATAAATGTAAGATGCTTTGTTTCACTGTGAGAAGGTAATGATGACCAGGAGCTCCGAAATAAATCCACCTCAAAGACATTTTGTTGCCTCACTTCCTTCATTAATGCAGAGCCTCCGCCGGTCAAAGTGACAATGTGGTATCATTAATGTTTATTCAACATTTCGTGCAAAGAATATAGAAATGACAAGGGGAGGAGTTGGAGCCAAATTGCTACCTCAGTTGATGAACCCGGTAAGTTTTCAGCTGTTCTTCGTTAACGTGACATAAATAGGTTACAATGATTTTCATTCAGTCAGGACTTTACGCTGACTTTAGCCATTCATCACAGGTAGATTATAATAAAGCATTGATTAATAACCGGGTTTTAAAATGAATTAACTGGACTTGTAGCCATTATTTTGTGCTCATGTGGCTGGACACCACACGGCACGACGAACCCGATCGAACAGTCAGGGGCGGATCTAGTGGGGTGGCAGTTGCCACCCCAAACGAGAGCCTCGCCACCCCTGTTGCCACCCCAGCTAGCAACAATGAATTCAATAAATACTTACGGCAAATCGGACATTAAGCGCATGAAACTCTTTTTTTCCCCGACAACATTGAATGCAACACAATGTAACCTGACACCTACTGCTAAGTAACGGGAAGTGCGAGAGAAGGACAGAGCGCAGGCAGCAGCATTGATTGATATATTACTGGACATTACGTGATTTATCGTAAGTCACACATGCACCATTTCTGTCCATTGAGTCAGGAATATTGGTGGAAACGAAAATACTACAATCACGCAAATAATCAGAACAACGGACGCGATGTTTAGCAGTTAATTCAACCATAGATAATGATAATAAGGGCTTCAGATTTCACAGGTGAGGAAAACGTTTTAATTTAAAGAAAACATTGAACAAATGAGCAGTGGGTCAGTTATACTAGCCTAACTGTTAGCCTGCTACTGACTTTGATAGCCTTAGCATGTGCTGCGCAGTTCGGTGTGTTTTGGTTCCGTTGGCACTAAAACAGGTCAACCCGCCCACACGTCATCAGTAAAGCAGCTGTTTAAATCAGCTAATCAACCGCCGCTGTGCTCAGGCGAAAACTTATTAATAATCACAATATAGACATTTATCCTGACAGCATAATGTAACAGACTGGATGTTCTGTTTCAGTGTTTTTGCTACTTTTTTGTGTGGGAAATGTTTGTTTTTTGGTTTTGATTCCCCTGATCGGTAATCTCTGCTCTATCTGCTCCTTGAGCTGTTGTCGGTTTCCATGGCAACGGGTCCGTGTAAAGTCGACACACAGAGCGAGAAAAGGCAGAATAAAAGTTGTTTGAGCTATTTTTTCTTTATTTCTTTACCCATTTGAATTTTGTTACTTTATTCTTAAATTTCTTTTTTTTTATTTTTTTTATTATTTACAGAGTTTATTTGTAGGTTGATAATTGTTGATTTTATTTTATTTTTTTTTTTATTATTTTCTTATTTATTTTCTAAATTTAGGAACGATTGACCAATATAAGTAGGTATTCGTCCTTTCTTGTATCTTGACAGAACTAACAGAAACTAAACTGTTTATAGATTTATATCATGGAGAATTTATCAAACATCAGTTTTCTAATCTTTATTTATATCGAATAACAAATGATGGCGCTACTAATATTTTTGTGACAGATTTCTCCTTGTCCTGTATTGGGATAAAATGGTTTTCTGGACACAATGCATGTCAATTGATATGCGTATCAGTAATGCATATCAATTAGCAGGAGTATGAAAGACGTGAAAATAATTAACTATACTACATTAAGAAATTGTATTTAAGCCTCTGTGCTACATGAAGCTCATTTTGAAACAATGCAAGTTAAAAACAATATTTTGTATTGTTTTTAATACGAAATATTAAAAATATTATATATATATATATACTGCCACCCCTGAAAATGTCCCTGCCACGCTCTTGCCACCCCATAAATATTTTTCTAGATCCGCCCCTGCGAACCATTATACCTAAGATTTCTGTCGGCTAATGTGTGTCTCAGGTTTTGAAAATGGGCCGACAACTCGTGTAGTGTGCGCTGGACATTAGACTAAGGAAATGAGGAAGGGAGGGTCAGTGGAGAGCACCGGAGCTGAGCCTTTTTTCATTCAGTGTCATCAACAGAAATTAAAAAGGCCGGAAGAAAAGATAAAGACGATAATTAAAATGAGGTCAATAGGTTTAATTTATCGTCCGATTAATTGATTTCTCGTTTATCGCGACAGGCCTAGTCAGCACCTTCCTTGAGATCACGGTGCTGGATTGACCAGCAAACACTGGAGGATATCTGGAGGATCGTCAAAAAGAAGATGAGATGAGCCTGAACTACAGGCTGATCGCTCAACGCTGGACTGAAAATCATTTCATTAGTCTGATGATTCACATGTTCTGAGAAATGAATTACTCAAATAGATAATATTCTTATTTGTTGGGATGCATCTATGTAGAGAACTCAAAACATGTTCAATTGTTGAAAGAAAAAACGTCACAACTACCAGGCAGAAAACAAACTGAAGATCTGAAACAATGAATACAGAGTGCGTGTTTGCAGTCTTACTCAGTACTGGGCTTGCTATTCCAAACAGGAACACAGCCACTCCTCCCAACACCGATATGAAGAGGTAACTGGCCAAGAGAATGGCGAGTAGAGCCAATAATGGGTGGTTTCTACGGAAACAGCGGATGGGAGCTTTGTTCTCTGCAGCCCAGATGAAGCCCAGGAACAACGTAGTGACCACTGTCATCCCAACAAACATTTGGATTGGCTGGAAATACCTGAGGGGAGAAAAACATCCTCATTTCACATGCACAGGCTGAGCCTGAAAATAACGTCACAAAGCTTCAGAGACGGTTGCACTGACCACCCAGCTTTAAAAAACCTGACCTGCCAATTCAAATTCTTGCCTACACTATTTTTTTTTCTCTAAGTTGCTAAATGTAGCAAGAAAGTCACTGAGTTGGTAACAGTGGGGTCACTATTAGGTGACAACGGCAGCCTGTCCCAAGCTGTGAGCGTTTTATTGATTGTTTTTACTAATATTATTGAAATTTTGTAGTAATTTTATATTAATTATTAATATAAATTTTTGAACTGAACACTTGTGCTACGACAACAGTTGACCGGTCTGGACTATTTCTTCTTATGAACTTTGTAATGGGACTGTTTATGTTTACATTGAGTAGCCATGCCTGACTCCCCCGCTAGAATTGCATATTCCGGGGATCAGCTGACGGCACTAAGGCATGAAGGCCTCCTGCGTGGAGTTAAACATGATATACCACTTGAGCTGCACATGAAAAGATGGGCTGGGCTGGTATGAAACGGCGTCTAAAACGGCGGCAATTCAAGCCCTGCGTACCTGCAGTCACAACAGGTAACGTTCGCTGACTGGCCAACAAAATGGAAGAGTTGGAAGCACTCTCCAGGACACAGAAAGCATAGAAGGAATGTAGCATCATGTGCTTTTCTGAAACGTGGCTGCATGGACAAATGCCCGATTCAGCGATAGCCCTCCCCTTTCCATACCATCTGCGCTGACAGCGACACCAACACCAGCGGCGAGTGCAAAGAAGGCGGATTGGCTGTCATGATGAATTCCCAATGATGCAATCCGGATCACATCCATGTCAGAAGTAGTGTGTGTGATCTCCTTATTGTCTTTATAACAAAGGCAACTAGAAAATTCCCGCAGAAATTTTACGGGGCCTGCCAAAGTGTGCCTGTCGGATTTTTAATAAAGCACTCTGATGCTAAAAATGAGCAATAATGCTAAAGAAAGCTGCAATGTAGTCAATAACCTGCGGGGAGTCAGAAGCATGTTCACTAAGCTGTACTCGTACCATTTAGTATGTTGCATAAGCTAAAATGAGCCAAAATGCTAATAATAGCATGAATGCTATCAGTAGCATGTGTAGCATCACTAGCATGTTGTCTGTCATTACTTACTCCATTCAGTATATGAAACATTGGTAATAAGTAAGAAAAGAGTTCTGATGCTCAACATTAGCATCAATCATAAGCTGAGCTAAATTGTAGTCAAAAACTTGTAGAGACTCAGAAACATGTTGATGAAGCTGTACTTGCACCATTAATTTTGTTAAAATTAATGCATAAGGTGAAATTAGCCAAAATGATCATCTTAGCCATGATTGCTATCAGTATCATGTATTTTATGTAAGCAAAATATGAATAGTCACAGGAAATATTTATTCTTCCCACAATGCATTGTGAGCCTGTTTGTAAGACTACTCACTGCTTCTCTCTGGGACTATGGTAATTAATTATCTGGACCTGGGCTGGCTCTCTCTGTCAGACAGTTTGCTGAAGTCAGAATTTCTATACTATTATATCATATATATATCTATAATATTATATCTTATATTATCTTCTAATCTAATATTATAACTAACTCGAGGGCAAAAGATAATAAAAGCTAATATTATCACTTACCTGAGAGGATTATTGAGGCTTTTATTTTGAAATTTTCATTAAGCTTCATTTGAAATGGCCACACTAATCCCATGTGTAATAGTAATTGGGTTAAATCAGTTATATAATGCTCAAAACACAAGTAGTTCTCAATACCAGCCAAGTCCTCCTCTCTAGTAACAGACAGTTCCGCCATGTTGTAGTCCTTACATGCTGCGCAGGCCTCTCTTTTAACTGAGTCTTGGCTATAGATAGAACTACAGTTATGGCCTAAACCTAAGCAGCTACTCTGCTCTGCTCTGTGTTCTGCTGCTACGGTGATTAAACCGCTGCCAAGTACAGCTGTGAGTGACAGACAGTTCCACCATGTTGTAGTTCTGACATTCTGCTCAACCCCGTGTTAATAACTGAGTGTTCAGACATAGTTAGAACTACAATGATGGCGTGTTTGTAGTCCTAAGGAGCTCCTCTGTAATTCTAAGCAGCTCCTCTGCTGTGTTCTGTTGCCACGGTAATTAATTCCCTGCACCTGTTGGTGGCACAGAGGGTGGGAGAATTCTCTGTTTAAACCAGCCTGTTTCTCACAAAAAAATCACTTCAAACAACTCCTTCCCGTTCAGGAACCGTGACACGTATTCGAAAACCGTTTGAAGCGTATGAGAGGGCTATTAGTCTTCTCCGATATTCCCGTGTTTCATATCTCTACCTCGGTCACAGTATTAACAAAAATGAGAGAAATATGATGTGCGCTGAGGTCTGACATTTTTCAGAAATATATGGAAAAACATAGGTCTGAGTGTGAGTTTATCCTGTCGCGCCACATCGGTTGAAAGCACCTGGAGAGAAAACCGTAAACCCTAGGGACATTTTGAAAAATTTTTACAGGAGCAGGCATGCGTATCTACGTCCTGACCGACTTTTAGGAAAAGAGGAAGGTATTTGTAGGCGTGAGGGCGAGTTAGAAATTATTTTGGGGCCAGAAATCCACTCTCTCCCACACTGTAGCGGAGCGGCACTCACACTCTAACTTTCCGAAAAATCGAAAACTTTAGGTCGCTTGGAGACAAGTTGTGGACAATCCGTAATTCATATCGACGCACCGTCTTCACTTTAGATAAGATGACGGGCGTATCTACAAACTGAAGTTTGAATGGCATTTCTATGTTGAATTTATGATTGTTGGGTACCAGGCTGGTGGGTCTGCTGGTTTCTGTTTCAGATCATCCACCAGAGGGCGCCTGATGACAGCAGGGTCCTGGAGGGCGTGCCAACAGGTTCTAACCAGACGCACCTGATGGGAATTGTCATCTTCTGGTGGAGTATATGAGCAGCTGGCTACCAGCACATCTTCGCCAGAGTGTTTGCCTGAATTGGTACACTGAGCCATCTAGAAGCCGCACTGAGCACTCTCGTTGAAATTAGAGTAGATTGAAATCTTAAAACTTACCTTTGTGATCCTTCTTTCCAGGACGCTTGTCTGAACCTCCGGAAAATCCCGAGTCTCCCCCTTCTTTGGAAGGAGTCCTCTCGAGGCACCTTGGCAGCCAGCACCAATGCTCCTCCTTGCCGACTAGGAATACCTGTCCACCCGCCGACACTCCGCCTCTCCGCCCAGCTTCACCCTCGAACATACCCACTGCCTGGCTTTCCCCCCCTCCTCGGGTCTAATCCCGACCTCCACAAGTAAGAGCTTCCGTTCCCATTCTATTGAGTTGATTTACCTCTCCTCACCTCGTACTCACCTCATCTCTCTCCCTCAGTGAGCGGTTGCTCCCGGGCCGCCCCCGTGAGGAAGACCCGCTCTGATTATCAGTTGAACTGCGTTTTTGTTTGAGTAATAATAAACCCATTGTTCTTAACACCAGTCCCTCTCTGTGAGTGTTTCTGCATGTGGGCAAAGAATATTAAACCCGACATGACAGAACACTCTGGCCAAACGGATGTCCCAGCAGAAACAATCTGGAGAGCTCTACATCACCAACAAACGCTAATTCAGAACCATGAGGCTGCACTTCAGGAGCTGGGTAATCGGCAGACAGAGACTAATAACCGCTTGGCTGAGCTAACCAGTTTTCTCCGCAGTCACCTTCCCCAGACCTCCACTTCAGAGTCCGCTCCAGAGTCCGCACCGGAACCCTCGCAGTCTCCAGATCCAGCCTCCGGGGTCCAAGTCCAAATCCAGTCCACGTCTTCCGACTGTCAGCTGCCAAATCCATCCAGGTTTGACGGGGATCCTCGAAAATGCAGAGGGTTTTTGATGCAATGTAATATTCAATTCAATCACTCGCCTCATAGATTCGTCCTAGATTCAGCCAAGATATCTTATATTATTGCACATCTATCTGACCGCGCCCTAGACTGGGCTGAAGCCAAGTTTTCTTCCTCCCCCGAGTACGGCTGCTCATTTGCTGAATTCTTAACCGAGTTTAAACAGGCTTTCAATCAAGAGACCGATAAGTCCCTGAGTTCCCGAGCTCTGTTGAAGATGAAACAAGGGCAGAGATCTGTAGTTGATTTTTCTATTGATTTCCGCATCCAAGCCGCTGCCTCGGGTTGGAACACCCCAGCGCTAAGGAGTGCATATTTGGATGCTTTAAATGATTCCCTAAAGGACGAACTGGCTACTTTAGACGAGCCCGGTTCCCTCGAGGATTTAATTAAACTGTCCATAAGAATAGATAACCGTATTCGTGCTCGGGCTAAAGAAAGAAGCAGTCGAAGCGCAGTACCCAGATCGCTTCCCGTTCCCCGCTACTCAGTCCCAGCAGAGAGAGAGCAAGGTCCATCTGATCCAGAACCCATGCAGATTGGCCAAGCTAGATTGACTCCTGAGGAGAGACAGCGGAGGATGCGGGCCAAGCTCTGTCTATATTGCGGAGAAGCAGGGCACTTTGTGGCCGACTGTCCCATACTGTTAACAGCCAGGGTCCGCCAGTAACTACGAGGGAACTGGCGGACCATCAAAGTAGATCAGACTCACCTCGTTTATTGTTGCCCGCAACCATTCAGTTTCAAGACCGCACTATGACCCTGTCGGCGCTGTTAGATTCCGGCTGTGAACGGAATTTACTGGATATTAATTTTGTTCAGCAAATGGCAATAGAAACAGTTCCCCTACGCACTCCTCTTCGTGTTTCCGCCCTCGACGGGAAAGCTCTGCCTCAGATAACCCATCAGACAAAACCCCTCCAGTTAACCGTTTCTGGCAATCATTCTGAATCCATTTCCTTTCACGTTTTTCCCGCGGCGAGCTCACCTTTAGTTTTAGGGTTCGAATGGTTACAACAACATAATCCAAATATAAACTGGTCCGACAGACACATCGATTCCTGGTCAGTTCTGTGCCATTCAACTTGTCTCCGCTCAGCCGTTCCTCCAGGTCCTTCGACTGCTAACGGCAATGAGGCGGATCCTCCTGATTTTTCCGGAGTTCCTGCTGATTATCACGATCTGGCGCAGGTCTTCAGTAAGTCCAAAGCCGCGTCCCTACCTCCTCACAGACCATATGACTGTGCAATTGATCTCCTGCCTGGAGCTCCGTTGCCCAATAGTCGACTTTATAGTATTTCTAGACCTGAGCGGGAAACTATGGAGAGGTACATAAAGGAATCCTCAGCAGCGGGCATAATCCGACCTTCATCTTCGCCTCTGGGTGCCGGTTTTTTCTTTGTCAGTAAAAAGGATGGTTCTCTGAGACCCTGTATAGACTACAGGGGATTAAACCAGATAACTATTAAAAATAAATATCCCTTACCTTTACTTTCCTCTGTTTTTGAACCCCTCCATGGGGCTACCATCTTCACCAAGTTGGACCTAAGGAACGCTTATCATTTGCTCCGAATTAGAAAAGGTGATGAATGGAAGACGGCATTCAAGACCCCCTTAGGCCACTTTGAGTATTTGGTAATACCTTTTGGCTTGAGTAACGCCCCAGCCTTTTTTCAGGCCCTAGTAAATGATGTCCTGAGAGATTACCTAAATGTCTTTGTGTTTGTCTACTTAGATGACATCCTGATCTACTCCAAGAACTTGCCGGAGCACAAGAATCATGTCCGCCAGGTTCTCCAACGCCTTTTGGAGAACAAACTGTTTGTTAAAGCAGAGAAGTGCGAGTTCCACCAACAATCAGTCACCTTTCTGGGCTATGTCCTCGAGGATGGACAGGTAAGGCCAACTGATGAAAAGATCAGAGCAGTCCTGGAATGGCCCACCCCAGAGAACCGTAAGCAATTACAAAGGTTTCTCGGCTTTGCCAATTTCTACCGGCGGTTTATTCGAAACTACAGCCAAACCGCTCAACCGTTAACTGCCCTGACCTCCACCAAGGCTCCGTTTAGCTGGTCCCCGGAAGCAGAGGCAGCCTTCATACAGTTAAAGACCCTGTTCGCAAATGCCCCCATTCTCATACAACCAGATCCCACCAAGCAGTTCATCCTTGAGGTAGATGCCTCTGAGTTGGGGGTGGGAGCGGTTTTATCACAGTTCACTGTGACCGATCACAAGACCCACCCTTGTGCATTTTTCTCCCGTAGACTTTCCCCTGCTGAGAAAAATTATGATGTTGGGGATAGGGAGTTACTAGCCATTAAACTAGCATTGGAAGAATGGAGACACTGGTTGGAGGGCGCTGAACATCCCATCTTGGTTTGGACTGATCATAAGAATTTATCCTACCTCAAGTCAGCTAAGAGACTTAATCCTCGTCAGTCCCGATGGTCGCTGTTCTTCTCTCGTTTTAACCTGTGTATTTCCTATCGTCCAGGATCCAGAAATATTAAGCCCGATGCACTCTCCAGGTTGTACTCGCCAGCCGATTCAGAGAAACGGCCAGCCCCCATTCTGCCGTCTACCTGCTCTGTTGCCGTGGTTACCTGGGAGATCGAGGATTTAGTGAAGCAAGCCCAGCAAACAGAACCCGACCCAGGCACTGGCCCAGACAACAGGGTATACGTTCCCACCTCTATTCGAGCACGCTTGATCACCTGGATACACGCCTCTAAATTTTCTGGCCATCCAGGTATCAGCAGAACCGTAGCCCTGATCAATCGACGTTTCTGGTGGCCGTCCATTCAGAAAGATGTCAGGGAGTACGTGCTAGCCTGTCCAACCTGCGCTAGAAATAAAGCATCCCATCAGCCCCCATCAGGTCTCCTGCAACCACTGCCCACACCCACACGCCCCTGGTCCCACATCGCCATCGACTATGTGACAGTCTTGCCAGTCTCTAAAGGTATGACCACTATATTGACCATAATCGACCGTTTTTCTAAAGCCTGCCACCTGATCCCTCTGAGAAGACTTCCTTCAGCCTTTCAGACAGCACAGTTACTTGTGAAACACGTTTTCAAACTACATGGGATTCCACAGGAGATCTTCTCGGATCGAGGACCACAGTTTTCCTCTCAGGTCTGGAGGCATTTTTGCTCGGCCCTTGGGGCCAAGAGTTCTCTAACCTCAGGTTATCATCCTCAGTCTAACGGCCAGGTTGAACGTATGAATCAAGAGTTGGAGGCCACCCTTAGATGTCTCACGTCATCCAGCCCGACTAATTGGGGCCCCTACTTGCCATGGGTTGAATACGCGCACAACTCTCACCTCTCTTCTGCAACAGGTCTGTCTCCATTTGAAGCGTCGTTGGGCTACCAGCCTCCACTTTTCCCTGCTGATGAGAAGGAGATTGCCGTCTCCTCCGTTCAACACCATATCCGCCGTTGTAAGACCTTCTGGGACAGAACGGTTTCCGCCCTCGACCGGACAGCTGAACTGAATCGTCGCTGGGCCGACTGCAAGAGGCGACCTGCCCCCATTTTTGTTCCAGGCCAAAAGGTTTGGCTATCGACTAAAGACATCTCGTTAAAGTCTGTGCCTAGAAAACTGTCTCCCCGTTACATTGGTTCCTATGAGATTGAGAAGCTGGTCGGTCCTTCTGCCGTCCGTTTGCGTCTGCCGCCCCTTTTCCGTGTCCACCCCAACTTTCATGTTTCCCAAGTCAAACTGGTCCACTCTAGTCCCTTGTGCCCCCCCGCTGATCCTCCCCCTCCTCGTGTTATTGGGGGCCACCCCGCCTACACGGTCCTCCGGATTGTGGATTCCCGCCGGCGAGGGCGGGGTTGGCAGTACCTAGTGGACTGGGAGGGTTATGGCCCAGAGTCCCTCATGTGAGGGCCTGGCTCTTTTATTTTGGATCCTTCCCTCATTAAGGACTTCAGCTCCTCCCCACCTTCTACATCTTCTGGACCGCCAGGTGGCGGTCGTTGAGGGGGGGGGGGGTACTGTTGGGTACCAGGCTGGTGGGTCTGCTGGTTTCTGTTTCAGATCATCCACCAGAGGGCGCCTGATGACAGCAGGGTCCTGGAGGGCGTGCCAACAGGTCCTAACCAGACGCACCTGATGGGAATTGTCATCTTCTGGTGGAGTATATGAGCAGCTGGCTACCAGCACATCTTCGCCAGAGTGTTTGCCTGAATTGGTACACTGAGCCATCTAGAAGCCGCACTGAGCACTCTCGTTGAAATTAGAGTAGATTGAAATTTTAAAACTTACCTTTGTGATCCTTCTTTCCAGGACGCTTGTCTGAACCTCCGGAAAATCCCGAGTCTCCCCCTTCTTTGGAAGGAGTCCTCTCGAGGCACCTTGGCAGCCAGCACCAATGCTCCTCCTTGCCGACTAGGAATACCTGTCCACCCGCCGACACTCCGCCTCTCCGCCCAGCTTCACCCTCGAACATACCCACTGCCTGGCTTTCCCCCCCTCCTCGGGTCTAATCCCGACCTCCACAAGTAAGAGCTTCCGTTCCCATTCTATTGAGTTGATTTACCTCTCCTCACCTCGTACTCACCTCATCTCTCTCCCTCAGTGAGCGGTTGCTCCCGGGCCGCCCCCGTGAGGAAGACCCGCTCTGATTATCAGTTGAACTGCGTTTTTGTTTGAGTAATAATAAACCCATTGTTCTTAACACCAGTCCCTCTCTGTGAGTGTTTCTGCATGTGGGCAAAGAATATTAAACCCGACATGACAATGATGACACAGTAATTTCTCAAAAATAGGGTATTTTTAGGATCTTGTTCCATTGAAATGAATGGGATTTTTGGGGGTCTTTTTACCCAATTTGTGTTGCTGTGGTAACTCCGAATCCCACCAGAAATAATAGCTCCCCTCCCGTGATCGAGCTGCAATTTTTGATACCACATTTGTGGGGGTGCACGGAGCGGTTCGGGTGGTTGACGGAAGAAAAATAAATAACTAGAAAATTCCTGCAGAAATTTTAAGGGGCATGACAAACTGTGCCCATCGGCTTTGAACCAGCATTATGATGGTAAAAAATTGCATTAATGCTAAAGAAAGCTGAATGTAGTCAATAACCTGTGGAGAGGCAGAAGCATGTTGACTAAGCTGTAGTTGTACCATTCATTATGTTAAAATTAATGCATAAGCTAAAATTAGCCAATATGCTAATGTTAGCCTAAATGCTGGCAGTAGCATGTGGAGCAACAGGACCATGTTACATGCTCCATTCAGTATACTAAACATGTCTAATTAATGAGAAAATTAGCTAATAACTAACTTTAGGTAAAAAAGTGCTAGTGCACTAGTCAAAGGCAGTGAAATGCTAATGTTTGTGCTAATGTTAATGAACTCACTACCCTGAGAAATAAATAACATAAAAAAGGCTAATATTGCTCCGCCTATGGCGGTGCACTAACGTGAGAGGAATATGCAGACTTTTATTTTGAAACTGCGGGGGGCGGGGGGGTGGGGGGGGTGTTAACAGCTTAACGACTCTACTTAACATGTGAATAGCAACAGGAGACCCACGTGAATTGTCAGTCATTGGATGAAAATACAATGACATCACAATTCATTACTGATAGATACTGGTAGATATCTCCCTATTGGACACACTAGACCTTTATAATTACAGGCCTGGTTAAGCCCCTCCCTAATAAATTATAAAAAAAAATAACCCAGAAATAAAAATACACCAAGCACAAGGCATAAGTTTATATTTTTAATTTTTGTTGAAAAAGAAATATGTACATACATGCATATAACACACATCTACAAATAAAGAAACCACACATATATAAAACACATCTACAAGAAACCACACATATATATAAAAAACACATCTATAAATAAAGAAACCACACATAAAATAACATCTATAAATAAAAAAAAACTTCAGTTTAAAAAAAAAAAAATGCTTGTCTACTTCTGGGCCGTGTGGTGGTGGCTTTCTTTCTGAGCATGATCCAACATACAAACGCTTATGACGCAACATGCTGTATTTAGGGTTAGCTTCAAGTCTCTCTTGTAGTTTGGAGCAGAGGTTGCCGAGCTCCTGGCTGCGGAAACTTGGTGGTCTCACAATCCAGCCCGATACACCCTCGAAGACGCCATCCTCTTCATCAGACATGAGGTCAATGGCGACACCTTCCCAAAAGGAAATCTCCTCTGCTGCCAGGACGCTCTCTCTCGCCTCCAGCAGCTGTTGACACAGAACAGACATCAAGTCATAAAGAATCTTTATGAAAACATATTGTTGAAACTATACTGACATTTTAAGTGTCTTGGTTTAGAAACACCAAATATGGGGAGGTGCAATCAATTTGTCATTGAAAACTATGGCTATGTGGTAAAGTATCAACTCCTGAATATCATGTGAATAAACATGATATTTAACAAAACATTGATAAAAGTACTTAAGTGATTTGTCATTAACCATTGAGACTACATTAAAATTATTGCACACCATCTTGTCCCAAAATGTTACAGCTTCTTAAGAAAATTTAATGTTATTTTTCTTTTCACTGCTGATTGCATTCATACACACATATATAAAAACATCAATGCAAAACTGATGCATTTGATGCAATTGTGACATCTCTAGTAATAAATCTTACCTGCTTCTTTCTTTAGCTACATCTGGATGACTGGCAGTAGGTCCTGGATGCAGCTGGAAAACATTTTTTGTGGATTGTCAATACATAGCATAATTACATTATGTACATAAACAATGTTGAAGCATAAAATATCAACATTCTAAAATAGTAGATACTCACACACAGTTGCATCTCTGTCCTCATCACGGAAGTCAGAACGTTCCTGAAGAGTCTGATTGACACAAATGTGACTCTCATTCTGCGGAGTCTGTGGAAATAAATGTAAAATTAAAAAAACATTGTAGCAATTATATCGCTTTCTCAAAAATACCTAAGTAAATAAGTTAAAATTATTCTCAACCAGCTATTGTACAGTCGGGAATCAACGCAGTGATTATACGGCTTCATGACTTCGTCCTCAGATCCGTCCTCCGTCCGCCATTTTGTAGATCTTTACTGCGTTACACACTCTGCCTTGCTGTACTGCGTTACAACAAAATAAATAAAATAACGGGAAGATCAGTTTTCCTTACAAATATGCGAGTGTTCACTATTCACTAAGTGTGAAATCATAACTTACTGAATTTCTGTTCGTCCTGGTGGACTCCGTAAGAGCTCCTCGGCACCGTGGTCTGAGGTCTGGCTGGTAAGGCTTGGCCATTTTTCAGGTCTGAAAAAATCAATGAAGATGCGAGTATTTTTAAGAGTTCAGAACATCACATGTAATAGAGATTACAATACACAATCTCACCCTACACTTGTTTCGGCATTAAGAAAACGACAGACAGCTTTCTGTAAGAAACAACCAAAGCAACTGGCCTCGCTCCACGTGTTATTTATAAAAGCTTTCTTACCGTGAGTTCGGTCTTGTTGGACCGCCGCGGTGTCATCTGTTGTTTTCCGTCGGATCATTGCTCAATATCAAAACGATACTGAAAAGGTAACTCCGTGAAATAGAACTTTTTCCACCATTTCACACAACGCACGGGTATTTTCGTTCATGTTGGGTGTAGAAGTTAGCACTCGTTACCACCAGTGCAAAGCTTCCTCTTGAGTTTAATGGCGGCTATTTGACCGACTATGAAAGCGCATTACTGCCACCAACTGGACTGGAGTGTTAAATGAAAGTTGACAGAAAAAAATACATTCTAAAGGTTATTTTTTCAAAAGTTACGTGACAATATATTTTATTTTTATTATAATTATGTTTATTTACTCAATTATACTTTGAGCTGTCTCTTTTTTAGTTTATACAGAATATGATTCATAATCCGTGACTTATATTTAATACTTAACTAACAAAACTTTAAAAAAAAAGAATACAAATGTTTATACTCTATCAGAAGGTATCACAAACTTTCAACCATTTTGTTCTTCAATTTAAACTCGAGAGTTAAGCAACTGAATACTGAAAAATCTGTAGTTTCTTAAGTCCTGTATTGTGATGTGGAATGACCACTACCACTCCAATATAGCATGACTCTGGGTCTTTAAAGCCATCAGTGAACATTAACTTTAGTTTGAATATTATTCACAAAAATACTTTATGTACAATCTACCACTCTGGAACATGGTTTTTATTATTATTATTGATTAAGTTGTGCAATTCCTCTCATCACAAGATAAATCTTCAGATAGGAGGAATGTCAAAGTAAGATCACGTTTCACGAAAGTCTATTGTATGTAATCATGCATATTCTTCTTTTATATCATCAATTCAACCAAAACTAAGTTTTTCAGTGCTCCTAACATGTAATATATATTTTAATGGATAAGATATTGTTTTCTCCAAACATACTTCTTTATGGTGAACAGAAATTAAAAAGGATTAGCTACAAAATGAATAAGAGTCAAAAGGCGGTGCTCAACAGTTGATTTGCATTTGCATGGCACTCAGCAACTTCATTTAAATACGAAAACCTCTGCTAGGCACAAGGGGAGAGAGGTAATAGGGGAACACGGACACACAGCGTTTTTGACCATTTTTGGCAGTGTTTGACTCTGACTAAAACCTCTTGCCGAAAGCTCTCAATCTCCATACGCACGGCAGAACAAGGTGTCAATAGCTGACGAAAATCCCATTTTTCGTCCTGTGTATGTCTCTCGCAACCAGGGTCCCCTCCCTCGGCTGCCGCCCGAAACACACTGCACCCGACCCCTTTGGCCCCTCCGACAGGTGGTCAGCCCATTGGAAGGGGGACCCACGTCTCCTCTTCGGGCTGAGCCCAGCCGGGCTCCATGGGTAAAAGCCGGCCACTAGGCGCTCGCCATCGTGCCCCACCTCTAGGCCTGGCTCCAGAGTGGGGCCCCGGTGACCCGCATCTGGGCGAGGGAACGCCAGATCCAAAGTTCGTCTCCATCATAAGGGGTCTTCAGGCTGCACTTTGTCTGGTTCCTCACCTAGGACCTGTCTGCCTTGGGTGACCCTACCAGGGGCATAAACCCCAGACAGCATAGCTCCTAGGATCATTGGGACACTCAAACCCCTCCACCACGATCAGGTGGCAGCCCAAGGAGAGGGAGCTGCAAATCAGACTGTCTAATATGTAACATCGGAGCTCCCCAGGGAACTATGCTGTCTCCTTTTTTATTCACCACCTTCACTGCGGACTTTAAGTACTGTTCCAAACTGTGTCATCCGCAAAAGTTCTCAGATGACTCGGCTATCGTAGGGTGTGTGGAAGGGGGACAGGAGGTGGAGTAAAGGACATTGGTGGATAATTTTGTGACATGGTGCGGAGAAAACCAACTTCTGCTTAATGTAAACAAGACCAAGGAAGGTTGTCAGTTTCTGCAACAAGAAAATACATTTGCTCCCAATCTCCATCTCAGGGGCAGATGTGGAGCAGATTCAATCGTACAAGTACCTTGGTGTTGCATTTGACAGTGAACTACGAACACTAATGTGCTCTACAAAAAGGCCATGAGCAGACTATTTTCTACGGAAGCTCAGGTCTTTCAACATCTGCAGTAGGATGCTCTTCATGTTTTATCAATCATCAGTGGCTAGTTCCATCTTCAATGCAATGGTGTCCTTGGGTGCTGTAATGAAGGTGAAAGACTCAAACTAGCTTAAACTGATAAGAAAAGCTGAGTCAGTTGTAGGGATCAAGCTGGCTCCACTGGAAGAGGTGATGAGAGACATAATGCTGAAGAAGATTAGCACTATCAAGGATAACCATTTTCATCCCCTCTACAGCACAGCCTGATGAGCAGACTAAGACTATTTCAGCCCAGATGTGCTAAAGAACGCAACAGCAGGTTCTTTCTGCCCAAGGCTACCACACTTTATAATTCATATCTATTATGAATCTCTAGAGCTGTGCATGTTAAATGTTGATTATATAATTAATGTACTGAGCAATATGCACATTGTTATTTATTATTGTTGTTATTGTGTGCAATGCTGGGACAAACTAAATTTCCTCCCTTTAGGGGATCAATAAAGTATTATTATTACTATTGTTAACTGCAAACGTACAGACATGACCTGGTGGGCGGGGCTAACAGAGCAAAAGAGGACAGTGACTGATTTTTAGACTTTTGCTGAGTAAGAAAAGATCAGTGGATAAGATCAGCTTCACATGTAAGCATCGGCCGATCACCAATCTCACAAAATTAAGGAAATCGCTGCCAATTTATCGGTGCAGCTTTGTTTTAGAACAAAGGCCCCTTTGTTCTCCTCAAGTCAGGTTTTAGTTTTCATCTGCCACTCATTAGAATCAGGGGCGTCAAACTCATTTTCATTTTGGGCCAAAAATCTGAATGTTCTTAAAGGGCCAGTTGTATATATTGATAAAACCCACCAAGCTGTTAAAATATCAATAAATAGCTGTTTGTTTCACTATTCAATAAGCTTTTCGTAAAATTAAATAATATTGAACATTTTTTCACACTGGTCAGTCCATCTAGGATTTTGTGAATATTTTTGGGCCATATGCCTTTTCATTTTTTTAATAAATATTTGTAAGGAATTTTTATGATATTTGCGCCAATGTTCGATGCTAAATGTAACTTTATTATTTGCCATATTGGTCATGGACATACCAATGTCCATGACATCAAGTCAGGCAGAGGCAGCAGTAACTTAAACCCAGTGTTTTTGGCCAATTTTAAGAAAAAATTGCCATAAAAATCAGAAAAAATGTGGGGATCTGTGGATTTTGTATTAATTTAGCAGATTTGTGAAAAACTGAAGGGACTAACTGATGTGATTTGGAGTCTAAAGGTCCACATAAAAAGCTGTGGCGGGCCAGATTTGGCCCCTGGGGCTTGAGTTTGACACATGTCCTAAAGGAAGGACTTTTCATTCTGAAATATGTTCAGTTACTGTTACAGCTTTCACCGTTTACAGCTTTAGCCTTTTCTACTCCGGCTGATAATAATCTACAGCTAACTAGAGATGTGAACCTTTCAGTGTCTAGTAATTGGATTCGATTCCGATATTTAGCGTCACAATTCTATTCAGTTTTTATTTCAAAAACCAATTGTACCATATAAACGTTTTAGAGATTCTGTTTAAATTATGTGATTGGCAAGAGGAAAAGGATGCAGCCCTGTATGTAAACGTGGACAACATTTAGTGTACAGCTGACTGTCACTTTTGACTTCACCAAAGAAAGGTGCCGGTCCACGAACAGCGCCCCTTCCTGGACAAAGATGGACCTCAGCTAACATCTTCCACTCCAACACAGAGCCGAGCAGGGTGAGGGTGAGACCTGGTCCGAACCCCCAGCATCTTCTGCACCTGTTAGCCAAGGTGGGGGCACTGACCACTCAAACCAGCTGCATGAAACACTGGCTGCAGAGCGGGAGCGGAGAATCCCAAATGAAATGTCCATTTGCACCGAGAATATTACAGAGTTAAGTAAAGTAAAAACTGTGAGAAGGAGAGAAAGGGATGATCTGAGGGAGGGCGTCGGGATAATGAAACTTACCCCACAAGGAGCAGGAAGCTCAGCGCGGACAGGAAGTAATTGCTTTGATAATACAAAAGGTTGTTGATCGTGCGGTTGTTCCAGCGGTCCAGGTCCCGCACATCTGGCACCGCAAAACGAGCCGAGCTCATCAGAAAATCATCCAGGCTGCGGAGGGGAGGCGTCTGCACGCCTGCCATCTTGCCCAAACCAGAAATAAACTGGATTTCCCAGAATGCAGCACGGTGAAAACGAGAGGTGGGGAGGCGCGTCCATAGACATAATATAAGCATAGACGCCTCATGGACCGCTCTCGCCTATTGTCGCTGACGAGATTTAGAACGGCCATATTGGAGCGGTACTCCACTCCTCTCAGCGTTATGTGTTTAGCAGGCAAAATGACGTATCAGCGCATTTAATCGATCATAACACGCTTTTTTGTTACTGGAAACCATATTCAAACATCTATCAAAGCTACATTTATAAACAATTGTATTATTAAAGTATGTTTTTAATACATAGTTCAGCATATTTAAATATGCTTAGTGGCTATAACAATAGAATAGGAGTGGAATATTCTGATATTGATGTATGATGAGCATATTACAAAGCCCACAGCCGTTCATAATTTATTAAATAAATTATTTAGTAATATCAATACATATTTATATAACTATACTAACACACAAATATATATATATATATATATATATATATATATATATATGTATGTGTGTGTGTGTGTGTGTGTGTGTGTGTGTGTGTGTGTGTGTGTGTGTGTGTGTGTGTGTGTGTTTCAGCCGACGATTTCTAGCTTCAGAGAGATTCAGCAGCTGAGATTGAGTCCAAAATCCGATGTGAGATTCATCCGTGCTGCAGTGAATCCGTCTCTCTTTAAAGATATCTCCCACTTCTTCCTCACATCGTGTCTTTATGAAACCTTCAAAACAAAAACGGAAGATTTGGGATGTGTCTTACTAGTGAAAGAATTACATATGAATAATAGTCTTTATCACCTGTGTAAACTTTGCTGGTGAATGTTATAACACATAATATAAGTTTTATAATATATGTTACATTGTTTCATTTCTAACATAGGCTCTTGTGTCAGATAATCTAAGTCAATGTTAGAGAATAATAACCTTTTTTAGATTTACAGAATCTCAGTTAGCCTTCATAGCGGGGCTGAACCCCGTATTACACCAAGCACTATAGCTAATATTAGCTGGCATCTCACCGGTGGACATAAATACAGTAAAGTTATATTCCAATCACAAAATATACACACTAATATGTCCATCTTACTTGTGAAATGTTGTCTGTGGAGCCCTCACATCAATAATCCATAGATCCGAACAACAATATCCCTCAGTGCTGAGGCATCTTCTGCTGTTTTGATTGAGCAAAGTAGGAGTGAGTACCGCTCCAAGATGGCCGCCGTATTTCCTGCGCCGGAGCAGCCAATGCGGGGTCTACTCTTATATTATGTCTATGGGCGCGTCTCCGTGTAACGGAAGTTAGCTTTTTCCTGACTTTTCATCATGTCTGCTTGATTGAACTCACAGCATCAAAAATGACGAGGCTAAAGGAAAACATAAATATATCAATAAATAAAAAGAAGCGTTTTTCGGAAGAACCAAGGGCTTTTTAACACGCTTATCAGCCTCGTTGCGGGGTTAGGAAAGCTCCCAACTCGGTTCATTTGTTTTTATCACGCTAATTTACAGCAAGCGTCAACAATAAGTGCAGTTTATTTCTGAATATCGTTAGTCCATATTCAATGAGCTCAACCTGATTCACTCTAATACAACTTTTTGCTACACTCATTAGCTCTGTTCCATAACATAGAATCCATCCAACACAAATAGCACTGTCTGAACAAATAGACTGCAAACGTCGACCTCGAGCAAGCACAGGGAGAAAGTGGGGAGAAACAACTAAACATTTTCTTGTTCTTTTGATGTATTTAATGTTTTTTTATATAACTATTTGTGTTTACACACAAAGTTATTTTAGTTACCTTAGCTTGCCTTATCATTTAAAAGGAAAAAAATGGTCAAATTATGTTAGAGTTTAGATAAAGTGAGGCTCACTCATTCCAATCTGTTGTGGAAATGTGAGCATTTAGGATTCTACTCTAGATTTAACAGGGAGTTAATTAAGAGAAGCCAGGTTGAAGAAATATGATTTCTCTTCATTTAGCAGAGCTTCTGCTGCACGTTATCAAATCTGATGAAAGTTTTTAGAAAAATATTCCTAATATATGAAATTCATCATCATCATTTATCAAAGACAGAAAATAGTTCTTGAAAATTGTATGAAAATAAAAGCTGCATGAATTGGTTTTTGTTGTTTGTTTTGTTTTTGTTCAGGGTTGAACCCACACAGGTCACTGGTCCATCGCAAGGCCACACAAAGACAGGGAAATCAATATGCACACATTCACTCCTAAGGGCAAATTTACCATTATGTTTTTGTACTGTGGGGAGGAAGCCAGAGTAACTGGAAATAATCCACAGCATACAAACCCTATGCAGGAAGAACCCAGGCTGGGATTCGAACCTAGGACCTCCTTTCTGTGAGGCAACAGTGTCAACAACTGCAGAATAGAATTGGCATTAAATACAGAAATTCCATCCATCCATCCATCCATCCATCCATCCATCCATCCATCCATCCATCCATCCATCCATCCATCCATCCATCCATCCATCCATCCATCCATCCATCCATCCATCCATCCATTTCCTGTACACCCTTGTCCTTAGTGGGGTCAGAAGGGTTGCTGGTGCCTATCTCCAGCTAACGTTCCAGGCAAGAGGTGGGGTGCACCCTGGACAGGTTGCCAGACTGTCACAGGGCAACACAGAGACAGACAGGACACATAACCATGCACACACACACTCGCACCTAGGGAGAATTTGGAAAGACCAATTAACCTGACAGTCATGTTTCTGGACTGTAGGAGGAACCCAGAGTACCCAGAGAGAACCCACGCATGCACAGGGAGAACATGCAAACTCCATGCAGAAAGACCTCAGGCCCGGAATCGAACCCAGGACCTCCTTTCTGTGAGGCAACAGTGTCAACAATTTCAGAATAGAATTGGCATTAAACACAGAAATTCTAATTAATCTGAAATTAATTTAAATGAATTCTTTAAACACAATTATTGAAAAAAACATGTACAAAATATAATTTAAAAGCGGATATACACGAATGAATGAAAATATATTCATTTAGGCTTTCTCAATGAAAAGCCACAAAAAAAAAAAATCAAGAGACGCACAGACTTTTATTATGAAAGGCCGGAAGAGAGGCGGAAGAGGCGTGGTCATGGAGCGTTCTCTGTTCTACTGGTGGTTATGTGCTCGTGGTTCCAGGTCGGGAGCGCGCGCCGTGTGACAGCTCAGGGCAGTCCACGTCAACACAGAGTGAGCGCAGCGGCAGCGGCGGCAGCAGAGATGGACTCCACGTCCCTGGTGAGCTTCTTCGCTGTTAAATCATCTGCGTTAGTGGACATGGGCAGCAGCACTGCAGGCTGCAGTCAGTGTCCCGGGCATGTGTTGTATTAATCTGCTGGCTGTCGATGGTGGACATTACAGCAGACAGACTTGAATAAGCCAAGCGGGGGAGTGGACGAAGCTTGGTTGCATATTATCCATAAGATTTTATTTCTTCCTCAGTTCTGACGGGATCTCACACTATTCTTTTCAGCTCACGAAGGCCGGTTTGATCAGGGCTTTCTCCATAAAACCGCTGTGTCGTTCGATTTATTTTTAATCCTATATTGGTTTAAAAATAGTATCCCTTGCTGGTTGAGAACTTCTGTTAACACCAATAGAATGGACTAGTTGATCCACAGCTGTTTTGTTTTATCTGAGCGCAACAGGACAGACAGAGGGTTGGCTGTCTCCACGGAGCACTTTTATAAATCAGTGGCTCCACACACACACACACACACACACACACACACACACACACACACACACACACACACACACACACACACACACACACACACACACACACACACACACACACACTGGCGCTGAGCATTTAATCTGGTAACTGTATTTCCAGTGGCTCTGCGTGTTTCAGTGTGTGTGTGGAGCGTGAATGTAGTGACGTGTGTTCCAGGGTAGGTGCCACGTCCACCGTTCTGCCTCGCGCACCATTTCTTCAGCTTCATCCAGGTTTCTGGAGCTCATGTCTGTCCTCTCATGAAGCTCCATTTACTGTTCAAACGCTCCGTCCTTCGGAGTGCAGAGCTGCTTTATGTGGAAGAGTTGGTAAGAAAAGTTCAACCGCAGGAAAATTCTGGGAAATCAAATGTTTATTCTTCACGTAACGTTTCCCATTTAATGTTAATCAAAGCTATAGACCTTAAGTCGCAAACCACTGTAGCTGCTTAATATGATAGAAAACCAACATTACGTCAGATTTCTGCCCAATGTGGCTCTTCAGGCTTTCCAATGGCTTCTCACAACTTCGGCTAAAACCCATAGTATTTAAAATAAATAAATAAATAAAATAAAAAGCCTGCAGGTGTAATTTCATTGTTTTTTATCCGTATTTACCTAAATTTCTTCAACGAAATGGCACCGCTGTAAAAAGCCATTCTTTTTTGTGTATGTTTACATTTTTTGCCTTTAAGCTGCAAACTGCACGCATAAGTACAGTTAATTTATCAAAATTATGTTTGGTCAATTATTTATTTGTGGTACGTTTGTAAAATAAATTAAGAGCAACAATTTGGTTGTCTGTCATAAGAGAAAAAAAAATATTTTCCACTAAATAAAATTAATGTAACAGTTTCAAACTGAATATTTAATTATATAGCTAGGTATTTAATTTGAATATTCGGCTCAAAACTAAATATTTGGCTCAGGGCGAAATATACATTTGCAAATTCACTTGCCGATAAACGGAAATAGACTGTCAAAATAAAAGCTGGGTCTCTGTAACCTCTAAACTCATGGTGATGACTGGTATTGTTGCTGTAGATCTGTTGTAGTGTCTTTATGGCCTTTAAAAGGCCTCGTCCTGCTTAAGCTGAAAAATTGTACATGTCAAGAGGAGAAGGAACTCTGATGAAGCGATGACATGAGAAACGTGTCTGTTTGCAAATCCCAGCTTTTATTAATTATATAGCTATGTATTACGCTTATCGACAAATGTATTTGCATATCAGTATTTTGGGGAATAGCTTGGTTTGTACAAGAGGTTGCAGAATCGCAACTCTACACTGAAACTTCCTCCAGCCGTGTTTTTCTAATGAGGACAGGTGGTGTGCCACATCACACAGCCTCCACCGGAAATGACCGGCAGAGAGAAGTTAGCAAGATTTTCATCCCACATGCTTGACTCTGCAGCCTAAAACATAAATGTATTTCCTTACAATAATAATAACCAAAAATAATCAGACTTTCCAACAGTATAAGATGTATTGGAAATTCAATTCAAATTCAAAAATACATTATGGTGTTAACTGTACCTTCAGCACAACATCACATCAAGGAGACAAGGACCCAGTTTCAAGGCGTTAAATTGTGAAGTCAAGTCATGTTTATATGTAAAACATGTTTATAACAGAAGGTTACATAGTGACTTGATTGAGCTACAAAATGCCACTATGTGGCTGAAAAACACATAATAATGTCCTTTTAATTAATGCATACATGTGTTTGTACGTGATTCCTTGAAGTCTCCGTATTCATTTTCTGGAATGAATGAATCTGATTCTTGCATTCATACACACGCACTAAATAAATCCGTGGCGACTGTATCGAGTCACTGACTTTGCAGCAGTCCCTCATTCTGAACAAGCACATGGAGACAGTGGAAAGGAATTATCCCATTTTTGCTGGATGTGTCTCCACTTCAGCTCCCTGGATTGAATCTGCTCCAGTGTGTGGACACAGGTTTATTTGGGTCAGTTATGATGGCGCTGGGGCTCATCAGTTAGTCTTGTGAATTACAACTGTGCCTGAAAATACAACCACTTTCAGGTTCTGTTGTGCGCACTTCATTATTCTCCCAACATTCCACTCTGTTTCCACAGAAAGTATCAGATTGTGTTTCCTCATAGTACTTTATCTGAATACTCATGTCCCAACTGCGACATCCCAGTGTGTTCTTCTTACTATGTCGCTGTTGGTCTGTGATTTGTTTGTGGTCACCACTGATTTGAGTAAAGCTCCAACTGGTGCTGCTGCTGGAAGTCATCTAACTTCTGCCCTCTCCCAGTTCTGGTTCCATCTCTTCAGACTGAACTCTTTGTTTTAGCGTAAACTTCACTACCACAGCCTGGCATCAGATTAATAGTGACACAGAATTTTAAAATTAAATAATGTTTTAATCATCAATAAGAAACTGTAAGGTGAATTTCTTGGAATGCATAAATATAAAGTGGTTGGCTAAGTGGTTGGAAACTTCAGCAGAATGTTTTTTATTGCCAGGCCTGATTGTTAAAAGAAAAAGTTCAGATCATATTGGTCATACTATATTAATGTTGGCAATATGTAGATAATTAGTGTTCATATGTCACTCTGTTTTGTCAAACGTTTCGTTGGAGGTTTAGTTATGAAATAAATCTCCTCTGGAGGCCGACGTAAGCAACAGACAAGATTTACTTTTGACTCCTTGCTGCTACGATTCAGAAGCATTTTAAAGATAAGGAAAAGCTTCAGTGTCTCATGGAAGATATCAGCCTTCCCCACTTAAAGGAGAAAATGCTCCTTCAGCTGCTGAGGATGAAGCCAGCTGACTGAGTGAGGAAACACAGAGTGCTGCATGTTGCTTACTGGATGTTGGATTCCAGAGTGGGTTATTGTTACTTGTCAACATGATCACAATTTTCTTCTATTTTTGCTTTTCTGTCGCACTTAAATGTTTTATGTCTTCAAACTAATTTTATTTTGGATAAAAATAACTAGAGTAAATTCAAAAAGCAGTTTTCAGTCATGATTTCATTCATTAAGGGAAATAGCTGTGCAAGCCAACCTGATAGTGGCTTGCACCAACCTGACAAAGGGTCACATGTTTACTGTGATTAAACTCCATTTTTGAGAAAGACAGGCTCATTTCCAAATCCACAGGTTCTATTACTACCTCACTGATAGATCATTTGAAGTAGAACCTCTTTAATGGCTAAAGTAGGGAAACAAGTTAGTGACATCTGTTAGTATGGAGAGTATTACAAAGTCATTTCTAAGACTTTTGGAGAACCATTTTAGAGCTGTTAGTCACAATGGGAGAAAACATGCAGCAGCGATGAACCCTCCAGACAGTCGGGCCAAACGGAGTTGCTCCAAGAACCCGTCAACGATTCAACCAGCAGGTTGGACAACAAGCCAGAGCAACATATATGCTCTGCACACCTCACTTGCTTCAGTTAATACTAGAGTTCAAGAAAAAAAAGGAAATTGTAAATGAGTATTCCAGTTGAACACCGTGAACATGGCCTTCAGAGGAAGTGTTTCCTTCTGAACTCAGCTCATTTAAACTCACTTTGGGTGGAGAGTCACCCAGCGTGGCTGGTCTCTGCTGTGCAGTTCAGATGTAAGAAGCACAGCAGCATTTGGACACTTCAGTGTTTGAGCTGAGTGCAGTGATGTGGTGTTTAGCTGATGATGCTGCTCAATGTTCAGTACGACAAGAAGAGGGACACTTTCACAATGTCTACACCTTGTAAAATCCTGTCTGCTTGATTCCTTCTGCTCTGAATGCACATCAGACTTTGTTCTTGGACACATTTGTAAATGCCACAAGACTGTTCTTTCCATAATCATGCATTTTCTTTATTTTTTAGCATTTCCTGTGACTTTTAGGGAAAGAAATTAATCCTCTTTCTTGCCGTCATTCCATTTGTTTTATTATCAATGTCAGAACATCCCACCTGCTCCAAGTTGTAAATGCAACTTTATTTTGGGTCACTCAACACCTTTTTTCTAATATACGTCAGATTTAGTGCTTTTCTAATGTGAGCCCCTGAATGGAGGTGAGGCTCAACGGATCCGTCATCTCTCTCTGCTGCTTTGACACTGTGGCTGAGTTTCTGGTCTAAGTTCTGTGATACACTCTGACTGTGAATCTCTGCTGGTCAGTGCATAACAGAACTTTGACCCGTTCCTGAAGACTCTTCAGTAGGACAGCCTTGTGAATGATTTATTGTGGAATGTCACTTTTCCTCGACCAGAAATGGATAAAAAAAACAGAGTCTGAAGCTCAAGCTGGAATGGATCCAACTGCATTAAGAACCTAAATGTGATGGCTTCACCAGAGGAGAGAAGAGATGACAGATGTCTGTCAGTAGCGTTGCCCTGTAGTTGAATAACAGACAGTTCAGAGCCGAGTATTAACTTCATCCAGATGGATAACAGAGGCAGAACCTGAGACATGAGAGGAGGCTGATGGCTGTAGATGCTCTGAGAACCAGCTAACTGGCAGCCAGGGAATACAAATCTGTTTCATCTCTAATGAAAAGGACAAGAGTTACCTGGATAGTAAAGGTCTAATTCACAACACAGCCAGGTGTGAAATAAACGTAGTTGGAAAGGTAACATTATGTAGCATCAGGAAAACTGAGCATCTCTTAAGTTAAACCTCTTCTTGTATGTTGTTGCAGGAACCTTCTCTCTACACAGTGAAAGCTGTTTTTATTCTTGATAATGATGGCAACAGACTTCTGTCCAAGGTAAGGGTTAAAGTATTTCATTAGATTTTATTTTACTTAGTAAAAAATATTTCCTTAATATGTAAATATTGTTAGATTATCCATTCACAACCATTCCATCCCCAAAAGATTTTAAAAAATCACTGAACTGGTTGATAAAGATGCCTGTGTCTGATAAAGGGGTGTGGAATGAACACTGAGCTGATTTTCTGATCTATCAGTTTGAGCGCTGGAAAAACCCAAAACCTGCAGATGGAAGCAGGACCGGGTGAATGTGGTCCTGCTGTCGAGCAGTGTTTCAACTGCTCGACAGCAGTTGAAACACTGCTGTTGAGTAGTTATTGTTTCTCTAATGAAAAGTTGTGACCCAGTGCTTGATTCATTGTTCAGCACTATAAAATTTTCGACAATTTTAGATTAATATATTTTCATATTTGGTGTTTCCAATATTATTTAATGCACTTTAAATAGTCCTCATTTCCACCCAAATGTCACTTTCATTACTATAGAATATATATATATATATATATATATATATATATATATATATATATATATATATATATATATATATATATATATATATATATATATATATATATATATTCATTACATTATAAAACTACCATTTCATAAAACGGCACAAACATGCTTTTGATTATCATAATTATAGATGAATTGTAAAAATGAAGTAGAACAAATTTTCAACGTTTTATAGAAATCAAAACTTAGAAGTTAAGTGGTTGATTTAAAAGACAGAGAAAAGAGAGAGAGAACAAAAGAAACCTTTTTGGTCTGACCCAAACAAGTGGCTGCTGTTGAAGAGCTGTATAGCCATAATTGATCAACAACATGGCTGCCATGTTCCTCACCTGCAGTGAAATAAAAACTCCACTGAGCTCTGATTCATACTGAATAGTTATAACTTTATGGGAAAATCACATTGAAAAATCACTAATAAATTTTATTGTCAAAATAGTTATTGAAAAGCTAACAATGGATTGATACAATCAATTATTGACTAATTGATTGATTTGGTGCCAACACCGTTTTATCCTGTGATCTGTGTCTCTCTGTTGTAGTACTACGACCCTGAGCTCTACCCCACCATGAAGGAGCAGAAGAACTTTGAGAACAACGTCTTCAGCAAAACACACAAAGCAGACAGTAAGTTTCTTTATTTTTGCATCTTCTGTTGTAACTTTACACCTCAAACCTTCATAGCCTTAAGTCCTGCTTCACACACATCTCCAGTGTCGACTGTCGAGTGTTCTGCTGTTGGTAGCCTGAAGCAGTTTGCTGGTACCTGCCGTGGATCTGGTACCTGCCAGCTGGACCGTGTTTGTGACTCTGAGCTGTTGAATGACCCTTAGGAAGCAAAGCTGTTTGGCTTTTGGGAGTGTTTAAGCAGGTTGAGTAGATGTTCAGAGAAACCTGATCTCCCTCTGCAGTGGGTTTTAGAGAATTCACAGCGTTGTTACCTGATCTCCACTTGCTCCCTGTCCCCCACCCAGCATGCCACCCTTTGTTCCAAACTCCTCCTCCTGTCCTCCTTTCTGCAGACCTGTTTTCACCTTTACCTCCTGCTCTCTCCTTTCTGTAGCTCCACCCATCCATTCATTCCTTTTCTCCTGGTTTCTCTGCTGCTTTCATTTCATTCTCCTATCACGTCTCCTTCCTTGTATCAAAGTTTTGATTGAAAGAATAAGTCCTGAATCATCCTGATTCATCACTTTCTGTGTATTTGTAGATGAGATAGCGTTCCTGGAGGGGATGACCATCGTGTATAAGAGCAGTATAGATCTTTTTTTCTACGTGGTGGGAAGTGCTCAGGAAAATGAGGTACCGTGATTTTAGCTTTTTATAGGAATATGCTATATAACTGTCTTTTTTAAATTCTTCTTTTTTCTAGGTGGAATGATTGAACAAAATACAACATCAATGATTTCTAATGAGAATAAAAGGGTGCATAAGTGTTAAAATTCTACCTACATGCTCAGATATATTCAGAAATTCACCAAGATCTTAGGTCATTCTTCCCTAAATAGTAAAATCTACGTCTTTAATCTTTAAAATTTCTGTTAACACCTGGTTAGAGATCACAAGAAAAGGTAGGTGATATTTTTTCTTCACCAGAATGTAAAAGATACGTTTGACATCATTAATTAGATGGACCGATACTCAGAACCACGGGAAAATCCAAAGAGCTCTGTGAAGATCTGAGAACTGTAGATGTACACAAGCTTGAAGTCTTGTGAAAATATTTCTTCATTTCTGCAGATTCCAAAATCTTTGTTTCAAACAACCAAACATAGGTTATTTATTTAAGCTATTTGGATAAGTCATCACTTTGCCAAGGTCTGACAGAAGGACACTGAACTGTATGAACATTTTTGAGCTTCTAGAACAAGATTAATTTTAGTCATTGCCCATTAATATTTACAGTTTACCTCTTCTTTGAAAAAGAAATCATATTTATTGTTTTATTATTTCTCTCTAGAAACATAACAATTCAAATAAATCACCAAAAGGCATAAAAGAGTGCCATGATGAACAGAACTGTCAGAATACCGTCTCATCACAAGATGAGACAATGATTTTTTGATTTTCTCTTGCTACATTTTAGCCTTTGGGGCTTTTGAAAGAAAATTGTTTTGTGTTAAAATCAATGACTAGTATTTTGTTTAATATTTTTCTTTTCTGTTGGTAGCTGATGCTGATGTCTGTGTTGAACTGTCTGTTTGACTCCATCAATCACATCCTGAGGTAATTTTTTAAAAATTTTCTCAAATTCTTTTTAAAAATGAGAACAAGTTTAGTATATAAATGATGTCTGTCAGCAGGAACAAACCTTTCTTAGCTGTCTAAGAAAAGGATTCTACCAAAATCAAAGCTATTCTCAAAGGAAAAGGATTAGTGGATATATATAACAGAGCTGGATTCTTGATGCATTAAATATAGATCATTTCTAATTAGTAAACAAGAATGTTTGTAAATAAATAAACCAACAAAAGCTAGCAGTGAGTGCAGAAAGTGTGCTCAACTGACCCGGCAAAAGAACAGTTGTTATTTGTGGTGGACTTCATCGATTTCTGCTATTATTTATTTCTTGTTCAGTGACCTTGAGTGACTTGAAAGGCGCTTTCAAATAAAATGTCCATCCATCCATCCATTTTCTGTACACCCTTGTCCCTAGTGGGGTCGGGAGGGTTACTGGTGCCTATCTCCAGCTAATGTTCCGGGCGAGAGGCGGGGTCACCCTGGACAGGTCACCAGTCTGTCGCAGGGCAACACAGAGACAGACAGGACAATGCATGCACACACTCACACCTAGGGAGATTTTGGAGAGGCCAATTAACCTAACAGTCATGTTTTTGGACTGTGGGAGGAAGCCGGAGTACCCGGAGAGATGCACAGGGAGAACATGCAAACTCCATGCAGAAAGACCCCAGGCTGGGAATCGAACCCAGAACCTTCTTGCTGCAAGGCAACAGCTCTACCAACTGTGCCACTGTGCAGTTCTCAAATAAAATGTATTATTATTTATTATTTGTTTTATGTATTTACTGCTGGGTCCTATGTGTACTATGCAAGATGATGCATGCCTCATCTTTGAGACCTGCATGACCTCAAAGATGAACAGACATTTGCAGCAACAGCAATGTTATTATTATTCAATTCAAATAACTTTATCTATTCCTGAGGGGCCATTTTAAGGCACATGAGTTGTACAATTAGACTAAAAAGTGATAGCTCAGGCAATAGAATTTATAAAATATAACATAAGAGCAATATTCTTGAACAGTATTCATGTCTTGGTCATCTCTTCTGTGGTCTTAGTGTTTACTCAGTCGGTGTTTCGGTGGTCTTCATTACAAACTAGCAAGCATCAAGTATTGCATGTGTCTAACAGTTGCTTCTGTGCTGCAGAAAGAACGTGGAGCGGCGGTGTTTACTGGACAACATGGAGGGAATCTTTCTCGTGGTGGACGAGATCATTGATGGGGGGTAAGGAGGAAACGTTCACTCAACCGTCACTTTAGCTTTTGAGAAAGTCTTAATAGTAGTTAGATGTTGTTTCTCAAAACTTTGTATTCCTATTAGCTTTATTTCGTTGAATAATGAACAGTCATTCTGTTTGGCTCCAGACCTCTCCTGATTGGTTGTTTATCTTCTGTTGCCAGGGTGATTTTGGAGAGTGATTCCCAACAGGTCTTACAGAAGGTCAACTACAGGGTAGGAAGACTATAAGTCATTGTAATTTACAATCATATTCATTTCAATGTTTTTCACTATTAGGTGATCAAATTGAACAGGAAGCACATTAACCATCTAAAATCCCAGCAGCTGTTTAGCTTGTCTTAAAGAACTTTTCTATGATTGGCTAAAGTTTGCTACAATGTTTTCAGTGGCATCTTTCTTCACCTTTGTGTCTCTCCTTCTCCCTCTCTCTCCTGTTGTGATTGGTGTCAGCTTATGTCTGAGCCAGCCTATGGCTTCGTCCTGTTTGATTACATCACCGGTAACCTAGAGGCACAGACAGACAGGAGCCAGCTGCTGTAGACAGACAGACAGACCCGGGGTGAGAGAGACTGACGGACTAAGAGTGAGAGGAAGACAGTTGGGGGATGGAGGGGCTAAGGCAATAACAAGATTCTGTGAATGCATGTTGAGAGCATGCAGACTGACCCTCTGATTGACCTTGGTCGAAGATTTTAAGTTTTGTTAATTAATAACCAGCACAGTCAACCATCCATCTAATAATGATGCTTCTGGACTGACTGACTGAACGGGAGAGAGAGTTTCTTGCCCCACAGGCAAACCATTAACATGCTAAAAACTAGACTAAAATGTTACTGGTTTCCAGTATGGAAAACTGCTGTCAATTAGTTGTGTTTCCATTAAACATAAAATTGTGCAAATTGAAATTACAAAAAAAAAAAATTTTTTTAAAAAGAATCTAATTTTTCTATTAAAAAGTTGTTGCGCTAACATAAGGTGGTTTTTAAGTTGTATCAAAATAGACGTATTTTGCCAAACTGCAATGGAAACGCTTTATTCACATCACACAAGTCATGTGAACAACAGCCAGATGTTACTACTGGAGAAACGGCAAAGAAGACAACAGGAAGTAGTAGGAGGATGATGGTTTGTGTTTATATTTTGGACATTGTGCAGCTGATTCCATCAGAGCTCCACAGCATCACACTTCATAAAAAGTTGTGTGTCATCCCAACGTGTTGAATCCATAACCATTATGTAAAATCACAGACTACAATTTCCCCTAAACCTGCACACATAGCCACTCCCAAGCAGACAGGGCTTATTGCTCCGACACCTGAATAAAACGCCGACCTCTCCTCTGATTGGCTGATAGGTGATGAGTGCTAGCACAATGGCACCATTCTAAATATGTCTGTGATGACATCAGTTGCTACTATAGTTTTTATTGACTTATCACATAAGCAAGCTTATTATTATTATTTTTAATTGAATTTCTTATTTAATGGAAACGCCGCAATTGTGAAATTGTGTTTTTTCAACATTAGCGGAATATAGACAAACATTTGCACACATTTGTAATGGAAACGCAGCTACACATGGAATGGTGCCTGTGCTGCTTTGTGTCAGCGCTGTGTGCCTGAAGAGTTACTTCTGCACTTTCCTTCATTGACATGCGAATGTTTTCTTTTCCAGGCTGATGACAACCCATTAACTGAACAAAGTGTGGCTCAGGTAACTCATACCAGCCGTTAGGCAGCATCACTGCAGCTCCACCTCAGATCAGACAATATGAAAGAAAATTTAATATCTGATATTGTTTCACATTGTTATTGTATCACACATGCAGTAGGTGTCAATGTAACTGTGCCCATCCCCAGCAGCCATTAGGTGAGAGTTTGGGTAACATCATGAACAGGTTCACTACTCCTCAGAGACACACAGGATAAATAACCTTCCACACACACTCATTATAAAAGATCAGTTTAAACTACAATTTAACGCGACACCTACTAAGCAGTGGACTCCAAACTCTGCCCAGACAGACAGACAGACAGACAGAGCAGCTGTTGTCAGATTGACTCCCAGTATTAGGCAGAGTAAAGCAGCAAAAATGGCAAACATTCTACAAAATAATACATTTTATTTGAAAATCTCTACTAAATATAGGAATGTTTATTAAACTTTTGCTTAAGTCCATACCAAAATAATATTTACATGGTATGGAGGACAGTACTATAGCTTCAATGATCTATAAATAAGTTATGATGGTTTAGCGCTATGGATTATTGCTGCTGCTCTGTTTCATGTTGAAGCACCTTGATCATGTTAAGCATTTCTCTTTTAAAATTCTTATGTAAATATTGGCAGGTCTTTTTTGTTTTTCATATCATCTTACTGGAGTCTCATTCCTTCCCATGACTACCACTCACTGACTTTGGTTAAACTCTAAAAAAGACCAGAGGTTTGAAGGATTTCTCATTCTGTTTATTTTGAGGAAATTTCAATCACTAATTTGAGGACAGAAAGTCCACTTTGTTTACCGATAGACTAAAGAAACTGAGACGATTTTGCCTCAGCCACAGCACACACTGATGACAATTCAGTAAGCGACTCCAGAAATGTACCAATCATCTTTGAAAACTTGAGCCTCACCAAACTATCATAACATCTGCCTCATTTTACACTGTCATGACATATTGACAGTTTTAGCAAATATACAAAAAGCACATTTTTATGCAAGTTACCTATTGCTACTCTAAGAAGATTAATTACTCCCTAGTATAACATTTACTGCATTTTTAAAAGCAAGTTATACATTTAGGTTACCATTAAACTCTTCTTTGACGTTTCAACATATACACAGACTAGCAACCTCACATCTAGTCAGAGAAATGCTGCCCTTATAAAAATTTTTTCTTTGATGCCATCAACAGCATGAAACACAACCAGATTCATCAGTCATGGATTACACTCACAATGAAATCTTGTGTCTTTGCATTTCTTGCTCCAACAGACAGCCCATTCCCTTAGCATCATGCTAATTCTTTAACGGCACAAGCAGGCTCCACTGTGAATGCATGTTATAGAAGAATATTTTCAGTTTTTGCTTAATAACTGCAGCTCTCAAAAAACTAATATTCTCTCCTGATTTCTTATGTTTAAAACCACGTTAGCACGACGTTTGTTTTTACTTGTGATGGTCTGTGTATTTCTACTATGTGTGTACTTGCTTTCTAAGTTTTTGTTTCCTGCTTTAACCTTAACAGCACCTAACAGAGAAGTTGGCACTGACCACTAACGTAAGTGTGATGTCTTTACACCAGCCCAAGGTTTCCTGTCACTGCTCTGTTTCAGTCAGAGATCCAGGCTTGGGCGCTCATTAGCAACCCTTTAAATATTTCACTAACCTTAATATTTGGCATCTTTCTCTTTGGTTTTTCAAGTGGTTTCAAACTCCAACCTTCATATACAGTGGCTCTAAAATGCCTACACCTTGTTAAAATGCCACTCTGTGATTTAATAAGACACGCACACACACACACACACACACACACACACACACACACACACACAATAAACCATTTCAGAATCTAATGTTGTGTTATTTCTATGCAGTTTAGTAGAAAAGTAAATCAGTCTGTTAGAGGAACAGAAAATGGGAATACTCTTCATATTAAAACTTTGTTGAAGAACCTTGTGATTTAATTTCAGCGTCCAGTCTTCTCTGTAGTCACTCTGTAGACCTTCTGTTGAATTTAATCAATCAATCTGAGAACAACAGCGCATTCAGCAGAGCGCTTCCTCCCTCCTCCCCTTCACCCCTCTGAACGACTTAGAGTAAAGGCAGCAGCAGACGGAGTCAGAGAAACTCCATTTGAATGAGGTAAACTGTCTGTCAGGAATGTTGCCATGAATATCGCTCGTTTATAACATCTTGTTGCCAGTTTACTTTCATATATAGAACTAAATCTTTTTGGTTAAGCCGTTTTAATTCTGGAATAGTCACATGTTCAAAATTTTACTGCTGTTTAAAAGTTAGCTAATCTAGTCACAATGATTTAGAATGAGACTGAAACAGCAGCGAAATTAGCCTTTTTATTATTTAAAGTGAGCAACACCTGATCATACTCGACCACTTAACATGTATTTATATTATATTATATTATATTATATTATATTATATTATATTATATTATATTATATTATATTATATTATATTAGATATTTAGGAGAACAGCAGTGCTAGAATTATGTTGAAGAAAGGTGAAGAAGCTCTGGTGAGGTCTTCATTTAGTTTATTGAAATATGTATTAACTGTTTTTAATTTTTAAATAAACGAGTGTGAAGATATAAAAATTATATTAATTTCAATAAAACCAGAAAGGAGAACAGGTGAAGACTGATGTCAGGTTGATTTCTTTCAACGTTTTAATATTGTTTTCATTATTTCCACACTATAAGGGTAATGGTTTGGAGACAATAAGAAAAGTGCTCGAGGAGAGGTTTAAAAATAAATTAGTGAAAATTTTTGCTACACAGTAAATAGAGTTGATATGTATAATAATGTATACATCTGAAAATTAAGTTGTTTAAATTCTCATTCTGTATGATCATACTTTTTATATTTAGTTCACATTCTGACACTGTACATTACTGTAGTGTCTGTTGTAAATACATGAATCCATGCAGGAACATCAGGCTGCAGAGTCAGAGGGAGGCAGAGACAGAAACACATATCCGTAGATATTTCAGTTAAATGTTTGTGGCTGAAAATGACAGGAAAAATTAGAAAATTCCTGCAGAAATTTTATGGGGCCTGCCAAAGTGTGCCTGTCGGACTTTTAATTAAGAGTTCTCATGCTAAAAATGAGCAATAATGCTAAAGAAAGCTGCAATGTAGTCAATAACCTGCGGGGAGTCTGAAGCATGTTCACTAAGCTGTACTTGTACCATTTAGTATGTTGCATGAGCTAAAATGAGCCAAAATGTTAATAATAGCATGAATGCTATTAGTAGCATGTGTAGCATCTCTAGCATGTTGTCTGTCATTACTTACTCCATTCAGTATATAAAACATTGGTAATAAGTAAGAAAAGCACTCTGATGCTTAATATTAGCATCAGTGCTAAGCTGAGCCAAATTGTAGTCCAAAAATGCTAATGCTCTGGATTCTGCAAGTCAGTTCTATAACCTGTGACAAAGTGCTAATGCTACTGCCCTGCCTATAATGGTGCACTGACTGATACAGTTTGACAGAACTTTTTCAAAACAGTATTACACATAATGATTAGTTTTACACTGTTCATCAGCAAATTGAAATGACTGGAGCTCTTTCCAGATCCATCACCATTCTTCTATGGTTGATCTAATTCACTGCAATAGTACATAAGTTGATCCCAGTGTTCAGTGAAATTCTGTCCCAGACTGACGACTATTAGCTTTGCACATGGTGTTCTCACTCATGGTCTGAAATAATAATTAAAAAAAGACAGTCAGTAATTGTTTATTTCTAGAAAATTTTCAAGCTTCATACTAAGTATTTTAATTCACATTCAAAAATTCAGAGAAATAATTTTATGTAAGCAAAATATGAATAGTCACAGGAAATATTTATTCTTCCCACAAAGCTTTGGGAGACCTCTCTCTGAGCCCGTTTGAGAGACTACTCACTGCCTCGCACTGGGACCCATTGCTATGGTAATTAATTATCTGGACCTGGGTTGGCTTTCTCTGTCAGACAGTATGCTGGAGACAGAGTTTCTATATGCAACAGTTGTTAGATTAAACCAGTTATCTAATGGCCAAAAGAGTAATTCTATGATGTAATAATCTTCAAGGCTTTTATTTTTTAAATTTTCTGTGAGCTTAATTTTAACTTGCCAAACGAATCCCATGTGTAATAGTTATAGTGTTAAATCAGTTGTATAATGCTCAAAACACAAGTAGTTGTAAATACCAGTTAAGTCCTACAGTAATGGCATGCAGTCCTGAGTAGCTGCTGTTCCAGGCTCTGTATTCTGTTGCTATGGTAATTTATTAATCCCCTGCAGCTGTGACAGCCAAAGTGTGGGAAAATCCTCTTCAAACAGAGTTTCTATACTTGGGAGACACCCAGCGTCAGTCTCAAGGACCCTGACAAAAAACCATAAGCCCTATTAAATTTTTGAAAAGATTTTACGGGAGCAGGCATGTGTATCTATGTTATAACCAACTTTTAGACCAATAGGACAATATTTGTGCCTGTGAGGGGGAGTTAAAAAGAGTTTTGGAGTCAGAAATCCACAGTCCTGTGTGTGTTTCAGAGATAAATATTACTGATTCTGTGAGACACTCGGTCTCAAATTTTATCGTTTTTTTAAATTTATGTAATCATTTTAACTCAGAATCCCATTAAAACTAATAGCTCCCTTCTCGGCATCAAGCTGAACGTTTTGGTATCTTGGGGTGCACACAGCGGTTCAGGCCGCATTAACGGTGACTGAAGAAAAATGAATAATAACTAGAAAATTTCTGCAGAAATTTTAAAGGGGCATGCCAAAGTGTGCCCGTCAGCTTTGACCCAGCGTTATGATGCTAAAAATGACCAATAATGCTAAAGAAAGCTGCAATGTAGTCAATAACCTTTGGAGAGGCAGAAGCATGTTGGCTAAGCTGTACTTGTGACATTCATTATGTTAAAATTGATGCATGAGCTAAAATTAGCCAATATGCTAATGTTAGCCAAATGCTGGCAGTAGCATGTGGAGCAACACGACCATGTTGTTTTAATTTTACTTGCTCCATTCAGTATACTAAATATGTCTAATTAATGAGAACATTTGCTAATAGCTAACTTTATGTAAAACTGCCCTTGTAAGAAAGTCAAGGGCAGTGAAATGCTAACATTTGTGCTAATGTTAATGAACATTTGTGCTAATGTTAATAAATGTTAATTTTGCTCGTTTTTCACTTTTTACGTCGCCGTCATAACTCCGATCCCCAATAAAAATAATAGCTCCCTTCTCGGCATCGAACCGCACGATTTGATACCACTTTTGTGGGTGGGCACGCAGCGGTACAAGCCGCATTAACGGTAATTGAAGAAAAATAAAGAAATATATAAAAAGACATTCTATTAGGTGTAGAACAATAGGTGCCTGCCATGGAGGCTCTCCCTATGCACTGCTATGGCATGCCCCTAATAATAAAAAGACATTCTACTGGGTGTAGAACAATAGGTGCCTGCTATGCAATGCATTGAGGCAGTGATTGACTTGCTTCGCAAGTCAGTCCCTGCTCTCCCTATGCATTGCTATGGGCAGGCCCCAATAATAAAGGGACATTCTATTAGGTGAAGATCAATTGGTGCCTGCCATGCAATGCATGGAGGCAGGGACTGACTTGCTCTCCCTATGCATTGCTATGGTCAGGCCCCAAAACATTTAGGCTTTTTGCCTCAGTGTTTTTATGGCTTATGTTTGGTAAGATACTGTGAAAAGTATCATTTTTATTTATTTTGTAGATCAAACTGTTGCACTGATGTAGAGAGTTGTTCAAGAAGAACAAAACTTGATTTTTAGATTTTATTTTTGTTGGTCAAACTGCTGTATTGAGTTTAAAACTGCCGAGTCCTATTTTATGAGCTGTTTTCTACTTTGGTTTTAGAAAGAGGTAGAACCAATTCAATTACCAGTCAATTTATATCATTGCATTTTGACTAATAATCAAATGTCTTTTGGCCAATAAGATATTTCAGAATCTGTTAGCCTGTCTGTGCTACCAGAGCATTTAGCTTGCTAGTTGTGAGGCAACTGCTAAAGTGAGCGTTCATCCTAGAATGACGGTCATTGTACTATGCATAACTTTAATCTGATTATTGGATTGTAAATAGTAACATGTTAGAATATTTGTTACTGAAACAAGAGTCAGATTAGAGTAACACATTACTGATGTGTTGATGGCATAATTGTTTGACATTTCTGCTCAAGCTATTTTCTGATCTGTCAGGTTTCCGATATGCGTCCCCCCCAATGACAGACTCGTTCCTACGCCCTTGGCTTCATGTATATTTTGCATCTTGCCTATGACTGTTGCTCATGGGGAGACATTTCAGTAATCTAAAACTAATAGAAAAATTTTAAGCAACCTACTTGCATACTGTATACGGACTGTATACATGCTAAGTTTTACTCTTACATGTAAAATTCATGAGCAGTAAATATTGTACTAGCTATCAATACTGGACCAAAGAAAGCAAGGCAGTTGCAAGCCTTTGAAATTGTGACGCTTTTGATGGGTCAGATAGACTCAAGAAATTGTAACAGGAGCTAGTGGGGAAAGGCCCAATTAAGTTTTTTTTCAGGGGGCCCAAGATTCCTGGCAGCGCCCCTGCTCACACCTTACCTATGCATAAACACACAGGTCTGACTGTGTTTCACTGCTTGTTGCCTTTTAGTGTTATCACTTTGTGCCCCCTGCTGGCAAAGCATAGAACAACATTTCCACTAATGATTGTCTAGGCAAAGATTGTTTAAATATTTACTGCAGTTAAATGGAAGAATGAGTATTGCAGTTGTTTAGTTAGCAGCCCGTGCCACCATGTGATTGGATGCTTGGTGTTTTGGATCTTGCTGACTTCCTCCTGTAATCACATCTCTGCCTCAGAATGCCTCCGCTCAGCTGAAGATGAGAAAAAGTGTTGAGCAGAAATGCCAGAAATGATTGTACTCTAAATCCAATACCTCTTTGTGTTTGTTCTGACAAACACATGTCATGACACCACAGAAGTCCCAAACAGTTTGCCTGATCTCTTATGGTGAGATTGTGGTACTGCATCACTGAGTCTCATTTTAATCATCTCCCTTTATGTTCTTCTTTTTAGGTTTTGCAGTCAGCTAAGGAGCAGATAAAATGGTCCATACTAAAATGACCTGGGAAGAAAAAAAAGATAAAATGTCTGATCTGCCAAAAAAAAATATTTTCTGTCTCTAAGCTATTTTTGTAGGTCCATTTGGAAAGGGCAACAGCTGGCCTATCAGGAGCCAGGAAAGCATTTCTTCTGGTCTGTCTGTATGATGGCAGTTTGTTACTTTTTGTGTGAAGTGTATTTAATGCTTTACTTTATTGTATTCTGTTTACAAGTGATGGTAGTAATGTAGACATGCACATGGTTTGTAGCAAGCCAAATGGTGCTGTCGGTTATAAAGGGACAAAAAGGAACAGAACCGGCGCCTGGCAGTTCAGCATAAGGGTTCCAAACAGTAAAGACAAAATATTAATTCAAATTTTCAGTTACAAACGAAAGAATATTACATATGCAGTGTTTTTTTTTTTGCTGTTGTTTTATTTGTTTTACCCACTGTCACATAAGCATGTCCGCTGTAAATCGTTTTAGAGTCAGTATATTTTCTTTCTATGGATAACCAGAAATACTAGGGATTAATAAACACAATGGCAACTCACACATGCTGAATTGTCCTTCAACGTTGTTTTGTTTGAACTTATTTAAAACTAAAACACTGAACTGTCCCAGATGAGTTTGGACTGTAGTGAATATTGTTCCAGTAGCCTCTTTCAACAGGAGCGACTTTTCATAAAAACACAAAACACAATTTATAAAGGATTCTTTACTGTAACATTTAATAACTCAAAGTCTGCTGATAGGCTGCTTAGGAGTCAACACAGATGCACTGAATAAAAGATGCAAAATGAAATGTCTCTTTTTTTGATTGGTGTTTAAATAGGTTTTTGATGTGAAGAAGTAAATAAAGAAGGTAAACCTAAAATGTGTACAAAGTGTTACAAAGAATATCTGCTTTACTTTTACAGTGAGAACTCGAGAAGTTCATAGATACTAAATATTTTCATAGCTGGAAGTGGAAAATGCCACACTTGTTTTGGGGAGGATGTTTCTGAAACAAACTGATTTCATCTGCTGTTGGTGACACTAATAAACATGATTATACTTGTTTTAATCTCCTCACTTTCTCTTTTGATTATTACCCATGATTATGGGCTTTTTTAGGACAGTTTGGGGAAACTTCAGGAAATCTGGAAAAAAACAAACTCAGGAGGAGAACATGTGATACCTCTCAGCCAATCAAATTCCAAATCTTATGAAACTATATGAATAGTTATGAGCAGTAAGGACCAATGAATGTCATTGGCTAAAGTCATGTAATGCCATTCAGCACGTGACAGGGGTCCTCCAGCCAATCATCATGCTTCCACTTCACAGTGATCTGATTGGCTGGCTGTGTCTCCCTCCTGAAAATGATCCCACAAGCAGAAATAATCAGACTATTAATTATTTTAAACTATACCTTGTTAGGTATAGTTTAAAACTGGAAGAAGAGTCTTGAAAGCATAACAGGTTAAATAACATTGTTTCAAAGTATTTTCTTCTGTTCAGAAACAGAAATGCCCTCTCTTTTATCTAAGATAAAATCTATTGCAACCTTAATCTATCAGGCTTGACTGGTCACAGGCACTGCCTTAAATGGAAGAAATGAGGGTCAGTACTCCCATTAGTACCATACACCTACATATGGGATGAAACATGGGCAAACGTTTTGTATAGCTATCTATTGATCTATAGATCAAAAGTTTTATTGTATAAAAAAGGCAAAGAAAAAAGATAATTTGAATAAGTTAACATGTGGTGCTTTTCTTCTGTGAAATATATTTATTCTCAGTGTCAGGCTTACCCTCAACAAACCCATGCCACTGTATCATTCATCCTTTTAATGTGTATTTTATTATGTTCCAGAACTTTAAAGAATGGCTATTTTAGAGCTGACTGGAAATTCAGTTTGAGTATTTTCAATTAATAAAAGATAACCAAGTCCTGGATAAAATATAAAACAATAAAAGCATCAGAAAATTATCAAGGTTGCTATTTAAACATTTTTTAATAAGACTGCACTGATGGTTTAGAACAGGTGAGAGTACTACAACTTGTGGACTGGTCCCTGCTCCAACACACCTGGATAAAATCAGTGCAATTAGCAGGACTCTGGAGAACCTGTCTGCATGCTGACATTATTCAGACAGTTTATTTTGGACAAAGTCAAAAGTTCCAAGACACTGTCCATCAAGGACTGGAGTTGTTTAAGTCACTTTGTTTTGTTTTTTTAATACTAGGACAATCCAGGGTATGAGTCGGCGATAGCAGTTCAGGGAGAACAAAGTCAGTGTTCTCTCTGAATTGCTATCGAGTTCTCAGCTTTCACAGATTATCTGTCTCATCTTATGCTGTCACAAAATGGTCAGTTTGAACAAATATGTAAAAAAAAAAAAAAAAAAAAAAAACATATTTGTAAAAGTTGCATACTGCAGCTTCAAGGGGAAAAAAGCTATCCAAACCTGGCTTTATGTGAAAAAGTAATTGCCCATAAGCCTAATAATTGATTTTTGTACCCCTAGCAACAACATACCCAACATACATACATCGCCCAAGGCAACAGACTGGCCCCAATAGAGAAGAAGTTATTAACAAGACAGAGCCGGCTGGCATTATTTGAGAATTTAGATCCAACAATTGAAGACGTTTGGAGACTTTCAACATGTAATTTCCATTTGGGATTGATATGGCATTTTTGAATTGAACTTAGTAACTGCCATCAACAATTTGTGATGTTGTTCTCCTTCAGATGTTTATGCTAGAGACCAGAATTCAGGGTTCCATTAATAACATAAATATGTCCAGAACCTAAAACAGCAAAGTAGTTCCAGAGGAAACTCTATGTGAATTTGTATTTTTTTAAGATGAACATTTGATTTACTTTTTGGTCTGCAGGGGTTTTGACCTTGGACCAACAGATGCTACTGTTGCCCAATTGCTTTCTTCTTGTTGAATTAACTCTGACCTTGCCTAAAGCCCATGAGGCCTGCAGTGTTGAAGATGTTTGTCTGTGTTCTTTGGTGAGCTCCTGGAAGAGCCTTTGTGTCTGCCTCTCCAGGAACGGCCAATCCACCCCTCCTATGAGGGTTCACCAAGCTCTAACTGTGGCTCCCTGCAGTCGAAGGTTCTGCGGGTTCTGTAGGTTCTGTGTGATTTTGCTATTCTAAAGGTCTGGCTGAAATCAGGACTGTGAAATAGAACGAGTTATCCCCCCCAAAATTTGCTTAATCCCAGTTAATTATTCATGATTAAGTAAGAGGGAAATTATTTTTTCACACTGAACTATGTTGGTTTCTCTTAGACAGATCATATGCTAACACACACCTGTGAGCTCCAAACCGGTTAAGTAACTAAAATAGTTTGAAATAGTCACATTTCCTTGGTAGCAAAACCCTTTTTACCATAAATCAACATCGAAACTGACAAAAAAGTAACTGAGAACATGTTAAAACACAATAACCACCATTGTTAGATAAAAAGTTTTCTTCTTCACTCTTACAATGCATTTCCATCCATCCATCTTTTTTCCAAGGTAAGGTTTCAGGGACAACAGGTTCAAGAGGGAAACCCAAACATTTCAATATGTTCTGGGTCCACAGTGATATCTGTTACTTGTATGAATCTCCTCTCTAAGGGAAGTGCCTGGAAAACCTTGAATCGTAATGCAGAGGAGCAGCAGCTCTCTGCTGAACTCTTCCCAAATGGCAGATCTAACCTGTAAGGCTGAGCCCGGCTACACTATAGAGTAAACTCTTCTAGTTTAAGAATTGTCGATGCTTCTTCTATACAACTAAGACCTGCTAATAAAGGTGAAAAACTTCAGAGACTGAGGCTGAAGGTTGACTCCATGGTAAGATGTTTGTCATTCCCATAATTTTCATCATCCTTTCTGGTCCAGTTTTCACCAGATTTGAGTCTAGTTGCACTTCTTCCTGTCCAGCTGTCATTTCATGTTGTTCTCTCATCAAAAACAAACCTGGAGTATTGCCTTGATTCATGCATGTTTGAGAAATCATTTAATCTCCACGGCAACCATTCAGCTGTTCAAAATGCCTGGGTGGACTTAGCACCACCTTCAAGACTCAGCTCCTCTTTCCTGTCAACAGCCATCTTTATCTACAATAACTCAACAATTTTGTATTAATATGAGTTACCACAATATTTAATTTCCCCTTGGGATTAATAAAGTACTTTTGAATTTGAATTTTCTGAATACGGAGCTTCAGAAAGAGCAGGAGTTTTTAAAAGAAACCGAAGCACAATTTCAAGGCATTAAATTACAAAGTAAAATTGTTTGAAGTCATTTTTGATATATATAGCATTTTTATAACAGCTGAAGTTAACAGTTACTTGATTATGCTGTAAAATGGCAATATATACCCGAACATACATAATGCTTCATTAAATATACAGAACCAAACAAATATTTTCAGTAGCTTCAGGTGGAGGAACACAGCAGCTCCCAGTCAACCATCATCCGCTTCATTCTGTTGGACAGGAAGTCCTCTGGTTTCATCAGTCACAATCACGCCCCCTGCTGTTATATCGGCTGGAATCAGGCTCAGTTCCATTGGCCGCTGGCTCGATTCTAATGCAGCTGATTGGCTAGTGTGGTGACAGTGATGGATGGGTGTGCTAGTGATTGGCTCATTTCACTGTGATGTCACCAGCTGTGGGCTGGCAGTGTGTGTTCATGCAGAATGCAAGTAGGAGGGATTAAAAAAGATAAAGAGACCTTGCACACACAGGAGAGAGAGGAAGCAGAAGTGACTGGGTGGAGCCAACTCTCTCTCTCTCTCTCTCTCTCTCTCTCTCTCTCTCTCTCTCTCTCTCTCTCTCTCCCTCTCTCTCTTCCTCTCTCTCTGATAGATGTTTTTCCCTTTCGAACCTTCATTAAAAGAACCACAGACACCGTATATGAATTTTATGACCAAACTTCTGCAGAAGAAGACTCAGCAAACTGCTCCTCCGAGTCGTTCACAGAGCGTTCTGCCCTCTCTCTGCTCGAGCAGGCCTTTTATTTGGGAAAACAAAAGTAGGATAGGATAAACAATAAAACAGACGGCAAGCTCTATCTAACACACAGGTCATCTAGCTCCTTCAATTGAGAGCGAACTTCGGAGGGAACAATCAGTTCACATGAACACAGATATTCAACAGAGCGCGTCATTTACTGACTCACATTAGACTGAACGTCTGATTAACATTAGACTGAATATGAACTAAAGTAATAACAAAAATGATAATACAAAAAATCTTTAACATTCCCCCCTTTTTATCATTTTACCATGTGTGTAAACTTTCTTCAAAAGTCAAGCAAAGAAAAGAAAAGAAAAAGAATAGATCCAATAAATGAAATAAAAGAAAAATAAAAGAAACAGCAAAAAAATCAATTGCAGTTTTCTCATCACTAACACCACTTGTTTTCACATTTTCGGCGTGGGACTCATTCAGCAAACACATTAATTTCTCATTGATTACAGAGTTTCATCAACAGAAATTTCAATCTCTTTATTGATTACAGAACTTTGTCATCAAAAATGTTCAAACAAGTCATCTTCATTTGTGTCATAGGTTATTTTCACCAGCTGGTAGCTGATCACAGCAGTGTGAACTGTCTTAAGTATCAAATGTCGAAGGCATGGAATGACGCAGCCTGTAAACAGGCAAAAAAGAATCGACACAGTCAGAATCGGTGTTACAATCTTCAACAGTAAAATCCACCGTGGTCCGGAAGTGAGCCAGGAAAGCAAATCAAAAGAAGATGATCCTTGTGTTGCTCCTTCTATGTAGTGTTTAAGCTCCTCCAGCTCATGTAGAGCATCAGAAATAGTTCCACCAGTTCCTGTTTCGTCAGGAATGAATGTACAGCACGCTGAACCAATGATTTTGCAGACACCACCCTGAGAGGCTGTGAGCATGTCAAGCACAACACGATTTTGCAAAACCATGTTTCTCAGTTCAGTCAGCTCTCTCACGGTGCCATTGGTCATCTGGCTTGTGCTGTTGATGAGTCGTAGTAATCCATATCTGTTGATTTCAACGTGACTTCAAACCTCTCCTACTCCGACCCATGGAAATAGGCCTTGCATGAACTTTTCTCCACCTTTCCAAATCTTAAATTCCCAAGGAACTCCAGCGTTTGTCGTGAGGCCTCCCCATCTTTTGACCTCTGGTATAACTGCATGCTTGGAGCGGGCAGCTAGAACATGATGTCCTTTCCTGATGAATGCAATCGGGCTGATTAGAGGGACCAAGGCACACAGTCCTCCCCAATATCGTGGCAAGACCATGTAAGTTCCATTTCCACACAGGAAGTACCAGTCTGCCATCACCCGTGAACCATAGTCTCCTGGCACTATGGCGCTGCACAGTGTTGTTTCCTGTCGTCCTCTCGTCCGATGTGTGATGTTGAAACTTCTCCTCTCATGTATCTATCATGGGTTGTCCTTCAAAGTATATGCTTAGTCATGTTCCATACTGGTTTTTGTTGTTGTTTGCTTTATATAAACTAAAACTAAAACTAGGTTTGTATTCTCTCCTTCATTGAAGTAAACTCCTAACTCTCAATTTTCCGCCCTCGTTCTGGAAGAACTTTCTGCCAAACCAACCCAGGATAACATCACACATTTTTTAACAATGCAAACACAGTGTCAAGACTGATTAAATGCTTTGGAAACTCAGTTTTGAATGATTGCCCTGCTTCCACTGCTGTAATATAAACTTCTTTCCAACAGCTATATTGTAACCTCACAGAGTCGTTTCAGCTTTTTATTAAACTCCTCTTTGCTCAGGCAAACGATCTGCCTGCAAAGTCTCACCTTTAATTTCATGTGGAAATGTAATTATATTATTATTGTACAACGGGCTCCAGCTGTAACCCTGGCTGTAAAAATTAATTAGCATCTTCAATGTGCCAAGTCCCTGACAACACAAGGAGTCCAGTGACGGCACCAGAGTCGCTGCCAACAGCAGGAGACAGCTGCAGTCTCCAGAACCCTCCAGAACACCCCAGAAGCTAACCATCCAGAACCCCACAGGTCCCCTCCACCCTCCCAAACACCCAAGAAACCCCAGAATCCTCCAGTGTCCCCAAGAATGATATTAACTTTGCTGAATTTTCAGCAGGATTATTTCTTGACTGAAATCAGAAGCTTTCTTCAGAACCTTCTAAAAAAATGCAAGCATATTGTTTTGTCTTTTGATAGAAAGAGAACTGATGTGTTTTCTTCTAATTAATACCTGATGTTCTGCTTTGTGGAGAGATTATTAAAAGTTCAACTCAGCCTAAAAGACTTTACATTAAAAACTTCAAAACCGTCCAGGCACAGGGTGCTGCAGTGTAAAAGGGTTAGAGCGCTTAGTCCTCAGTGCAGGTTTGAGTCTGATGACATTTGCTGCATGTCTTCTCTCTCACAATCCTCTTTCCTGTCTGACAGCAGTCAAATAGAGAAAAGAAAATAAACATTAAGACACTCAGTGAAACCTTTTAATGTCAGCAGGAAAATCAAGAATATATAGAAACTAAACATGTTTCAGGATGGAACAACAAACGTGTTCTCCCTGTGCATGCGTGGGTTTTCTCCGGGTACTCCGGTTTCCTCCCACAGTCGTAAAACATGACTGTCAGGTTAATTGGTCTGTCTAAATTGCCCCTAGGTGTGAGTGTGTGTGTGCACGGTTGTTTGTCCTGTGTGTCTCTGTGTTGCCCTGCGACAGACTGGCGACCTGTCCAGGGTGACCCCGCCTCTCGCCCGGAACGTTAGCTGGAGATAGGCACCAACAACCCTCCCGACCCCACTGAGGGACAAGGGTGTCAAGAAGATGGATGGATGGACAACAGAACGTGTCTGAAAGGCTGGATTTTCACCAGCATTTCAGACTGGCAGTCTAGAGTCAAGCACCACACACAAGAACCTTGGCTGTAGAAACTAAACCCACAAAGCCCCATCAGGGAGCTCCACCCAGACCCAAGCTCCAATCAGTTTTCATTCACAGCTCTGTAGGGCTGGACTGTGTGGCTCCTTTCTAAACAAACACCAACTGAAGGAACATAATGCAGGCCTTGGTCGAAGCAAACAGAGGATCTCCTCATGCAAACATCTGGCTGAAGTTCATCTCTGTTCCAAAGCAAACAACAGAGGCTCAGGCACATATTGTCATATAATAGATGTGACGTAATTCTTGGGCTTTCAGCTTCATGCTCAATCTATTGGACTCGACACAGCACCAGTGTTTGTGTTTTCTAAAGAAAGACACAATCTACTTTCTGTTTCACTTTGTTTAATTTAAATTTAATTATACCTTAACCTTACATAATGCTTCTAACATACTGTCATGGAGGAAACTTGTGTTTGTGTGTGTGTGTTTAACACACACAAACATTCATGTACTTTAACAGTCTCAGGACTTTACATTGACTTCCAGTCATTTTTAATTCATTTTCACAGCCTAACCTAACCATTACCAGTATATGACTGAGCAGCAGTGGGTCTCCACAACATAGTATTTGTTGGAAAAATGGACCTTACAAGATTATGAAGAAATGCTAACACACACACACACACACACACACACACACACACACACACACACACACACACACACACACACACACACACACACACACACACACACACACACACACACTTTATAAATGATGCCTCTGCACTTGAAAAAACAAACTGGCTCCATGCAGGATCTCAGCGCTCTGATTGGAAAAACACAAAACCAGCCAACAGAAAAGCATACAGAAGCAATTAGCAGCAGAGAAGCCATTTATCCCAGTGTGAGGGTAAACAAGCAGAGACAGGCTGGTGATAAATAGAAAAGAGGCTGGATATAAAGAGGCTGGAGAAGCTGAGAACAATGAGAGTGTTCTTGGTTAACTTATTTATCTTCCTATGAATGTTTAATTTTTCTTATCTTCTACATAAGACATGCATTTGGTTGCATTTTAAAGTTCTGTTTCACTCCTTCAACTCAAGTGTTGCGGATTGTTCCTAAAATAATCAAATTTGAACATTTAGTTTGTCACGTACAACTTACTCAAATTAATATTTCATCTTTGTTGAAAACGTATTGCTCTTTGTAAAATAATTTATTTACATTGCATGTATTGTCAGAGTATATTTTCTATGGTCAATACAATAACTAATCTGGCCCACAAGGTGGTGCCAAAAGCCAAGATCAGTGCCTGACACACACCTCAGACCAGTAATACATTTAACTGGCTACTGTTGTCCATAGTTTCATGTTCTGCGTGTGTGTGTTGCCTTATGAAGCTGCAGGCTCTATCCCACCTTTGGATGGATGGATGGATGGATGGATGGATGGATGGATGGATGGATGGATGCAAATGGCAGAATGTGACTGTATGTTTTTCAGGATGCTAATAAAGACCTAACTCTAACCTTTACTGATTTAACGAAAGATATTGAACTTTTGACACTGCAGGCTTGAGAAAACCTGTACTGAAATAGATATTCACATATAATTAAAGACTTTATAAATGAATCTAATCAGGAGTGATGCGAAAGAAAAAAAAATTATCCAAAGTTTATACTAGACAGCCGAGATGAAACAGTCACAGAAAACACAACCATGTCTTGGCCTTCTGCAATGTTTAATTTGAAATTAATTCAACAATTTAAATTCAAGTGGAAAGGAGCTTTTTAGGTAAGATGTAGAGGAAAAAAATGCAGAGGTTTTTCTATGATGTTATGCATAATTTAGGGAGTGATTTCAATCAAAATGTGTCAAACAAACCCTTCTAGCCAGTTTTTCATAGTGATTTTCCCAATGGCTTTCAAAAGGCATATCCACACAGATACACATACATGCAAACACACAAAGCCCTCTGAGTAGTTGTCCGTTCTGCTTGTCTGAGACGACCAAAGACAATCCAGGACAAATGGGAGGCAGCGAGCCTCTTCGGTTGGTTTAGGGAATTATTTGACTGACATTTAGTTGCTGCTGGGTTGGATGTGTTTGAGCTACAATGCTTCTTGGCAGATTTTGAAGTGTCCTGTGGAGAGGAGTGCCGACTTGGCAAAATAAAACTGTAAAAAAAGAAAACCTAGATTTTGCGGTAAAACGCCAGCAGGTCAGGTTGTCGAAATTCCACTGTAAAACAAAAGAAACAGATTTTACCCGTAATTGTTTTTTATGGTTGTAAACACAAAATAATGATCATCAATCGGGTTCTGGGGAAAATCTGCAATCTGGGTCACCAGAGCACTGGAATGTAAAAAAAGAGAGATGGTGAGTTCAGGGATTGTGGAAAACGGCAGTGTTAGACTAAACGAACTGGTCTTACTTGGGTGGAGGTAGGTCTTGTCCATGGGGAAGAATCACTGTGGTTACTGGGGTTCGGTTCAGGTGGAGGGTTGCTACTTCACCAACGAAGAGGCTGCGGTGGAGGGTGAACAGGTAAGCTTTGGATCAGGGGAGGAGAGGAGCATGTGAGACCGGAGACAGGGTATCCAAGGAGATTTGGTTTACTGTAGAGGTGTCAGTGGAACTCTGGCAACCTGAGGAAGAAGCACAAAGAGATATCGCTTGAGGTCCACAACAGTACATGACAGTGAGAAGCACAGAGGGCTGGAGTACCAAATAAGGGTTAATACTCTGGATCTGAAGTGTCAGCAGCTCCGTCCTTATATACTCCTCCAGATGATCTGATTAATTGCAGCTGTGCAGGAATCCAGGAACCACAGCAACGCCCTCAGGAGGGAACAGCCTCTTGGCACCCTCTGGTGGTAAAAGAAGGGGAAAGCATCAAAAAGGAACCGTTCCAACAACCGTAAATTGTTTTTACGGTGGAATTTTGCCAACCCCAGCTGCCGGCGTTTTACCGTAAAATCGTCTTTTTTTTTCTTTTTTTTTCTTTTTTTTGACATTGTGGTGTTGCCATAATTCCACCGTAAAATTACAGTAAAATACTGGCTGTCAATATTTTATTGTAATTTATAAAATACGGTAAAGCTCTGTCAACCACAGCTGCCAGTATTTTACCATATTTCCTAAAATACGGTATGATAACGGCAGCTGTGATTTTCTCTTAGTAAAATTTTCCATATCCTTTTGGTGAATTAAAGATGATGACGGAAGTGAAAAATTAGGTGGCATCACCCTTTACCCAACTTCACCTTCACCCAAGCAGCAGGGCCTACCAGTTCTCTCAATGTGACAAACCTATGGTTGATTTGTCTCTCACAAAGATGGTGGCGTTGGCTGTAGGAGTTTGCCCTGCCATCAGTGGATTGCCAGTTTGATATCTGATCTTTCTTTGAAATTTCAGTTTGATATATCAAAATCTTTATAGATTTAATTATTAAAAAACAAACCAAAGTATCACACCAGCATTCTAATCTATGTAAATTACTTTTGCAGTCTCGTTTATGGTGTTGCATCATAGATATAAACATCAGCAAGGGGTGCTGTGGTGGCGCAGGGGTGAAGAATAACCCATGTATTGAGGCCTTAGTTCTCATGCTGGTGGTTGCAGGTTTGATTCCCAGCCTGGTGACATTTGCTGCATGTCTTCCTCCTCTTTCCTGTCAAACTACTTTCAAATAAAGGCCACTAGAACCAGCAAAATTTGGAATTTTGGCTGATTAATATATGTTTATGGCGCTATTGTATTTTCTACAGTAATTAAGTGCTATTTTACAATTTTTTAATGTAAATTTACGGACTTATTTTGCAGTGTTGACTGATGGTGATTCCATGTATTTTAATAATAATAAAATGTTTCAACCAGGGAGAGAAGGTCATTGCTTTGTCCTATCTTAATGTCCCAAACAAAATGCTGTGATGATCAATTATAAACTCAATCTGTACCAAACTCATACTTAAACCATACCACTTGTTGCCCTAGGTGGTATAGTTCCAAATATACTAAAACCTTTCTCTTTGGGTGTGGCTTTAACTTATTCAGCCCAAGCAATATTCTCCACTTGCAGATCTTTCGTGGTTCCTTCTCAGTTTCCATGACCATCTAGAACAAGTCAGACCAGGCCGTGTATTGTATACAACCGATTTGATTGGCAGCAGATTGCATTTGTTGATTGGATTTATGTCAACAACAACATTTCAACCATCATTTTCTACATTAATTGGCAAGATGATGCAAATCGATAATTCCATGGTCAAACCTCAAGGTCCAAATGTTTTTATCAGTTGTGGCAGAAGAGCACATCCAGCATCAACTGGACAAGACAAGAAGTAACAAAGAAATAAACCGAAAGATTTTGGAGAAACTGGCCGCTCAAAAGTACACACAGAAATTGACATAATCAGTGCAGACTTTCTGGACTGTTTAGAAGAGATTTCTTCACACTCTAACAGATTTTGAGAACCTTTGGAAGATAGCGTGGGCAAATATTGCCCCAGTCCAGAGGTGGGATGCTACTTCCAGTTAGCAAGAAGGTCAAATGAAGATACTGAATCAAAAGGTGGTTAAACAAACTAATTAAGAAAGCCATTTTGGGGGTTTGCTGACTTGGATCATCATAACGTGAGTTGGTCCTTATAATGATGATGCTCTCAATGTATTTTAACATTCAGTGTGCATGTGTGTGTGTGTGTGTGTGTGTGTGTGTGTGTGTGTGTGTGTGTGTGTGTGTGTGTGTGTGTGTGTGTGTGTGTGTGTGTGTGTGTGTTGCCACACAAATGTACTTGCCTATATCAGAACCATACTAAAACTAATTGGAAATTGGAAACACTTGTTAGAGACTGGGGTCTGAACTCTTTAGTATAATATCAAAATACACACACACACACACACACACACACACACGCATGCACGCACATACATTCGAACATCATATTTAGGGTAATGATTACCTTGTGTTAATTTATAATCAATCTCAGACTCTTGACGTTGGATGTAAATAAACAGAAGTGTGCATGTGTTTGTGTGACTGTGTGATTTCCTTTTGGCTGGTACGGAACATCAAGCAGGAAAGTAGCGTCGGCATCTATCCATCACTGTGTCTCTCCTGTAGTGCACATGCCTTGATTTGCCTGCCCTCTCTCTGTGCAGGTTTGTGGTTTAACCCCTGTGATTGGTTGTAATCTCTTACACATGGCTGAGGCAGTGAAATTCATTTTTCTTCCTATACACAAGCTCACGCACAAGTTTCATTGGACGAAATCCTCAGTTTTACATTCAAGTTAACTAACAACAAATCAGTTTTAATTGTGATGTATGAAAGTTGAATATCATTGCTCAGACGCATTACGAGTGTCAACTTCTCCTGCTGCTCCCCACATATGCCAGTGCTTCTGTCTCCTGGTCATATTACTGAGCGTCCAGGGTTTTTCCGTTGCTGACCAGCAGGACTGGACTGGGTATATATATATATATATATATATATATATATATATATATATATATATATATATATATATATATATATATAAATGACGTCATCAACAAATTAGTATATGGATTATGCCATAGCCTAGCTTTTGATTTATTCTCTACTGTCTTTTTTACTTAAACTTTATTTTAAAATGGCTGAATTTCCAAAGCAGCTCTTCTCTGTAACATATTTTACAAGACTCATCAACAAAAAGTTAATTGTTGACTGAAATATAACTGCAGCTTATCGCCATCCAGTCAGTATAGATTTACCGAGAGATTTTTTCTAATTCAAATTCTTATTGAAAGGTCATAATCCCAAAGCTCCTGTCAATAAGAATATATTATTACAAAAAAAATCACTGTAACTGATTGATTCAAAAGTTGTAGTTTGAGTTTTCAGTTAATATCCTTACATATGAAGCAAAGTCAAAGTCAGAATAGTCAAGTATAAAGTGACTGGCCATAAACGACCAATATAGATGCTCAACTCTGTGAACTGATTGAACTGTTCTGATGGTCACTCCCAATCTGCAGAGACTCAGCGCAGGCTTGAGGGGAAATGCTTTTATGCAACAGGCAAAGTTTGTGAGTAAAAAATAGTATAAATCTATCTTTCACCCTGAAACAGACTGCAGCTAAATGACATCAAGATGAGCTAACATAATACCAGTTATGTTAGCGCACTTTTTGCAAACTTCAAAAAGGGAGCTTTATTATATATTATATATTAGTATATAATAAAAGGAGCTTTATTATATACTAATATGAAGCTGCAGATTGAGGCTTGAAAATGTCAACTCTTTGAAGACCTTTCTTCTCTTGACTAAACATATGCTTCTCTAAGATGAATAATCAAAGCAGCTCAACTCAAAATTTCAAGATTCTGTTTACTAGAGGCATTCACCTGTTTCTGCATGCTGTGTTGTCTCTGTCGGTGCCCAAATAATATGTAAAAAAGTATATTATTATGAAAAACAAGTAAACTTGACAAATCCTTTTTTCACTGATCTGTAGCAGGAGGAGCTTTTTTCTGTTCCTCAGTTTCTCCCTCTCTTATTGTCTCCTCTTTCTATTCATTCACAGATGGACAGATTGTCTCTTGACTCACCCTCCAGTCACATTTGACCTGGAAGTGCTGTGATTGGTCCAAAGGTCACCCAGCTTGTCTTTGATTGGTTCTGAGGTCATTCCACTGACTGGCATAGGCTCCACACCAATCCATCAATGTCACTGCTATTTCTGTTGACACTCAGTGTAAATGTGTGTGTATGATAATTTCTGCATGGTTTATGCCTTAGTTGTTTACATTTGTGTGTGTGGTCTTATATTGACCATTTCCTAACACATAGTGAGGACCGACTGCTGTTTAAGGGGATAAAAAGCTGGGCCCCAAAAGCAGAAGTACTGTTTTTGTGTTATGGGTCAGGTTTAGGACTATGGTGAGAATTGAGTTTAGGTTAGAGTTAGGGCTAGTCTGCAGAAATGACTAAAAATAAATGGTAGTCAATGCAAAGTCCTTGTGACAATAGACAGACACTGTGTGTGTGTGTGTGTGCGCGTGTGTGTGTGTGAGTGCGTGCGTGCGTGCGTGCGTGCGTGTGTGCGTGTGTGTGTGTGTGTGTGTGTGTGTGTGTGTGTGTGTGTGTGTGTGTGTGTGTGTGCGTGTGTGTGTGTGTGTGTGTGTGTGTGTGTGTGTGTGTGTGTGTGTGTGTGTGTGTGTGTGTGTGTGTGTGTGTGTGTGTGTGTGTGTGTTGGTGGGGTGGGGGGGACATGTGGCTGTGTGTGTCCAAAGGTGGGTGAGCTGTTTGGCATAAGGAAAAACATCTCCACCCTGTAGTTGCCCAATATTTTCAATTCTAAGCTGATCAACACAGCGATGGGCTTCTTGGTTTTGAAAATAGCATAAAAAGATGTTTTCCAATATCTATCTGTTCCATTCTCAGGGTGTTGTGAATACTTCAAATGTGTACTGTGTATTTGTCCTGCAAATACAGACATCTGGTTAAAAATTCTAAGAAAGAAGGAAAAGAAGTGTCAAGTTGGGTTGGGGGAGTCCGGACCACCCAAATCTTGGAAAAGTCTAGAATTGAACTGAACCAAACTCATATTTAAGCAACATTTGAATCTTAATTTGACTTCTATGGGTCTCAACAGGTTGTTTACTGAGAAAACACTTTTGTTATTTATTGCTACTTACTAGTCATTTTTGATAGTGCAGCTTGAACACACACATACAAAAAAAATTAAAACCACATTTTACTATAACTTTGCCGACCCCCCCAAAATTGCTCTCACAAAGTTTCCATGTTTATGGTCCCCCCAATAATGAGATGGGATTTACGCCCTTGATCACTGAATCAGCCAGTTGCAGACCAAACATTCTGGAGAGGAAATAGGAAAATCTGCTTCCTGGGAGGATGCTTCCAAAACTGGCTGCAGCTTGAAAATTAACTTCTAAGTAAACTGGAGACATGCCGTCTCTGTGTGTGGTGCAAATGTACAGTCAGGATGTAGGTAGCAGTGTGCATGACTAAATGACTTTACTCCCTCTGTATCTGTGAGTCCATAACCTTGTCAAAGCGATACAATAATACAAGTAAGACAAACAGTAAGGACATGCGATGAAACTAAGCAAAATCTGACACGCTTAAAGGACAATGAAACATTACTACTGAGACATACAATATAAATTAACAATACAGCACAACAGATATTGTTGACAGGTGTAGGAATCAACAAGTCTTTTTTTTTAATGTTTCATGAAAACCTTATGTGTTAATTTTATCTGGTTGTGCGTTCCATGCCTGTGTAGCTCTTGCAGACAGGGCTGACTGACTAGATGCTCTTCCTCTGTGGGTTAACATTCACATGTTCACTGCTTCTCTCATTGATCAACTCTGAAAGAGGAGCTGGGGATAAGTATGGTTTACCTAACAAATCAAGCATAAATCTGCAGTCCCTGCAGTCCTTGGCAGGTACTGGCCTGACCCTGGCAGGTCAGGTCATTGTTTTAGGTTTGGGTGTTGGGTGTTTTGGGTGTTTAAAAAGCATCAAAGTTATCTTACTACATGTTAATCACTTCGATCACTACCAGTGTCCCCAATCAGGTCCCCAGTTTGCCATCCTGATGACCGTCTGCTCACAGCTCTGGGAATCTGCATTTACAGTCTGTTCTCTGAACATGGCCTATTTACATTCCATATGGAACATCAAATCAGCTGTCCACTAGTATGAGTTGAAGCCTTCCTGTCTTCGGTCAGAGGTTTCCATTAGACCCTCTCTACTGCAGGTTTACCAGCTGCGTCTGTCAGCTTCCCTGCCCCACATCAAACTCACTGCCAGGTGGTTGTCAGCTGACAGTTCTGCCCCACTCTATCCCAGTTTGAATCCATTCAGTGTTATTCAGTAAAGTTATCATCTAAATCACTTCAGTGTACTTTGAAAATTAACATATTTGAAAAGAACCATTTGTAAATTGCACATCTTGTAGCTCATCCCACTATTGAGTGTCTGCCTCATTTAAAGGCATTAGAAAGATGCTTTATGTGAAAAACATTTTGAGGTAAGGTGATCATACGCACCAGCAAACCAACACATATACAAATAGAGACTATATTGCATTTGTCTCAAAGGAATTTAGCACAAAAAAAAGTTTACAAAAAATATACAAATAGTTTTTTTCTTAGCCATTTCAAAGATGTTAAGCTTAGGTTTGAAGCACTTTGAAATGCCCTGTTACTGAACATGTGTTATATAAATAAAATTACCTTAGTTTGGATTATCCTTCTGTTGTCAATACTTGTTACTTCATGCAGGTCACAGTCGTGCTGATGCCAAGAGACAGGATACAACTTGGACAGAGCGCCCTCTGTACACACAGGACTCACAACAATGCACACTCACACTCACTCCTAAGGGCAATTTTGAGAACACAGTTAACCTAACATGCATGCTTCTGGGCTGTCAGAGGAAACTGGAGTACCATAGAAAACTCACCCAGGCATGGAGAGAAAATGCAAACAGAATCCAGAAAGACTCCCGCCTGGAGTTTCAGCCAGGATCTTCTGGCTGTTCTGCCAGTTCTACCAGCTTTTCCACCTGGCCTCGATGAGCTCTACTTCTGTTATTTGTAGTTATGATAATGACATGCACTTTAATTATGTCACACATTACACAGATTTGTAGTACATCCATGTCTAAAGGTCAGCCACTTACTGTGTTTTAACAGAACATCCTAGAAGCTCCCTCCCACTCCTTCCCCCTCTACCGGAACATAAACTATCCTTCCATTCACAAAATAATGTGCATTTAATTTTATTTATCCCAAAACATAACATCATTGCCGCATTCTCCAACATTAATATGTACCACATGTTTTCCTAATACTGCGCAGCCCTAACACCCAGTGAAAACAATGCTTTGCCTGGTGGTGACACAGAAGAAGTGTGGATTTTTTCTAATACAGTTAAAGTACTGGTAAATAAGACATTGAATTCATACAGTTTTACAACTTTGAAAAAGCACCCTTTATTATTTTTAGTTTAAAAATTCCTGAAATCTATTTTTTCATTTTGAGTCCAATTAGAGCCTTCTCTGAAAACCTCAAGACCTCAGAAAAAAAACAACTAAAATTACACACATAAGAGTTGTCACTAAATCCTTATAGCTTAATATGAATACTTTTTGGTTGGTTGATTCAGATTTGAAGATAAGACTGATATACAGGTTTGTTTAATTTGAAGTTGGTAATCAACTGTTTTCTTTAAAAAAAAAAAACTTTGGTTGTTAAAGGTTCATCTTGGGACGGGCATTGAGGATTTAAATGGTACAGTGTTCAGTTTGTCCCCATTCAAATAAACAATAAAACAAACAGTTTTAACATACTCTCTTTGTTTCTTTGAGCCCCTTAACACAAACGCACAGACACACACACACGCGCACGCACACACACCTACACACACACACACACACACACACACCCACGCACACACACACACACACACACCCACACACACACACACGTATGCATATTTACACAAACAGACCCACTCCATACTGATTTATACCAAACCCAACCCCACTGTGGATCAGCTCCATGTGTCCTATTAGTGTCACAATTACTTCTGTGTGTGTGCGCGTGTGGGGGTGTGCGTGTGTGTGTGTTTGTGTGTGTGTGTGAGTGTGTCAGGTGGTACATAGCCAGACTAGATTCTGGTGGGTCCTTGTCCCTTGACACACACAGACACACTCACACACAGAGACCTCTGCCAGCTGCCCCTCTTCTAAAGGGAATTGACTCTGCTCCAACCCCCAGCTGAGCTCCGAGGCACAGGACGAGGGAGCAGCTGTCCATGATGTGTGTGCCATGGTGGTCAGCTCTACGTGGAGAAGAAGACCTGATTACTTGTGTACCACGTGTCTGTGTGTGTGTGTGCGTGTAGGTGTGCGTGTGTGTGTGTGTGTGTGTGTGTGTGTGTGTGTGTGTGTGTGTGTGTGTGTGTGTGTGTGTGTGTGTGTGTGTGTGTGTGTGTGTGTGTGTGTGTGTGTGTGTGTGTGTGTGTCTGTTAGGCTGTTCCAAGGAGTAAGTTTGAATAATGCTCACCCTGTGTTTTGTTCAGCCTTCCTCTGAACTGGCAAAACACACAGAGATAGAGATCATGAGCAGCCTCTCTCTTTCTATTTCTTTATCACATCTCTCTCTCTCTTTCTCTCCCTCTCTGCTTATCTCTGTATCTCTCTCTCATGCGGGTGTCTTTTCATAAGGGTTTAACCTCATGTCAGAGCTGATTGATAGCCGTAATAATGATTGGATAGAAATATTTGTGGAGGCAGGGTGTGTGGTGAGAGGGGAGGGTAGAGCAAGAAAGGTGGAGAGAGAGATAGAGACATAGAGAGAGAGAAAGAGGCTACTCAAGATCTCTATCTCTCTGTCTTGTTTGTTGCTTGTTCAGAGAGATCCACATAACCAATCCGACCCCAGAAAAGGTCTGGATCCACCAATCAAAGATAGGACCCAATGATTAGAGGAGTAGGAAGGTGGAGTTTTATTGCCCACTGATGCACAAAGACAAAGAAATGATGTGGAGAAAAAGAAAATGAATGAGGATGAAAGAGTTTTGTTTTTTAACATATTCAACAACAGTAATCTTCAGTGTTTCATTTTATAGAACTGACTATATTTGCCTATAATAGGACTAAACTAAAAAAAAAACACACATACACATTATCTATGTTGGTTGCTGTTTCACAATAGATGATGTCAGCCTGCTCTCGTCTTTGTTCTCAATAGATGTCAAAAGTTATCAAGTCAGCTCAAAACATTATGAAGCTAAATCAGCAGTTAGTTTTCTGGATGGAATGAACCGCTGTTTCTACAAGCTAAAAAGAATCATCTGCTGTTTGAAACTGTGATACTTTTACATTTTAGGCAACAATACATGATTTTTCTTCCTATTTTTCCCTTTAGATGGTTGAATTTCTGAATGCAATTCAGTGGCATGAATTGTTTTAAGGTGTTGGGCAAAAGCTGTGAAGCAGGTGGTAAAAAAAAAAAGTGGGAAATAATTAGCATATTAAAAGATTCAAGAATTTAAATAAAGCAAAGTTTCAGTTGTAAATTTTGTTATATTAAGATGTTAATTTTGAGGCTTCTAAATAACTATAATATTGGCAAAGATAAATTTTAATGTCCCATACTGTTACGCAATGTGATTAACTACTAATTGCTATTTATCACTCAGTTCCATGTATAGAGATGCATGCATGTAGCTACACGTTTTTCACATGGTGCTCACTTTACTGAGATACAGATCAGGAGACATGTAAGGAAGGGGAGGGGCATGGGAGGTGGGAGGTTTGATGAGCCATAATGCCTCTTATATCCACACACTTCTTTCCATTAAAGCACATATGCAGAGAAAACGCACAGCCTTCAAGTGTGTGAAGCAGACTTAGAGGGTGCTCTCCATTCAGACCACCAGATATGTGTGAGAACTGCATCTGTTCATTCAACAGAATCCACCAGCCACAGTTAATGCTATCTCCATCCTTCCTCCTATCAGTGTATCTATGTTCAGCTTTTTCAGTTCCAAAAAAAGTTAAAATTGACTAAATTACACCCAATCCACTCATGTCTGCCTGTGGATCCTCACCCACACTAAGGAGCTCTTATCAAGAAACTGTGGAAGAACCACAGTACTGGTTCTGTTGGACTTCAGTGCAGCATTTGACACTGTTGATCATGACATCTTATTGAAAAGACTAGAGAGTTGGGTAGGACTCTCTGGGTCAGATTTCTTTGTTTCAATAGGTAGCTTCTCATCGAAGCAAATAGAAGTTATGTGTGGGGAACCCCAAAGTTCAATCCTAGGACCCCTCTATTTTTATTTCTTTTATTTAACCAGGTAAACCCCATTGAGATCTAGATCTCATTTTCAAGAGGGACCTGGGCAGAAGTCTCTTATTCAATAGCTGTATGCTCCCAGTAGCTAAGGAAATAACAGGAAATAAGATTAGTTACCATAACTACTCTCAGGTTTCCAAACCCACCTCTCCTCATGGGGATCCTGTAGTGAATGTTGTAACCTTGCTTCTCCCTCCCATCCTACACCTGCATCAGCATGACCAGCCTGAGGACAGATGTGCCAATGCTGTTTTAAGATGAACCACTTCTCCAAGATTAGTCACTCTGTGCTTAACCCCGCAGACTCCCCATAAAGCCAGTCCACTTATTCATCCAGCCTAACAGCCATTCACTCTGTGAGCTCCTGCAGCAGGTTATTGAGAAGTTGCATGTGCATGGACGGTGTATGTCTGCCACTGCTGTTGGATATCACTGCCTCCAGATCTTTGCTCAATGAGTTCACAGTCTGACTGCTCTTTCCATGACAGATGACTATCGCAGGCTTAGAGGTGTTATGGATGGCTGTGGATATACTAAAATTGACATTGTGGGCACCACCACCTTTTCTGTCTGCTACAGCTCCAGAACTCGTCCGACATTCACATTCCAGGTGTCTCGCCATGGTGCCAATCTCCTCAAATGTGATCTTTTCTGCACCCTGTGGTTCTCCATTACAGACAACACAGATGCCACCATCCTTGCGGTGGCCACATCCTGGCAACACCGATGGTCTTCACTGTTCACCGGGCTGGGCTGCCTAACCGCTTTCAACCATCAACCACTACTGGATCCCCCTTGCTCTGTGTAATGATGTCAGCCTATCATTTATGTTGCCTGGATCATAAAAAATGATTCAAGCATCATTATGCATGATAACACTATCAAGCTCATTAACACCTCACCCTGGATCTCTATCCTGGTGGTGGCAAAGAAGAAGTCAGGTGGTCTTTGTCCCTGTGTTGATCTCAAACAGGTGAATCCAGCAGTGATTTCAAATACTGCCTACATGGAGGAACTTTCAGCAAAGTTCTTTTCCAAGATCAACCTTCTTGTAGGTTCCTCTACACCCTGACAGCCACAATATCACCACTTTTGTAACCCATATGTGGGTTTTCTCTTATGCCCAGATGCCTTTCAGACTCAGCTTTGCCCTCACTTGCTTCCAGAAGGTCATGGATACCATCTCTGCTGGTATCGAAAGTATATCTGGACGACATTGTGGTACACAGAGCAACGTCAGCCCTCCTTGACGATTGACATTCTACTGTACATTCTTGCCAGTCACAACCTTACCTTCAGTGGGTAGAAGTGCATCTTTGCAGCATCTGCCCAGCATCTGTCACCGAGTTTGTGGGGTACGGCTTCTCTTGAACCTGCTCTATTCAAATGTGGATGCCATATTAAGTCTCCCTGAGCCTTCCTGCCCTGCGAATTTGTCGTCATTCTTGGGAATGACTGCCTTTTATTTTCACATTACTGGACATAATAACAGACCTATCTAAAAGTTGCAAGACTCTGGCTGAGCAGTTTGAGACCACTGTCTTTATCACCTTTACCTTAAGGGGGTCCTGTGGAGGGTTCTCCAGGAGTATTGGGTACCGGGCCCTTTGATATGGGCTGTCAGGTCCCTGTATGACCGGTGTCAAGAGTCTGGTCCGCATTGCCGGCAGTAAGTTGGGCTCGTTTCTGGTGAGAGTTGAACTCCGCCAAGGGTGCCCTTTGTCATCGATTCTGTTCATTACTTTTATGGACAGAATTTCTAGGTGCAGCCGAGGTGTTAAGGGGATCCGTTGTGGTGGCCTTAGGATCGCGTCTCTGCTTTTTGTGGATGATGTGGTCCTATTGGCTTCATCGAGTTGTGATCTACAGCTCTTGCTGGAGCGGTTCGCAGCCGAGTGTGAAGCGGCCGGGTTGAGGATCAGTGCCTCCAAATCCGAGGCCATGGTCTTGAACCAAAAAAGGGTAGAGTGCCTTCTCTGGGTTAGGGGGGGGTGTCCTGCCCCAAGTGGAGGAGTTTAAGAATCTGGGGATCTTGTTCACGATTGAGGGAAGAAGGGAGTGGGAGATCGACAGGTGGATCGGTGCAATGTCTGCCATGAAACAGGCGCTGTACTGGTCCGTCGTGGTGAAGAGAGAGCTGAGCCAAGAAGCAAAGATTTCGATTTACCGGTCGATCTACGTTCCCACCCTCATCTATGGTCATGAGCTTTGGGCCATGACCGAAAGAACGAGATCACAGATACAAGCGGCTGAAATGGGTTTCCTCTGCAGGGTGGCCGGGCTCGCCCTTAGAGATAGGGTGAGAAGCTCGGTCATCCAGGAGGAACTCAGAGTAGAGCCGCTGCTCCTCCACGTCGAGAGGAGCCAGTTGAGGTGGCTCGGGCATCTGGTCAGGATGCCTCCTGGACGCTTCCCTGGTGAGGTGTTCTGGGCACTTCCCACTGGGAGGAGGCCCCGGGGAAGACCCAGGACACGCTGGAGGGACTATGTCTCTCGGCTGGCCTGGGAATGCCTTGGGGTTCCCCCGGAGGAGCTGGAACAAGTGGCTGGGGAGAGGGAAGTCTGGGCCTCCCTTCTGAAGCTGCTGCCCCCGCGACCCCTATTCTATACCTTTACATATGTGGGCTGTGGCCAGTGTTGTGCATGAGCACATTCAATGACAGACATATAAGTGCAGATCACTTTTTTTATTTTGTTGGCCAGAACAATCCTATTTTCACAAGACAAACTTAGAGAGTCTATCTCATCCTGATGTAATTTTACAATACTCTGTTCAGCATTTTTATTTATTCACAGATGTTTTCCCTCAGACTGAGCCGCCTGACTGCTCTGTGTGAGCATGTTTTTGTAGGCAACAATGTATAATTCCAACCTAAGTTAGGTTACACTTTTTTGCATCATTTTTGATGTCTGTGGGTTTCCACCCACAGACATAGACCACAGACATAGAAGATGCAGCTCAATGTTTGACACTTAAAATTTTTCTCTCAGATCATCATACAACTAGAAGCTGAAATTAAACCTCAGATGTCCTCAATACACCAAGACATTTTAGGTGAGCAAAGACAACAGGAGAGAATTAAACTGATGTTAATAAGTTAGCAAATCCTAACTGGTCAATAATGTCATGACCTATTTAAATATTTGTAAGCTTTATCGTAGTAATTGGTTGGATTAGATTTTAAATATTTAGAGCTATTAGAGCAAAATTCAACTCAACAATAAGAAAGGTACAGAATGCCGCATGTCACAGTTTAGAGACTTTAGTCACTTTGAATACCATGTATTCTAATTGTGCAAAACGTTATGTTGGTCACTCACATGTAATCATAATAAATTATATTTAATTTGTTCACTTATACTTCTAAGTTTCTTCACATTTGGTGGGGGGCCTGAGATGATCCAGAAGAGGGAACAGCCCAGGACCCAACCTGACATGTTCATAGCCTCATGCATGCACACAGTATGCATGCATGAGTATAAGTGTCTTTACATTCAATGTAAAGACACTCATACACACTCTATACTCTCAGGTCCAGGTAACATTAACCCAGAGGGGCAACAAGGCCCCAGACCCAGGAGGTTGTCCTGTCATTATGGAGTGAAGACTATTAGACTGCCCAACCTTCTGCAGTAGCACAGCAGCCCATCAGCCCATCAGTGCCAGGCATCAACTGAACCAAAGCAAACCTGGTCCAGAGTCTGGTACCCTGACCCCGGCTCCCAACGAAAATCATTTTGAATCTTACTTCATCCAAAGGTATCAATCATTTAGGAGTTAACTGTGACCTAAAGTTAAAACAATAAAATGTAATCTGCTCTTTTATCAATAGTGCCATTAAATCCATTGTAGTCATAAAGTTGATTCAATTCCAATCACATTTTCTGGTGCAGTGTGGTTGAATAGTCATGTCCTGTTCCAGTTAGGTCCAGTCCAATTCAATCCCAATTTTGAGTGATAAGGTAACAGTAGTGGAGAAGACAATCTCCCTTTGAACAGGAAGAAATCACGCACAGAACCAGAACTGGTCATTCCCAACTGGATAAAAAAATAATCAATACCACAAATAAGAGAAAGGTGGCGCAAAACAAGAACTGCCTTCTGTTTATTCTTTACTTGGCAACATCTGGATACAAAGACACACTAGTCCACACCAAACAGATTATTTGAGCTTATGTTGAACCCCTCACTTAGCTGAACCAGAGCTAAGCTGAACCCCTCAGCTAAGCCAATTTTAAATACACATTTTCCTTCAGGTTGTATCTTTGCATCATGAAGTGTTTCAATAAATATGTATACATATTAATTGTAAAAGCTCCTATATTATATATGATGCACATATGGTGTTATTAAAATGCTGTATGTAGCTGGCCACCGTGAAACCAAGAACAAATCTTCTCATGAAGGTTTTGTTGTTTTTTAACAGATTCTGAAAGTATGGATTTTAATCTTTCTAATGATGAAAATAGAAATATAAAATGAAGAAGATATGGGAATTGGAGTGCTGGCACTCTGGAAACCAGATCAGATACTCAGTGTTAACGAAGGCTGTTTGTTTACATGACTTTGCAGTAACCACCCCAGCACTGACTGTCAGAAACACGATTTATGTGTTTTTGAAGGGATTAAAATTTTCAGAATCATTTCCATCCAATTTTGAAAATGTGTATTTTGAGTGCTTACATTGTTGTAAGAACATACCACTTTATTCCTAATGTAATAATATGAGTGAAATTCACAAAAAAGTGTAATCAAATGGTTTTCACATCACAACTATCTGACCTCTCTGGTAAGAGACCTTAAAACCTTGAACTTCTTATTTGTATCGACTAAATGAACAGTAAATTTAGCCAATTAAAATATGGTTTGATTTAATCTACAGCAAAATTACAAAAACTAAAAATACTACAGATTACCAAATTGTGATTTAAAATGTTTTCTAAAAATAATAATTAAAAGACTTTTACTAAATCACATACTGCATGTGATTTAATGCAAGACATTTTGAACAGTGTGGTTTTGTTCAGATAAGTTGTCTTGATCACTGTTCACTCACAACATGCAAAGTTTATATTTTCCAGTATTTGTAGCTGTCTGCTCCATACAATTTCATTACTGGAAAGAAAAACTCAGATCATTTTTGCTATGGTATACTATAAAACTTCTTATCTGAACACAGATTTATTTTTAAACTTTTTTTTTATATCAGTTTGAAAGCAGAAGTGTGTCAGGACTTGAGTTTTGTTCACCACTGCAGGTCGTTTTGTCTCGTTGCTGTGATATAACGTTCGTTCATCCTGTTTTCATCCTTCTTTCTTG
>NC_088837.1:1230000-1435000 GCF_904066995.2 Poecilia reticulata
TTGAAACAGTTTCAAATGTAAACCAGATGTTTGAGTCAAAGTAGAAAGTAGCAACAACATCTGGGATCTTTTGTCCACAAAGTGTCCTTGTTTGGTATAAAGATTTGTAAAGAACAAATGAAGAAGCAGTGCTGTAAACAGCTGATAGCCCAATGGGGCACTGATTCTTTACATCCTTGCATATATTTTTAAATCTATACAAAATAAAACAGGTTCGAGTCCCGGCATGATTACCGCATGTCTTCTCCCTCCCGCTGGTGTTTTATTGGACACTAGAGCCAATAAAACAAGATTGTGATTGGCTCCTGTCCCCTAAGAGCACGCCTCAAGTTCCTGATTAAATTTTTTTTCAGCAGTCAAACTGGACCCCTATTACCTCTGATATGTCTCCATTGGTTTGTGGTGCTAGAAACACCAAGAACTGTTTCTTGATAGATTATAGCACCAGTTAAACACTGGAACTGGTTTGATGGAATGAACCTTGGTGTAACATCCTAAACCATGCTGACAGACAAACAACAACAGAAAATATTGTGGCAGGGAGCCCAAGGCTGAACTTATCCTAAGAAGTGAGAAATAAATTTGAAAAGATTGACTGTGAGCAGGACTCCTCACCTTTATTATGCTCTTTCTTTCACTCTTTTTTTGTGGGTACATAAAAATGTAAGGGGCTCATGTAACAGTACAAACAACAAAGATTGTAGGCTTTGTGAACAGAACATGCTAGACAATTATTAGTGTTATTAATATAAAGTCTTGTAAACAGAGAACAACACAAAGTAGGCTTATTCATGAAGTGTAAGGGAAGGAGACGTTTTCAGCAGTCACCCATACGTTGTGTATACCAGCTTATTCTTCTAAGGTTGTAGGGAGTTCTGGAAACTTTCTCCACTGGTAGTTAGTAGAGAAGGGGAGGTAAATCCACTGCAACAAACTGCTGTCAGACATTGTATAATTAGCAAAAAGAGGTTTATAAGAGAACTTGAGAGAATAATTACCAAATTAATTTGTTTGGTAATTACCAAACAAAGATGTTTGGTAATTTTTTCTGAGGTTCAGAAAAAATTACCAAAGCTCTGAACATCTCCCAGTGTTCTGTTGAATCCCTCATCTGGACAGAGAAAGAGGATGGACCACCTGCAGACCTACTGAGGGGCCAAGACATGTAAAAAGTTAATCTTGTGGGTTTTTTTTAACTGTTGCCTTAAATCTGAGGGAAGGTTTATCTCTGTATGACCTAAAAAATAATATTTAAGATGTCTATTTTTCATGTGAGTGAGGTATCAGCTTCATGCAGCTTCCTTAAACATTAGGTTGTTTCGGTTTCACTCCTTCCTAACTGCCAGTGGCAGTAAACAAACTGGATATGTCTCCTTTGGTTCGCTGCAGGTTGACATATGCTGCTGAAGCATGCCCCACATGGAGTTATGCACCATAACTCCAAATCAGTAAGTAACACTTCTTGTGATTCAATTTCACCTGCTGCTGTGCAAATGAAACACACAACAGGTGGAAATGAGAGGCAACAAGCAAGGCAGTTCCTATGAAAGAATGATTCTGCAGGTGGTGACCACACTTGTTTCTCTGTTCTCGTTCTTTCTGGTTGAACTTTTAGTCACTTTTTCCATTTTGTCAGTGCTGTCACAAATCGAGGCATCGTGAGGCATTTTTTACAGACCACTGAAGTTGCTCAACTAGAGCAGCTAATCCAAGATGGAACATCAGTATGAGTGGTGGCGAGAAGATTTGCTGTGTCTCTCAACAGTGTCCAGAGAACGGACTAAGAACCAGGAGACATGGAGGGGGCCATAGGAGGGTCACAACCCAGCAGCAGAACCTCTACCTGGTTTTATGAAGGAGGAATAGAAAGTCCACTGCCAGGGCCCTACAAAGTGACTTCCATCACACCACTAATGTCCATGTTTCTACTCAAACTGTCAGAAACAGACTCCATGAGGGTGACATGAGAACCTGATGTGCATATATAGGGCCTGTGCTGACAGCCCAACACCGTGCAGGATGATTGGCGTTTTCTGGGGGATACCAAACTTGGCAGATTCACCTTTGGCATCCCGTTCTCCTCATAGATGAAAGCAGGTTCACACTGAGCACATGTGACAGAGGAGACATTTTTTAGACACTGTGGAGAACGTTATGCTGCCTGTAACATCCTCCAGCTGTTAGGATCCCCGATTGTTTGGTTTGTCTGTGTTTCTTAGTTCTTCTTTTATTTAGATAAGCCTTGTTTTTGTTTTATTTTAGTTCAACACTTTTGTGGTTACTCTAGCTTCAATGTTTTGTGTTTGTCATTTTGATTAGATTGACCTTGTTCCTGTTTTTCTTTATTTAGTAATTTCTTAGTTATTATAGTTTATTATGTAGTCATTCAATCTACTCCAGTTCAGTTATGTCTCTTAGGTACTGTTGTTCTTTCTCAGACTCGTTTGCTGGTTCTCTCCCTCACCCCCTGTGTCATCTTCTCTCTCTCTCCTCAGTCTGCTCTCTCCCCTCACTAACTAATAACTAAGTTTATTACTTAATTACTACCTCCGAGTACCTAAGCATCTCTCTTTCAGTCACTCCTTGCTGGTTCCTTCCGTTACTTCCAGTTGTTTCCTCGTTCTATCCAGTGTCTTCTACGTGTTTCCCGGATGGTTTCTTTTATTTGGATTTTGATTTATTTTTCTGCCCTGTCTCCCTCTGATCATTGTAAGCTTGTTTTTTCACAATTTATTCATTAAACCTTCAAATTCACTTGCTGCCTTTGTACTTCTGCATTTGGGTCCTACATCAAACCTCCACCACATCATGACACCAGCATGACTGGTTTGGTGGTGGGTCAGTCGTGGTGTGGGGAGGCTTTTCTTTGGATGGCCACACAGCTCTCTATATGCTGGGCAGAGGTGCCCTGACCTCTACAAGGTATCAGGACGGGATCTCAGACCCACTGTGGGCCCTGTGTTCCTCTTTATGCAGGTGGCTGAAGTGTGTCAGCAGTTCCTGCATGATGAGGGCATTGATGTTCAGCCTATCTGTTCCTCAGACCTGCATCCAATTGAATACATTTAAACATTGCCTAAAAGCTGTCTAAAATACAACATCTAAAGGCAGCAGGACACTGGGCCTTGAGGCCTCCTGAGCTACAACAATTTTACTAATCCAAGCTTCTTTGAAGAAGCTTGAATTAGTATGAGTTACAACAACATTTTATTTCCCTTGGGATCAATTCATCTTTTTTTAATTGAACTGAAACAGAACAGACGTTACACTGTGACTTATGGTTCTGTGAATTCCTGGATGACTTCCTGGTGAATTCACACTGGTCACTCAGAACTTCTCCACAGTGAGACAATCCTAAGAGACCAAGCTCAACCGTCCAGGTGCTGCTTATGGACGAATGTCCAGGTGGACTACATGTCAAGTGCACATTTGTCTACATTCAATCTTGACCTGAGCAGAGAGCAAGGAGACACATCCACTCTGACAGTCATCCACACTTATGCAGCAAACCAGCAATCTGGACCTTGTACATGCTGAGTATGGGGATACAGCAGTAAGTACACAAGCTTGATTGGCAGTGCTAAGGCCTTTCTCCTGGATCTAATTGGTTGTTTCTGACCAGGAGTGGTCTTTATGCAGATGGCAGTAGGACTACAGGAAGGAGGACGAGACACTTGATTGTTTTCCCAGATTATCTGTCTCAGATTATATTGTCAGGACAGTGACAGTTTTAACAAATGTCTACATTTTTATAAAAGGACCAACTGCAGCTTTAAGGAAAGTGAAATACTCAACAATGTCTAAGCTAGTCTTAAACTGCTGAGGAATGCTGTTGTGTTGTTAATAAAACCGTTGTGTGCTAATAATGACAGCAAGGATCACAATGTGCACAGCTATTGCTCAGTTTAATGAGTTAACTTGGAACAACAAATTTGTAGCATAAACAGCAGAGAACACGTAGTTCCAAATTTAAAAACCAGATCAAAGTCAATTCTAACAATTAGTCTGAACATAAAATAGTCCATCTATGTCTGTCCTTTACTCCAACATGGCTTACAACCATGCATTAGCTCCTACTGGAAACATTGTAACAGAGTTAGGTAAATTAGCTAAAAATGCACCTTAACATGGCCTGAGTGAAGCTGTTTCTAATCAATCTGGCATAAAACGAAATGGATATTAATTAGAGTGGCTGGTCTTAATATTCTGCTATATAGTCTAAATGTGTGGCTTTGATTTAAGAACACTTGTTGACAACATTTAGATAACACACTTAAACCGATGGATTCTTCTGTGTTTAGCATACAGCCTTAAATCAACCTTCCCCCCACTTGTAAACATCTTAATCTGCAGTATTAAATAGCTTTTTAATATAATACATAGGAACAAAAAACACCACGTCTGCCTTCTGTTCCTTCCTAAATGCAACGTTCACCGTCTTCTCTGTAACGTCTGGAGATAAGAACAGAAATGAAGCCGTGGTATGAAGACATGTTCTTCACCTCCACATTCTCTACATCTGCTGCTCCAGTACACCCCTATAAGAGAAGTAGCTTCTGCAGGTAACATAAATTAGATACTACTCATAAACAGAACCTCAGTTTAAAAACGGTTGAACGTATCCGTTTGAAGCCATCAGATGTAATAACTTCAACGAAACACCAGAGGTCTATCCACTCTTTGTGTTCTGTGCTTTTTCTCTGTTCCTGCTGTAATATTCAGAGAATTTGTTCGGGGATGTTAGGAGCTAAGTCAATAGTCTCTTTATTCCAGTTTTCTACTTTGAAACTATTTATACTTTGGTCAAATTTTACATTTAATCCCACAAAAGCTTGTTAAAGAACTGACTTTATTGCCAAATTATGAACAGTGAAAAGACTAAAAACCCACAGCTAAACGCATAAGCAGAAAAACAACAAGGGTTTATTTTTAGATGACTGCATGGCATAAAAAGGGAAAACTGTCACATCTATCTTGCAGTGGACTTTCTGACCAGCTTTAGCCAGCATCTTCACACAGATTTTTTTGTTTTGTTTTGTTTTTTGCTTCAGCATTGACACACATGCTCATCTCTGAAGGTATAATTAATGTCTGACGGGAAGAGTAAAATGTATTGAATGGTCTTGTGAACCATTGTAAATGAAAGTCCAATAAAAAAGGACTTTTATATACTTTGAAATGAGATGGAACTTGGTAACAGAGAGACTGAGAAACATTAATCCTATTCTGTCATTTATTTCTATCTATGAAGTCATATCCCAAACTTCACCACTCAGCTTTAAGCCATCACTCCCTAAACCCACCACCACCCTTTTGTGCTTCAGAGCATTCATCCCACAGCCTCCCTCCCCCACCACCATTTTATAATTTTCAACTCCAGGTGAGGCTCAAGCACTGAAAGGCGGCAGGTCAGGATGGCATCAGCTCCAGGATCTTGAGGTGCTGCTCAGATTGGCTGTGAGGCATCATGGGATACATGTTCAACCTGAGCCTGATGCTGGTGAAAGTACCACAGTTGTGTAAGACATCCTGTGTGGTTCTGGTGCCAAAGGTTAAATATCCACAGGACCTCAGCAGCTACGTGCTGCCAGCACTGACCTCACATGTGATGAAGATCTGGACAGCTTGGTTCTCATCCATCTCCTGGTGCAGTTCACCAACCAGACTGGCATCCAGGAGGATGACATCATAACCTGGCGCCCCACAGGGAACTGTGTTGGCACCACTTCTCATCACCCTCTGAGACTGCAGACTTCTCCATCAGCTCCACACGCTGCCACCTTCAGAAGCTCTCTGATGACTCTGGTGTAGTCGGACAGACGGTGGAGTCAGTTCACATCCCTGCTGTTTTTAAACTGTTTTCCCGTATTCTTAACAATCTCTTGTTGCTTTTTATGCAGAAATATACACGCTTAATTTGCACATTTTCAAAATTTTCTTACTTAGTTGTACATTGGAGTTTGAGAATGCCTTTTTTAAATATAACATATTAATAATATAATAATTTCATTGTGTATTATTTTGTTGTTATTATGTCAGAAGTTTGTCTTAAAATTGTCTTTATTGTACAGTTTCTTATTCTTTGCTATATTTTACCTTCCACTGATCTGAGACTCTGCTGCAGATAAAGCTGAATATCCACTGTGTGGCACTGGGAGACTGTAAAGGACATTTCTATTCTATTCTATTCTATTCTATTCTATTCTATTCTATTCTATTCTATTCTATTCTACTACTTCTGGGTTTGTAATTAGCCCTCTCAGCTTCTGCACATGATCATAATGTAACATCCACTGAGAGTTTAATGTTATGTCTCCATCTCACCTTCAAATGTCTCATTTTGTGCCTCTTTGCTGTCTGGGTGAGGATATTGGTCCTGCAGAAAAGCAACATGCCTGTGAGGCTCTTCCATGGGGGAAGGGCAAAGGTGAAGACGTACAGGCCATCTGTCTCTACCGGGAGGTAACTCGAACCTAAACCTGACCCCAGAGCAGAGCCATTACAGTGTAATGTGTATCTCTCTGTCTGTTCTGGAAGACTTACAATGAGACCAGTCTTGTTGAGTTACCCTCCTTGAACATAAGGCAAATGCCTGAGAAAACCTCCAGTCCACTCTGGGATGATGAAGACAGGGTTCAGGGTTCCCACTATAGAATATCAAGCATGAACCCTAAATATGCTGTCATCAGTAAAGTCTTTATAACGATCGTTAGGCTGTATGTACGTGCTAACCGGTTATTTGGGAATGATGCCTGCAAAAAAGACTTTTTCTGTGAGATTGTCACAATTGTAAACAGCAGGTTTGCTGAACTGGAACGTAACCCTTAATCATATGCTTTGGTCAGTTCAGACTTCAGCTGGAGACACCATGTGATTATTTTTGCACGATTTAGGCGGAGGCGATTGTCAGGTTGAGTCAGCACAAACATATTTTAGTGTGAAGGGAGGTGAAGACCAGAGTATGCAAGTGTGAGAAGGGAACTGATCCGATGTCATTTACAGTCAAAGTGTTTGAATTTTCAGAACTCAATCTGGGCGTGATGAGATACTGCAGTATAAGTGAACTGATTACCACCAGACTGCATTTGTGTTGCCAACAGCCAATGAAAAAAAATGACACATCAGCTGTAAGCAGGATTTTTTCTTTGCTGGTCTGACAACTTTATTAGCTGTACAACATTATAAAAATAAGCACAAAAACAAGGTATAACATAAACTATCGTCTAATTTCCTTGAATCCAGCCCTAAGCATTTATCTTAGATTTGTTTGGCCATATTGTCTGTATTGACAGACAGATGTTCAGGTCGTAACGGCTCAAACTACTCGCTGGGGAAAACCTCCCTACTCAGTGTAAATGTACTGCTGTCCTCCTCCACAGACTCTCTTCAGCTGTCAGAGCTCCATCCTTCTTCAGCTCCTCTTCGTTACTGCTGTGGGATGGATGGCATCCCATTCCCCAGCCAGGATGTTGGTTTCTGTGAGATGACCCAAACTGATCCTACAACTGTAGAGTGGGGTTGAAGTCAAGACTGCAGCCGTAATGCCAGAAAGTTCTGGAGCTAGTTTCTGATAAACCTAGCTGTCTGGGTGTCAGTTTGGGTCGAGTTTGGTCCCAAACAGAGGAGATATGGAATTGCCACTGGTTGTAGAATTCCATCCCAATATCGCTCTGAACTCAAATTGCTTCCAGTAAAGAAAAGCCTAGTTTTCTTGTGAGAGAGAGAGGCTGTGAAAAGCATGTTGGCATTGGCAGAGTATTTAGGACGTTTTTATTGGAAACAACCCACATACTTAACTCTGCTACTCCACTCACAAATGGATTTTCCTGACAAACATAGCTCTAACTGAGGGCACATAAACAGGTTTTCCAATGGTAAAAGATTTACTGACAGCAGACAGTCAGCCAAACAAAAACTTCCTTACGTTTGGCGACAAGTAAATCTGTTTTCTTCTCCATGCCTTCACTGGTGACATTTTCAATTTGTTCAACAACAGAAAGCCATCAGGTTTAAGCCCTCCAGAAAAAAGATGACGACTTAGTCAACAGTCCAAAGTCTTTATTTAGTCAGTGGCCTAGAAATACAATCATTTGATGTTGCACATGTAAACTCTTGATTAGGGATATGTGCCTTGCATGGACACAGTTGACATTCATCCACCAGCGAGTTGACGGCATCATTAACCCACCGACAGCGATGAATGTGAACTGGAATCCTGCAGTGTGAAAGGTTTGTTAAAGTAGCAGACAGCTTAGTGCATTGTTAGGCAAAGTGAAAATATAACCTACCTTCAGGCGTAAATCAGGACACCACTTACAGCCTACAGCATCAACATGGCCAGTTATCCTTTGTAATAACAAATACCAACTAAAAGACATCAACCACCCAAAAAACTGTTACCAAAGAAACAAAAAAACATACTTTGCCTTAGCAGAAAGTATTTGAAAAGTGAAGCAATAAAATAATTTCACATAAAGATGTTGAGGTTGAAGTTGTAAGAGTTTACACATGATGTGTGTGTGTGCGTGCGTGCGTGCGTGCGTGTGTGTGTGTGTGCGGGCGTGTGTGTGTGTTCTGTTTAAATTTGGACCTGATAACACAACACTAAAGTAAGTCTGGGCCTGAAACTGTAATGGATTTGGACTCAATTCTGTTATCTACAATCAGATATGAATTGAGTCTTTCTGTCTTGGAAAGAACGATGAAACGAAATGACGAATGAAAAAATAAAACTAAACTGAATTATACCAAATTTATCAGTAATATATTGAATTGAGGTCATTGTAGTCAGATTGATTAGTAAAATAAAATAAAAATAAAAAATACTAAATTATTCAAATAAACAAAATTTTAAATAAAAGGTAACACATCAAGCAGAATCACAGCTATGTTCATTGAATGCTCAAAGTGCAGGAGACTGTGGAGAACATTAAACCCCTCAGCCACGTAACGCTTAACGGTCAATGTGGAGGCTTTACAAACATAAAAAAACAGCAGAGACCATAAAAACAGAAAGAAATGACCTCATATCATCTCTTATCTGACTTGAGGACAATAATGACTAATATAGACGTAAGCACACAAAAATACATTCAAAAAAAGAGCTAGAAGCTAGGAGCATGAAGAAATATTCTAACTATTTATGTCAACAAATACCATGCATGGAATGCCACTCCTAATTTTAGCCCTTGGACCTGTGTTTCGGAAGCAAAGGTTGCAGCCTCTGCCTGCTCTTGAGTTGCAGATGATGGCTGCGATGTAGCACACAAACCGACGGAAACTCAGGAGTTAGGGTACACTCAACAGTCGATGGTTTTTTCCAGAGCTACAAACTCACCGACAGCGTTGAATGTTCCCCACAACTTGAACAAGAGAGTCTGACAGCAAACTATCAGCCGTCACCCGGCACAGTGAGGGTGAGACGGCCATGATGAGAGCCATGCAGGAGGAACCTGAGGAGGAACACAAGAGCTTAGCAGGTGAAGACACAATGAAGAATGAAGAATTTGTGGGCAAGAAATATAAACTACCTTGAAATTTATTTCTAGAATAGAAGCTAGCTGTATTCACAGTGCCCTGCCTATATAATCTTCTATTTGGTCAGTTTTGTTGATGATTAATTTCATGATGGTAAAGACAATAATGTATGTGTGTGTGTGTGTGTGTGTGTGTGTGTGTGTGTGTGTGTGTGTGTGTGTGCGTGCGTGCGTGCGTGCGTGCGTGTGTGTGTGTGGGTGTGTGTGTGTGTGGGGGGGGGGGTGTGCGTGTGTGTGTGTGTGCCTGTGTGTGAGTACACAATATCCTTAACTATAATTTTTTGTATATGGACATGTCAAAAATGTTTCTTTGCTATTGTAGAATATAATAATTGTAGGATTATTTTCCCTTGATTAGATAAAAATAAACAAGTGAGATGTGAAAATACTTCTGTCTCACTTGTTTTTTTTATCTATTAAAGTGACAATAATAAAAATGTTAGACATTTCCACAAAAAAACATTTTGACATCAAATAAAAAAGAAAGCCATGACCAACTCAATCCCCCTGTAAAACTGGCTCATCTCTCCTACATCATCTTTGTGTTATCAATACCAGGCAGCAGGTCAGAAAACTCATGAAAAAACTCATCAGACTGCATGTCAGAGGTCAGGTGATAGTTGACAATATTCTAAGATTTAAGGATCTGGAGTGAACAGTGACATGTTTAACAAAAAATACAATCTCCAAATGTTTTTTTCTTGTGTATGTTGCTGCTCTGTATTATCTTATTAAATAAATCAGTAGCTCCACCTCGCTTCTTCTCTCACTGTGAAAGTTCAAGCTTCCATGTTTTCATTAAGAACAGAAAGTTTAGTTGGTTTTAACAATAAGATCATTCATTAAAATGGACTTTTCTGGTAAATATCTCATTCGGTAATGTTTATATTTATATTTGCATTCAGCTGGCATGAAATGGTATCATGAAACTTAATCTTTGTTCGTTAATGTAGAATTTGTAAAGTATTCACGGTGCTTCTTTTTTTACACTTTTTATAATCTTGCAGCCTGATTATCCGGTTACCTAAAAAAATCATCTCTGAGTTTAACTAATTGATAGAAATAAACACAAATATCTGGTTCTAACAATATATGCTACGTTTTGCAATTGCAATGTTTCAATTAAATAAGAAACACAGTTAAAATCACACATCAATAAAACGGCTCACATGCTAAGTCTTTAAAAAGCCTGACACATCATCTTCGCCCTATCACTTCCTGTCATCTTCATTTTTTATGCCAGTAGTAACATCCAGTTATTGATCATGTGACTGGTGTGATGCAAAAATAAGTGTTTCTATTGCAGCTTTGCAAAATACTCTCATTTTGATATGGCCAAAAGAACCCCCACCTCATTACATCACATAAACGTTTGATCAAAGAAACATTTTTTGATAAAAAGGTTTTGTGCTGCAATGGTGAAGGGGTAAAGAAAACCCATGAATGGAGGCCTTAGTCCTCTATGCAGCTGTCGCAGGTTCAAGTCCTGACCTCATGACCTTTGCCACAGGTCTTCCCTTCCTGCCATACCCTTTATCTTGTCTGACCACTCTCAAATAAAGGCCAATGGAGTCAATAAAACCTTAAGAGAAAGGTTTTGTGCCAGGATGAAGTAGTTTGTTAGGATAGATGGACCATACAAAACTGTAATGGAAACACTTTATATGCATCACACAAGACAGTTCAACAATCGGATGTTACTACTGGCAGAAACGAAGAAGACAACAGGAAGTAGTAGTAGGATGACAGTTTGTTTTTGTTTTCATCATCACAGTTCATAAAACGTTGTGTGTCATTCCAACATGTTGAATCCGTAACTCTTCCGGAAAATCAGAGAACACAATTTTGATAAAACGCCACATAAGTAGCTGCTCCCAGGTAGGTGTCTCCTCTGATTGGCTGTTAGATGATGAGCGCCACATCTGTCGCTGCCATTTAATAACTTATTGTATAAACAAACTTATCTATTTGTTATTTTAATTTAATCTCTCATTAAATAGAAACACAGCAAAAGTGTGTTTTTTCAACATTAGCATAATTTAGACAAAGATTTGTGCAAATTTGTAATGGAAACACAGCTAATGAACATCTTCATGAAGACCAAGGAATCTGGTTCTTATGGAATAGTTGAAGCCATTGTTTAAAGAGACCAAGATGGGGAACAGTAACATCTGGAAGCCGGTGGACCCATCACACCAAAATAGACAACAGACACACATGAGGCTGGATGGAGCTAAATCAGGACAATCCAGGAGGAAGAAACCTGTTTGAGGCTCCAGATGACCTGAGGTTCACCTTCCAGCATCACAACCACCCTGAACATCCAATCAGAGATATGATGGGATGGTTTAGATCAGTGTACTCACTTAGAACAGGATCGTCATCCCTCCTCAGAGTATGATAGGAATTTACTAATAATGCCACTTTAGGTCCATCTCAGAATGGCACATTGAACATGCAGTACATGTGAACTGATTACGACCCGACTCATTTATAGTATTCCCATCATTATTAATAGTTTCATTTCTACGGCAGGGGAAATCACAGTCACAGGGTTTGTTCTGGGTTTTGCACTACATCGTTGTGAATTACCATAACACTGGTTATGACTCAACATTTCTCACCTGGTCTTGGCCTTTTGGATGGCTGATCACAGCACAGGATTCCTCTCAGAGAGGAAGCTGAAGCACAAAGTAAAAAAACACCAACAGTAAATTTCCTGAAAATATACTAATTACATATACAAAGAATTAGAAATTATGTTAAAACTGCAGGACTGGACATGACTAGGGAACAAGTTGCTTGTATCTAAACTGTTTGTTTTTGCTGTGCAATATTCAATAGATGTTTTTCTGATCAAATTTCTGTCAGCTACAGATCATCGGGAAATGATTCACAGTTCTTCACTTTTTCCACACTTGATGTTACAGCCTTATTCCAAGTTGTAATTAAATTGATCTCTTTCTTCAAAATTCTACACACAAATGTCTGACTGCAACAAGGTAGAAAAAAGTTTTTGAGATTTTTGCAAATGTAGTAAAAATATAAAACTGATCAATTACATTTCTGTAAGTATTCACACCATGAAGATCATAACTGAGTTGCTTCCACTGATCATCTCTGAGCTGTTTCTCCAGCTTAAATCAAAGCGCTTCATCGAGATCTGCAGACTTTCTCCACACCTGAATCAAACCAATGACCAGGTCTTTTCCAAACGTGATTGCATCCTGAAGAGGAAATGCTAACATTTTACTCTTCTGTGTTGGAGCTGAGAGGGACCAAGCTCCAAAAATACTCCAAGACCAGAGGCTTTAACTGCTGCCAAAGTTAGATCATCAAAGTATTAAGCAAAGACTGTAATTACTTAATTGGACGTTATTAATATTATTTTTTTAAAAGAATTTGCAAAAAAATAATAAAATAAAATAATATAATATAAATATATTAATTTCACATTGTCATCATGGTGTATTTATTCAGAGGAAAAAGATTAAATTAAGACAATTTGGAATTAGGCTGGAACAAAACGAAATGTGGAAAAAGTGAAGCACTGAATAGTTTCTGGATGAAGTGTACAGTGATGAACAGAACAATAAACTTTTTCCACGTTGGTTGAAAACCTTTTTCTCTGGCTTTCATGTAATAATTTTTTTGAGAATCTTTTATGAATATATTTTGCATTTTGAAGTTTTTATCTATCTATCTATCTATCTATCTATCTATCTGTCTGTCTGTCTGTCTGTCTGTCTGTCTGTCTGTCTGTCTGTCTGTCTGTCTGTCTGTCGGTCGGTCGGTCGGTCGGGCTGTCTGTCTGTCTGTCTGTCTGTCTGTCTGATGCTGTGTAAAGTACACAGCTTACAACTTGTATAACAGGTTAATGTATAAATATATATAAATATAAAATTGTTTTTTAATTAAAAAAACTATCTTGTCTATATATAAAACAGCAAATAGTTTTGTTGCTCAGATCAAATGTGTATTTAATCATTTAGAGGCAAAGAATTACAAATTAGTAATATTATTTAGGTGATAAATAAAATGCAATTTTTATTAATTAATGATGGACCCTGCAATTAACTCAATGAAACATTTTAATCTTCACGCCAAGAAGATTACTATAACCTGACATGAAGCTCAAAGATCATCAGTGCATTGATGTGTTATAGAAGACAGACATTCAGAACATGCCCAGCATTCAGAGAATAAATGACATGATTCTGTTCTGTGATGCTGCCAGAAAACTTCCTGAACTCTGAGAAGCTAAAAATGATCTCAGTGTAATTCTGACAAATGTTTGTTTAACTGTGAGCTTCCAACAAAAATCATGTTTTGCATTCAAATCTGTAAAATCTTGTAAGCAGTCATGCTTCCCACTCAAAGAGTCAGTGCTGCAGAGTCAATGGAGCGGGGATGGAGGAGCCACATGGCTTAAAGTATGAGGAGGTGTTTGGACGCGGGCTGGGGTGGGGTGGGGTGAGGCAGGGTGGGGCGGGTTGGGCTGGGTGACAGTGGGAGGTAGGGCGGTGCTGAGTGTCTGGTCAGAAGGAGTGCTGATCGATTCCAGGCTCTGTATTTTCCAGACTGGCTGAATGGATAAGGTCAAAGGTTTCCTACTCTTGTTTCCTATGAAAGAGAGGCTGTGTGTGTGAGTGTGTGTCACTGGGAGCTCATGTGGAGCTGTAAATATGAATGTGTTTGCTTAATTTCACACTGAAAGCCGGTTTTGTATGTTTTTTCTTCATATTTTTTTTTTTCCCAGATTAGATTAAACTGAGCAAGAGGCGTTACTGAACTACAGGAAGGAAGGCGACATGTGCCTAATTATTGTTAAAGTTCCTTATTTTTAAATTACAGGGTCTTTTAAAGGGACAGTATTATGTGTTTTCCACGCACATGATGTCATCAGTAAAGATATATACAAACCATAAATACAGGGGCGGATCTACTGGGGTGGCATGGGGTGGTGCCACCCCAAAACAGAGCCTTGCCACCCCTGTTGCTACCCCAGCTGGCGACTATGAATTCAATAAATAGTTATGGGAAATCAGGTATTGAGCGCATTAATCTCTCTTTTCCAACAACATTGAATGCAACACAATGCAACCTGACACCTACTGCTGAGTAGCGGGAAGTGCACAGAGCGCGAGGCAGCAGCATTGATATGGATGGATATAAATTACTGGACTGGACATGACGTGACTTATCGTGCGCCATTGCTGTCCATTGAGTCAACATTATGAGTGGTCAGGAAAATACGACAGTCACGCAAAGAATCAGAAAAATGGACGCAATATTTAGCCGTTAATTCAACCCTTTGAATTAGATAACAAGGGCTTCAGATTTAACAGGTGAGGAAAAAGTTTTAACTTAAAGAAAACATTGAACAAGTGAGCAGTGGGTCAGTTATGCTAGCCTTACTGTTGCTAACCTTCTACTGACTTTGATAACCTTAGCATGTGCTGTGCAGTTCGGTGTGTTTTGGCTCCGTTGGCACTAAAACAGGTCAACCCGCCCACACGTCATCAGTAAAACAGCTGTTTAAATCAGCTAATCAACCACCGCTGTGCTCAGGCGAAAACTTATTAATAATCACAATATAGACATTAAGCCTGACAGCATAATGTAACAGATCCAATGTTATGTTTTGGTGTTTTTGCTACGTTTTTGTGTGGGAAATGTTTGTTGTTTGGTGTTGATTACCCTGATCGGTAATTTCTGCTCGTTGAGCTGTTGTCTGTCGGTTGCCATGGCAACGGGTCCGCGTAAAGTCGACACACAGATAGATTAACCTTTCCTCGGAAAGGCAGAATAAAAGTGGTGTTTTTTTCACCTGTTTATCAGCTTTATTGTATCTTTATTGTGGCGCACTGTCTGCAGCCGCAATTCATAAAAGTTAAACAAGCGACAAAAACTGAACTAATAATCAAACTACGGCTCCTACAGCAGATTTAAAATTAAACTATTGACCAGTGTAAGAGAAATTTGCCCCTTCTTGGATCTTGACAGAACTAACAGAAACAAAACTGTTTATAGATTTTTTTCACGGAGAATTTATGGTAACACTTTATTTGAATGGGTGTGCATAAGACTGACATGACACCGTCATAAACATCACGTAACATCTGTCATGAACATGAAGAAGTCTTTATGAAAGTTTATGACACTTGTCATGAAGTGTCATTCAGTAAATAATGACACTTTTAGTGCAAAGTTGTTCTAAAAGTTGCATTAAGAGTCCATTAAAAGTGCCAACTTTGCATGATTTTGTAAATTATGATAATTTAATGCAAAGTTAGCATTTTTAATGCACTTTCAATGCAACTTTTAGAGCAACTTTGCATTAAAAGTGTCATTATTTAACGAATGACACATCATGACAACCGTCATAGACATTCATGAAGACTTCTTTATGTTCATGACAAATGTTATGACATGTTTATGTCATAACATTGTGTCATGTCAGTCTTATGCACACCCATTCAAATAAAGTGTTACTGAATTTATCAAACATCAATTTTCTCCTCTTTAGTTTAAGTCATATTTAATAGATATATCTGATAACAAATGATGGCGCTATGAATATTTTTGTGACAGATTTCTGCTCATCCTGCATTGGGATAAAATGGTTTTCTGGACATAACTCAGTGAATCATAGTGACTAATAGGCGCTGTCCAATCCAGTAATACATATCAATTAGCAGGAGTATGAAAGACATAAAAATAATTAACTATACTATATTAAGAAATTATATTTAATCCTCAGTGCTTCATGAAGCTCATTTTGAAACAATGCAAGTTAAAAACATTATCTTGCAACAAGTTAATCAAGTAAATTAAGTCCAATGTTAGATCTGTGTAAGCTAAACATGAGAATGAGATGTTTTATATATATATATATATATATATATATATATATATATATATATATATATATATATATATATATATATATATACACTGCCATATGCTGCCACCCTGAAAAAATCCATGCCACCCTCTTGCCACCCCATAAATATTTTTCTAGATCTGCCCCTGCATAAATGTATATAATATATGCTGTATCAGTCAAATATGACTTAAAACAAATTTGACTTTGTAATTGAACTCCTTGAAATTGGGTCTCTCCTGCTCTTTCTGAAACTCCGCCTTCAGGAAGTCATCACAACATGTCTCCTCTATTAACCCTTTACCAAAATTAAAGAGTTAATAGAGATTCTTACCAGCCTTGCTCTGAGAAGTAGCTCCTATGATGAGCTTAGCAGATGTGCTAAAGAAAGCTCACTCAGCAGTAAGCTGAGTGGGCAGGGGGCCGGTTCTGTGAGTCTGAAGATTTGAAGCTGCAGCACTGAGGAGGAGCTTCGTCCTTAAAGGCGGGGCTAGGTCCCCCCAAATGTTTTGCAAATCTGAATGTTTGCCATGGAGATTAAAGGATTTTTCAAACATGCATGACAGAATCAAATCAGCACTCCAGACATGTTTTTGACGAGGCAATAACATAACAGGATGTAAAGCTAAAAAAAATATAAAAAAAAGTACATTTTTACATGACACTACCTCTTTAAGAGAAACTTTTAAGAAGTTCTAATTCTACACCAAATAATTTGAGATGCTTTTAAAAAATGAAAATGGGATGAAGAAATAACAGACCTGAACTGCTGGACCAGGTGGCTGGACATCTTGCTTCAGGAGGAGAGGAAAAAAACAAACACAAAAACAAACAAACATTATTTTCAGCTTCTGATGTTGCTGCTTGAATCAATCCTGACAGCTTTGATCTTCCATAAACCTCAGCGGTGGGTGAAACATGGAGGAACCACATCACAGACCACTGAGAGATAAAGATGCTGATAGGCTCAGGTAGCAGCAGCCCAAATAAAGGTCTAACCCTGCCGATCGGGACGCAGAGGCATGCCACACGCCGCGCATGGAGCAGCATGTGCAGGCTGCATGTAATGCACTGACGCAAATCTGGTGCATCTACATGTGAGCACGGCTGTGTGAGAGAAAGAAGGAAGGATAAAGAGGAGGGGGAGGGGTGTAGGCAGAATGGAGCAGGGAAGGGTGTGAGACTGAGTGAGTGGCGCCCCCCCTCATTCCCCCTCCTCTTCCTCCTTCCATCACTCTCCCACTCGTTGCCCCTCCCCCCACCAGGGACTTGAACCCGTGACCTCACTGGTGAACGAGTTCAAGGGAGGCACCCTCGCTGCTGCTGCTGCTGCTGCTGCTGCTGCTGGGGATGTGTGTGTGAGTGAGAGTGTGACCTCAGCCGAGTTCAGCTGTGTGTGTATGCGTGTGTGTTCAGAGACGTGTTTATTTTGGGGTTTTGTCAAACACTGATTCTCACAACTGGAGGTTTGAGCGAGAAGAGGAAGAGCTGCTGAAGTCTTCCTGGGAATTTCCACTCAGTTCTTCTGTTTCTGATCACTGGTTTGAAATGTGACAAGGATTTGATATGTGTGTGTGTGGATGTGTGTAACGCCTCTGGTTTTGGCTAACTGCTGGGTGTGTGAGTGTGTCTGCATCCTGATACCTGCCCCAGACTGGATCAATACTCTAATCTAATTGTCATTCTCTTGCGTTGTGGCAGTCGGCCATGCAGCTCACACAGCATGCGGGTCGGCACGCCTTTCTACTCACACACACACACACGCACACACACACACACACACACACACACACACACACACACACACACACACACACACACACATGCATGCATTTTAAAAAAAAACAACACACAGACATTCACAGCAAATCAACATGAGACATGATGAATGAGAATCCAGCAGTGTGGTTGCCATGTTAGCCTTGTTGTTCTCCGCTCCATCCTCCCGTCTCTCTGGGCGTTCCTCCTCAGCGTTGCATCATGCACGCCCTTCAGTGTGGGCAAACACTCACTGACACCCTGTCACATCACACCGGCCTCTCCCTACCAAGGTCCGGTGAAGAGGGAGGATGCTGGAGGACACTTCGGAGGCACAGCTCCAGAACCAGAACCAGAACCAGAGCTGACTCACCTTCTGCATCAACCTCTGCTGGAGAAGCAGCGCCTCTGTCCTCATTTTTCTTTTGACTCTGATGGACTTCCATCCTGTCTTCCTCTGTCCCTTCTGCTCTTCATCCTCCTCCTCCTCTTCGTCCTCCTTTGTCGTTTAACACTCTCTTTTCTTTCCTGTGCTCCGCTCCGCTGTCGTCCTCCCTCTGCTTTAAACTGGTGGCTGTCTGCTGAGAGACTGAGCAGCAATAGGAAGTACAAACCAGGACAGACACACACACTCACAGACACACACATGCAGGCTCTGTCAGTTTGAATGAATACTGTGCACACTTGGCTTGTCTCTCCTCCCCCCTCTCTTTCCTCTCTCCCCTTTTCCTTCTCTCTGTCTACCAGACACCCCTCCTCCACTCCTTTCTTGCTCTGGCCTCCTTTACTATCTCCTCCCTCCCTCTACCCCTCCTTCCTTTCCCCTCTCTCTCTCTCTCTCTCTCTCTCTCTCCCTCACTGTTTCTGCTGCTACCCTTCAAACATGTTCACACTCCAAGACTGACAGACATTATAGAGCTGCACTGCTACCCCAATGACCCCACCCACCACAGACACACACAGGCACACGCACACATAGTGTCTCATGGGTGGAGGTTTGTTGTAGACCCGAATGCAGAGATGAGGTGGAGAGGAGCATGATGAAATGAAGGTTTAATAATAAACTCAGGCTGATATTAATAGCAGCAACAGTAGCAGAGGATCTGACGACTGACTGACTGAGCCAAGGAGTGTTTATGCTTTTGGATGCAGAATGCTACACATATGAGCAAATGAACAGAGGAGGAGCAGCCACAGGAGGGCAGGCGGCCAACGCCCTGAGGGACACCACAGAGTGAACCAGAAACCCCCGAAATAAATCACTCATTCAAAAACAATCAGAAATACAAACAAACAGACAGAAACTCCAAATGCTACAGTTTGTGACACTAAGCCCCTCTCCTCAATAAAGCTGCTGTTTTTTATAAAATAACCTTCTCTGTTTCCCTATACATACATACATACATACATACATACATACATACATACATACATACATACATACATACACACATACACACACACACACACACACACACACACACACAGACATACATACATACATACATACATACATTCATACATACATACATACATACATACATACATACATACATACATACACACACACACACACACACACACACACACACACACACACACACACACACATACATACATACATACATACATACATACATACATACATACATACATACATACATACATACATACATACATACATACATACATACATACATACATACATACATACATACATACATTCAGTGTACTATGTTGAGACAGTGTAATATTAGACACATAATCTGTGAAACAATCACAGAGCCTCTATTGCTGTCTGAAGCAATACAAAAACAACCAATCAGAGCCAGGAGGAGGGGCTTAGCGCTTTCAATCACTGCTCAATGTGTTGATGGTGGAGAAACAACTGACCATTACAGGACAACAGTTTATCTGCTGCCCATGCTAACTAGCCTGATCATTCACAACAGGCTCTACTGATGTGGAGAAACTGGATTCAAAAGGTTTACTTTTATTTTTCTAACAAATTTAGGAATCAAACCTTCCTTGGATTATCCCAGTAGAAGCAGCAGTCTGCTATGAACATATTTGTGTTCAGTGTAGCCACTAAACATCAGTCTGCAGCAATTCTACCTTTTCATCAAGCTGATCATCCTGCTTGATCTGGCAGCACACTTCAACTCTCCTGCATTGACTCTGATGTCTGTCGTCTTCCTCTTCTGAACAGTCCATTCTTTCTCTGTGGGGTTTAGGTCAGGCCAGTTTGTTGGCGTTACCTTGGTGATTACAGCAGGTACTGGTACTTTTGGCAGTGTGGGCAGGTATCAAGTCCTACTAGAAAGTGAAATCAGCATTTTCATAAAGCTTTGTCAGCAAAATGAAGCATGAAGGGCTTGAAAATGTCATGTTAAAAGGCTGTAACCAATAGCAACAGATGACACAGCATCCCTAATCATCAGTCATCAACTGAATCGTGTTTATGACTGATTTAAATAACGTTTGCCTTAAGACAACTTTTTTTGAACTACAATATATGAACTATATATTTGAAGTTTGACAAATGAAGTTTGTCAAACTTACTATATTTACATTTGTTTAACATGATGACTTAATGAACGTAAGAAATTTACTTGGCTAATTTATTTGGACCAGGTTATTTGTGACCAGTGAACTCAGTGTATTGTAGTTGGATCACCGGTTTTTGTTTTTCAGGGCAACTTGATCAAAGTGCTTCTTCATCAGTTGATGTATCTTTTTAAATGTAAGAGAAACCAAATTTTGGATGTTCATTACGGTAGCTTTAAGCTGTGACAATCAACATTGACAGAAATGAACAGATTCAAAAAATGTTTTATGTATGCAACAACAAATGGAATGAAGTTAACTCTTTGAATCGAAATACCTCATTACATCAACTTTCAAATTATATTCTAAATTATTTCAAAGCTTTTCTAATTTACGGAGATAAATTAGAAGCCGGTTTCCCAAAAACATGCCAAATAAATGAGAAACAATGTAAGAAAGTTTTGAAAGCATCTGTTAGGCCTGACAGAAATCAGGTGATGGTCGATCCATTAAGAGCTGTCCACCTTGTGGCACCTCCAGACCCAGACTGATGAATATTCCAACCATCTGGACATTGTGTTGGTGAATACATAGAAATCAGAGCAGCAGTAACTGACATAATGTTCTGGAGAAACAAGGAGAATGAATAAAGTTATACAAAACGAGTCTTTGTAGACTGAGTTCATCATTATTAGGTAAGTGTCAGTTTTGAGGATTATTTTCACTAATCAGCTCCACTTCTCTTGGTTAATCCAAAGACTTAAATCAACTTCTAAACTCCACTGAAGTTGATTCAGAGTGGAAGAAGCAGTCTACTTCTAGAATGTTTCTTAAACATTCAAAACATGAATGTTTAAGAAAACGAAAGGGGATGATTTGACTTTATTGGGAGAATTTCTATGCAGTATTGGTTTCTGCTGTACATCCCCAGAACCAAACATGAAGAAGCAGCATTCAGTTTCTATGCACCACAAATCTGGAACAAACTTCCAGAAAACTACAAAACAGTTGAAACACTGAGTTTGTGTTTAGAGTTGCTTTTGAACCATAAGAAATGAAATACTGACTATAATATTTGATTCATGTTGTGCTTCATGATTTTGAAGATGGTATTTAACAAAATGTAATGTTTATTGTTTGTTTCACAATAAGTAAAGAGCTTTAAACTGTCTTGTTGCTGAAATGTGCTACACAAATAAACTTAAACATTTTCTCATCTCAATTCTTTTTTTCCAGCTGTTTAAATAAGAATTATAAACAAACTCAACATTTTCTAATAAATATTTCTGACATGTAAAATAATACAGTGTATATATATACTGTATATATATGTATATATGTAATCATCCCTCTTGATCGCCTTCCATCTTTGGAGTCAGTTTGTGGATCTGCTGATGATCAACAAACCGAGCAGCAACCTGTTTCTCAGGCTTCTGGACTGGTTTCCTCCTCTGGAAATCTCCCATTTAAGAGCTGCCATCATGTTCTGACTGGGTTCAGGCCAGGTGGGGAAGGGGACCATGTCATAAGCTTTTTATCTTTACTGCCTTTATTTGGTAGCAAGGCAGAGAATTCTTGGATGCATGTTGTGGAACATTGTCCTGTATAAAAATCATCATCTGGTCAAGACTCATCCTTACTACTCAGGCATGTATGTCTCTGATCACTGAACATCTGGTACTTCTAGCTACTCAGGTAGGATGCAGTTATGAAATATAACAGAATTGAAAGATAATAGCTTCCTCGTAGTTTCGTCTCAAATCTTTGATCAATCTGTTTTTTTCCCTCAACCCTTTTCAGTAATACTTTATTTGAAGGGGGGTAAATAAGACTGTCATGACACTTTCATAAACATGACACAACACCTTTCATGAGCATGAATAAGCCTTCATGAATATTTATGACTGTTGTCATAAAGCGTCATTCGGTAAATTATGACACTTTTAATACAAAGTTGACATTTTTCAAAATGTCTTTGTTATGACAACTTGACATTAACCAAGAAATCCTTACTGTTTAAACTTTACCTTTAATAACAAAGTTACCTAATTTTTAAAGTACAATTTTATAACAAATTTATATCAGTAATCAGGATTTTTTTACTTATTTATGTTTTTGTCTAAAGAAAAGAAGCTCCCTAGTAATCATGCACCTGCTTCATTAATATACCTGCTCTGCTTAAGCAAAAGTTTATTCAGCGTGGAGTTGGAAAATATCACTAAAATGATGATGAGTTGAAAGTACTCACCTGCCAAATAATCCTGCAGAAGGTGAAGAGCGGACAGGAAGTTGTCACATCTCAAGGCTCCAGTAGATCCTTTGTTCCTGACAGAGTTTGCTCCTCAGGAACCTTCAGTTTAGGAGAAAACAATCTAGTTTTTCATCTTTTTGCACAAAGGCACACAATGAAGTGCAACATAACTAACCTGTTGTATCATAATGTTGACTTCTTGCTGATTCTTCATATTTTCAAAAATATCAAGCAAATATGAAGCTGGTTTGATTAACCCCCATCTGCATAACCCCACTCCTTCCTCCTTCACCTCATCCTCCACCTTCTCCATCACCGTGTTTAGTATCGATCCATTTACACTGTGCGTGCGTGCGTGCCTGCGTGCGTGCGTGCGTGCGTGCGTGTGTGTGTGTGTGTGTGTGTGTGCGTGCGTGCGTGTGTGGTGTGTGTGTGTGTGTGTGCGTGCGCTCTGGGCAGTTTTTTGTGTTTTCGTTTTCCTTCACTCTGTGGTTCACTTCCCTCTCTGCTCTTCATGGGGTTAGTGAGTGCAGATAAGGTGGAGAAAGCAGCACCAATATGACCCACCAGAAAACTACTTCAGATCTTACCTGAAGGTTGACTGGTTGACATTAGGATATGATATCATATGCAATCATTTGAGTTCCAGAGATCTTCTCTGTAATTCCAATTGGATCCACTTGAGTCGACGTTAAGGTATCTAAAAGTTACGTTTCCTGACACCTGACTACAGATTATGTGTGAACGCTGTCGGGTGTTGTTGATTGCTTCACAAGCCCTTACTGAAAAAAAGAAAAACTGCATTTTTCTCCAACAGCACCTGACAGTGACTGCCCTGACTGAACCCGGCTCCGTCTGAGTGGAGGAGGGGCCAGTAGGGGCCGGTAGGGGCCAGTAGGGGCCATACGGCACAGATGGAGGGAGGTGCAGACAGGAAAGTTGAAAAGATGCAAACACAGGAAGGAGGTAGCAGAAGAAAAGCAGAATAATTTTTTTATTGCCTTTTTATTTCAAAATATCAAACTCAAAACTCAAGCCGGCTTTGTCCTTACTGCCTGACTAAAGGAAACCCATCTGTCTTCTGATTGCAGTTGTAAAATTCATATTATTTCTGAATAAAATCACAGTTCACTGCAGTTTCTACCAGATTTTCACATCTAGATTTCAGGGTTGTTGTGATACTAAAATTTTAAACCTGATATGACACCAATAAGTAAGCAGGGTTTGTTTTCTCTGATAAATATTAGGAATATTATCAATTATAATGCAAATAAATATTTTCACTGCTTCAATCAATGTAAAATCATTAAGTGGATGTAGCCTTTAATTAGAAATAAATAAATAAAATAGAGTGCCTTCTCTACTGGGAGAGGTGCAGTTTGGGTTTGGTTTATTTCTCATACTGCCAGCTGCCGTTCCTCCTCTCTGAGGCCCATCAGGAGCAGTTTACCAGAGGCAGGTGCCAGATTATTCTGCTTTGTTATCCTCTCTCTGAATCCAGAGATACTTTTACTTTTTTCTGCTCCTCCTTGCCCCACTTCCTGTCAGAGTTCCATTTCCAGCTCTGTCACCTTGGCTTTCTGCTGTTTGGCGTCTCTTCTTAAATCTCTTCGCCCTCCTGGAACACACTCCAACCCTCCCCACCTGGTTACCATCCGATCACCTGCCTTGAGTACTTTGTCACCACATACAGTCTTCATTTAATAAAAGCGATCCCACACTTATGGCATCTTCATTTTGTAAATCAGAACTGTCCTGGAACATGGAGGTAACCAGCGTGTCTACATGAAAGACCAAAACAGGACAAGAGACCCAAACACATCAATGAGGAGAAAATAGATAGATTCATAGTTGATTGAGAGACCTGTTCTACAGCACAGGTGTCAAACTCCAGGGTTCAAAGGTCATTGTTCTGCAACCTTTAGATATGTCTCTACTTCAACAAACCTGAATCAAATGGGGTCATTAGATGGATTATGTTGAACTTGCCTACGTGCTGAGGAGGTGATTTAGCTATTTGATCCTGATGTGTTGGATCAGTGGGACACCTACTGTAAATAATGCAGGGCAGTGACCCTCTAGGACTGGAGTTTGACATCTCTGGTCTACAGGGGCTAGAGGTGGCTGCACTGACTGGGGAATGGGAGATGGAGCTGAAGGTGGCAGAGGTAAGGATGATCAGACTTTCATTGGTAGTGATTAGAAATGAGTATATCAGAGGGATAAACTCTTGGGGAGACATTACTTGGACATGTGCTGAGGACACATAGTGGACCTATAGGACTTGGAGACAAGACTATGATGCTGCCAGAGAGAGACAGAGAAAGAGAGACCACACAGGTATGTTGATAATGTGCTGAGGTCACCCTCTCCTAAAGAAAGGAGTAGATTGAGAAATAAGACACATAAAATGGTATAAAGTATCTGTTCTTTAAACCCTAGCAGAAGACAATAATAAGTGAGTCACTGGAGATGGAGATGCTTAACTGTTTGCCACACTTGCTTCTTGTTTCAGACTCTTTTTGGCTTTCATTAAAGTTCAGGAAGCGAGAGTCACTCTCATTAAGGGGTGAGGTCATCTGACAGGATGGAATGTTTCATCCATTTGCCCTGAGCAGTTACCAGGAACCTTCTGAAGAGCGCTTCGGCTCATTGGTGACGTGCAGGTGATGTAAGCAGACAGAGATTCAGACTGATTCAGAAGTCCTTCTGCCAGTTCTACCGGTGGTGATGTCAGTAGTAAACGCTGGTCTCCTTCCATCCAGTCACATGTCCTCTGTTTGACACATGGACTGGAACATGTGTCTTTTTCAAGAGTATTTTCATTTTACATGAGATCAAGGAAATATCGGGAAGGGGAATTCTGAGAGATGCAAGGACATAAAAGGCAGATACGACACCAGAGAAATAAATCCAGACCCCCAACAGAATCCTTCCTGGATCAACCGTCCCCATCAATGTTTAATAGAGGAATTAGTTAGACTGAATGCTGCAGCCATCACATCTCTGGAGGGTCATTATACACTTTAGGCTGCTATAGGAGTTTCTAATGGATATGAAAACTGTTCATATTTATTGATCCTTAAAGGAAATCTGAGTGAAATCTTTATTTTTCTGGACTTTGCATTGTTTGTGTTTCTTTTCAAGACTCATTTCATTGTGCTGATGTTGAGTCATTCTTTATGTGTCCAGTTCCAACTCTTTATAGAGCAGACAGTAAAACTCCAATTTGACAGGAATCAGGCTAACTATTCTTTTGCACTAGAGCACCACCTGGTGGGTAAGAGCTACCATTACCATGGCTTGGATACAAACGGAACAGAAGCCTTACTGATGGAAACTAGAACCTAGACTCTTGACTTGTAACTTTCTTCACATGACATTCGGCATCCTGTGTTAATGATTTATCACCAGCATCATGGATCACTGTGGACCAATAATCTACACCTCCTGGCCCAATGGCTGAATTACCAATGGAAGGATGAGAGATCACTGTTCACATTGAGGGAATGAGATCCAACTTCGCCTCAACTCATCTTGCTGATGTTATGGAAATGAACAACTCTCAAGAACCAAAATTAAATTCAAGTCTTCACCATCCTTTGGCTAGTAATCTAGTATCTGACATGCAGCTACCGTCTCACAGAAGAATTCACTAAACCTTTTCACATTGGAATTAACCTCCTCTGTATTGTAGTGGGATTTTACGACACAGACCAACACAAAGTAATGCACAACTGTGAAGAGGGAGGATATAGGACATTTTTCAAAACTTTTACAGGCATAAGAGTTTTACCAATCTCAGCTATAAGCAGATGTCAGTTGAACATTTACAAATTGTTGGCTTTTAGACCAGATATAAATCTATAAGATTTCTTCAAACCAGAAAAGACAATTACCATGACCTTAAATAGTTTAAGGTCATGATTCCAGGAAACTGTCCAGTCTGGCTGAATGACAAAGGAGAGTAAAATGAAGTTTAGCCAGAGTGATGTAAAACTCGTTTCCCAACATTGCAAATTCTTGAAGGAAATTCTGGAAAGTATTGATAGTATATGAAAAAACTGAGCTTGAGCTGTTGTATTTTAGATTTCCTTTAATCAGAATAAATTATTAAACCACAGACTCTGTGTGTCTCACCTGTGTACGTTTTAGGTGTTTTTCTTTTCCAAAGAGACCAGGAACAAGGTCGACACCTGTGATGGCTTAGCATGGTAAACAGATTCCATTAGTTCAAAGATGGCAGATTGATTGGCATTGTACAAAACATTCCCCAACACTTAGCGTGAAAAAACAAACTAAAGACCCTCTGAACCGAAGATGTTTTTCTTTCACGATAATGACCCAACACTGAGAATAAAAGCACAGAGTTCACAGATTAAATGTCTCACAGTTTTATCTGACTCTGTTCACTGACATTCTCCATTTTGTCTACAGGTTTTCTTTCTTCCTCCTTGTCCTCCATCGTCAGCGGCAACCAGGAATCCCTGTGCAACCTCTCGTTCCTCTCCACCTGCTGCGGGCTGGGTGGTGTTGTTGTCTGCAGGTGTGCCGGAAGGTGTTTGTACTCATCGTTGTTGATGTCGTAGTCCTTCATCTTTGAGCCCAGCATCCACCAGCAGCCAGTGAAGCCGACGTCCAGCACCCGCTGAGGAAGCTCCCTCCAGGGCACCGACAGGTTGGAGCAGCGGGCCTCGTACAGCGTGGCATCTGGGTCGTAGTCGGCACGGTACACCACACTGAGGAGTCCCAGGCTGGCGTACCGGAGTCGGCCTTCGTTACGAAGCTTCACTAGGCTTTGAACGTGGCCGTCAGAGATGCCGTTGCGTATCCACGGTGACAGAAGGCCCAGCTGGTTGGAGCGCTCCAGCAAGGCGGCCTCAAAAGATGACTGGTCGGGTTTGGTGTGAAAACAGACATAGGCCCCGCCCAGCAGAGACAAGTACACAGAGGACTTTAGCGGCCGCTCCCAAGTGCCAACAACCATCTCCCTGAACGCTTCCTTATAGTCGGACAGCAGGCTGCCACACCACACACCTGGAGACAACAGAAGACACAGTTGTGGTGTTAATGTTACGCATGGTTAAAAACTACAAATGGCCACCTGTGATGACATCACAAAAGAGCACTGATGGCAAAGGGTGACGCTGATTGTTATGATGATGCCCATGCTGGAAGTTTGGTGAACCTGAATAAACCAATCACAATGATAGTTTGACTCAGTGCACTCTTTTTAATAAAAGACAACAGTTAAGGCAAAATGTTCATCAGGGAGGGTTGTCACCTCTCATCTGTCTTTTCTAAACCTCATAAATAATCATCACTGCTGAAGTCAGCTGGCATAGTTTCTATTGGGACTGACACATTAACATCTGTGTCGGTCCGATATTGGAAAAAGATTCTAGACCAGGTATCCGTGACAATGTACCTGATCCATAAGGACAGATCTGTTCAGTCTAATTCTATGGTTTGTGCTCTGAGTGACATCATGCCTTATTCCTCCTCAAAATGACACAACTTAGTCATCTTACTGACTCCGTTTTCAGATACAACCTAAGGTTTAGTTGAACAGAATCAATTCATTACTGACTTGTTTCTGCCACATCAAAGAAACACGTTTTTAGTCTTTTTTTGGGGGGGGGTAGAGAGATACTGCCCATGTCCAAAGTAAAAACTTCGGGCACGTTTCAAAATGCTGCATTCATTTTTGGAGTTAAGACTTTAAACGTAGCTGGAGAAAGGCACCAGCAACCCTCCCGACCCCACTACGGGACAAGGGTGTAAAGAAAATGGATGGATGGACTTTAAACGTCCATCCTCTAAACATGCTGCTGCAACAGTCATTGGAGTAGAGGCAGGGGACATCCTGGGTAGGTTGCCAGCCCATCACAACAACCAGGCGCCCGCGCCTGACTTCTCTCGGTCAGCTCTTTCCCTACCCGCTTTGCTCCTCCTCAGCCTCTCCCAGCGGCTGCTGGGACCCGGGGTAGCCGCTGCTTGAGCCGCAGCACAGAACATCCTCCTGGCTGTCCGCATTGAGGCCATTTTCACTCAACACGGTCACCTTCACCCACAGCCAGCACTGCAAGCAGCAGCGAGCTCACATGGAACCAAAATGGCGCGGGCCGGGTGCCCCGGTTTTGGTCTTCCGTCAGCAAGTAGCAGTGTCAGAAAGGTTCCGCTTGAATGAAAAGGGAAAGAGAGAGAAAAATACCTTTCTGCATATATACACAATTCGGTATATGTTTTGAGATACTAGAAATACATGTTCTGCTGTTGAAAAATAAATTATTTTAAAATTGTGTTCACGTGACGGCTTTGTTTACGTGGTGACGTGTACCGGAAGAGGTCCTGTCTGACAGCAGCGGCTGTAGACCTGTGTGAAGACTAGCGGTGCTGCAGGTTTTATGAACCCTTCCCCGGGACTGCTGAGCCTAGAGAGACGCTTCCCTCCTGAGGTGAAACATTTTAATGCGAAGGTGAGCTGCTGCAGAGCGGTTAGTCTAGCTCGTTTGACGAGCTGTGTCTTTGTTGACGTTTTTTTATTTCATTTTATAAGCTTTAGCTTTTAGCGGTGATGTAAAGGTATTTTAATGATTTATTTTATTCCTGTTGTTACTGAAATTAGTTTATCTATCTTAAATGTGAGACCCATCATTTAGAATATTTTCTCTTTGCTCCTTCTTTTAGGTTCTGCATGAAGTTGCTTTGTCTCGTCTAAACGAGCGATGACCACTCCAAATGACCTGCAGTTCCAGGGTAAATATGGCCGCTTTCTGTCTGTTTCTCCTCCAGCATGTTTTTCAACCTTACAGTTAAGACAGGTAATGAACATATAGAAGTGAAATGAGAAACAATATATTACATTTATTATCACCATCTGTTTGTCAAACCTGTCCACTGTTTTGGCAGAATAGGGTGTTGTGTAAATGGCGACATCTGCTGGTGAGATTGGAGGATTGCAGCGCTTTTGAGAACCAATGGACAGAATGTTAGACAAGCAGTTTTACGTTTGATTTTAAAAAATATCAACTTGGCATAAAACGTAAGAGTTTGTTGTTTTTGTTTGTTCTTGTAACACAGTTCTTCTTGGTAATAAATGTTCTACTGTAGGAACAGCTGTTTGTCTTGGATTAAATAGTACAGTACACATTGATATAAAAAAATCGCCACTTTCCCGTCTACAAAACAAACAAACCCTTCAGTACTTTCACATTAAAATCAGACCTTTACAGTATTTTATTGGGATTTTTTTATGATAATCAATGAGGTCTTCAACAGCTCTTGCCCTTCTTTATATGTAGAGTTTGACGAAGCAGCAGATCTCCTGTCTGCTGACCCTGGGGCCCCCACACTCAGTATGTCTGCTTCCAACGACCCCGCGGCCACAGCCGGAGCTCCTGCAGCTGGGGAGGATGTAAAGCTAGACCTGTCTGAGGATGAGGCGGCTCAGGAGGAGAGTTCAGAGGTCATTTCCTTTAAGTTACTGAAACACAGAGTGACCTCTGGGTGTTTGGACTGGACAGCAGCTGACTGCCGTTCTGTGTTTTCAGCTTTTAGGAGGACAGAAATCAGCTGGTGGCTTCTGGACTTTTGAATACTATCAGTCTTTATTTAATGTGGACACAGTGCAGGTAGGAGCTAACTAACAAACACACCCCACACCCTGTCTCTAAATATCTTCTGAACACAGCAAGAGTCTGATAGGAGGCTAATGTTTTCCTTGGTTCTCCCCTGCCCCTCCCATCATGATGCAGGTGTTGGACAGAGTTAAGGGCTCTCTGATGCCGCTACCAGGAAGAAACTTTGTGAAGCACTACCTGAGGAATAATCCAGACCTGTATGGTGAGTTTGCCAGTTCAGCTACGAACACATGCTGTTCAGGTTCCACTCAGAGGTTTACACCTTCCAAAATGACTCCTAATAACTCTGAATAAAAATGATAAAGAACTAACTAAGGTTTTTAAATATCAATATATTAACAAATTCATAGTTTAGCTATTTGTTTTGTCATTGTTTTAAGAAATAATCACATTGAATTTCCTCAGTGACACTAAAAGTTTCAGTAATACTTTTACAAAAGTTTCCACAATTATCAACATCTCATAGAGGAAAATGTATCCATCTTCTTTTGGCAAAAGTTTCATACTTTTCTTCATTCAAAAACTCAAAAATAGCAAAATGAGTTTCTTTAAAAAAAAAAAAAAAAGAACATTTTTCTAAAGTGAACATTTATCCCAAAAATACAAGTTGTTTTTATTCAATAACTTATGTGACATTTGCAGCTACAAATGAGACATGTTTAACTGGACGATGCACAGAAATGTCTCTCGTCTTCGAGAATATTATGAAGTATGGAGGGATCAGAGGAGAGTATAAATGATCTGTTATGAGTATGTGTGTGTGCGTGTGTGTTGTACAGGGCCGTTTTGGATCTGTGTGACCCTGGTGTTCTCGGTGGCCATCAGTGGGAACTTGTCCACCTTCCTCAGTTCGCTCGGCGACCCCAGTTATCACTACAGGCCGCAGTTCCACAGGGGTCAGTCTCTAACCCCATGACCTCCCCGGTGCCCCCCACTCAGCGTTCACTGTGATCTGTCTGGCTGCAGTTACCATAGCTGCGGTGGTGATCTTCCTGTACGCCTGGCTGGTGCCAATCGGTCTGTGGGCGTTCTTGACCTGGAGACAGGGCGCCGAGCGGCAGGTCGGAGGTTACTCCTTCCTGGAGACGGTGTGCGTCTATGGATACTCGCTCTTCATCTACATCCCGACATCAGTGAGTGAATGCTGCTGAATCTACTTCAGGCTTCTCTTAACAGCAACCTTTAGTGTGTGCTACCACAATTTTTACAGTGGGCCAAAAAAAAAATCCCCAAATAAAAATCTGAAAAGTGTGGCATGCATTTATCTGAGTTAACTGTAGAACCAGCAGGTGATCTGGGTCTGTTTCTACCAGCTTTGCACATCTACAAGTTCAGTCAGATTGGATCAAGGATATCTGGACATCAGTTTTCTAATTCTTTCTAGAAAAGAAATCCCAATTAAACTTAGACCTGTACTTTAACTATGCCATTCTAACACCTGAAAGTGCTTCGATCTAAACTATTCTGGCTGGACATGAACCTCCAACCCAGTCCTGATGAAGGCAGTCATCCTGACTCTGTTGTTGTGATGAAGGCCAGATGAGTGGAGTTAATTCTGATGGTTGTCCTGACAACACACTCTCCACCTGATGGACTTTTTACTAATTAGGTTCTTCTGAAGAATGATGTGATGGGTTTTATTCTGGGGTGTCACAGTAAAGAGAGCATGCCACACTTTTCAGAATTGTATGTGTAAAACATTTATTCTAAAAGGATGTAATATTATCTTTCATCATCACGGTTGCAAGAGATTTATATTTCTTTGTTAAACACAAGCAAGTCAGTGGTTGTAATGAACATGAATCTGATTTTGTCTGAATAACTTTGGAACTGAACTCATGTCTAAACTGAGTTTTGACCAGAGGACAGCTGGTCCAGCTGCTGGTCATAACGCCTCACATCTCATCACCTCCAGATCCTGTGGATCATATCATACGAGTGGCTGCGGTGGACGCTCATCGTTGTTGCCATGGTGATTTCTGGCTCCGTCCTGGTCCTCACCTTCTGGCCCGTTGTCCGGGACGACACCAGAGTAACAGCGGTGGCCACAGTGGTGACCATCGTGGTGTTACACACTCTGCTGGCCATCGGCTGTAAGGTAGATGAGCTCGGTGGGGGAGTTAAAGGGTCAGGGTGTCTCAATAGCTGCGTTTCCATTAACCATAAAATGGTGCAAATTGAAATTGCAAAAATAAATTTGCTTAATGGAAATATGCCTATTTTGAAAAACTCATGTTTTTTTTTTCAGCCGTATCGAAATGGATGTATTTTGTCAAACTGCAGTGGAAACACTTTTTTGCATCAAATGAGTCACATGATCAACAGCCAGATGTTACTACTGGTGAAAATGACGATAAAGATGACAGGAAGGGATATTAGGATGATGACTTGTTTAGTTTTTTCAGACAATGTGCAGCTGGCTCCACCAGAGCTTCATAGCACCACAGTTCATAAAAAGCTGTGTGTCATTCCAACATGTAGAATCCATAGTTAAAATCACAGACTACAGTTTCCATAATACGCCACATACGACATATGTAGTCTCACCCCAGTAGGCGGGGCTTGTCACTCCAATGCCTGAATAAAATGCAGACGTCTCCTCTGATTGGCTGAAAGATGATGAGCTCTAGCACCATGGCTGAATTATGAATACATCTCATGTAACTGTTGACATCCGTCGCTGACATGATTCTTAATGACTTATCGTGTGAACAAACTTATTCACATGTAATTTTAATGTCATTTCTTATTTAATGGAAACACTGCCATTTTTATTTAATTTTTTACATTAGCAGTATATATTTGCACACATTTGTAATGGAAACAGCTATTGATTCACAACAAACTGCTGAAAATTCTCGTTTTCTTCCTTTCCAGCTGTACTTCTTTCAAACTGCAGAGCACACACCACCCGCCGCCACCATAGCCCCACCCATCCACCCAACACCGGTCACGGCCCACTGACCAGAGCAGCAGGTGGGTAGGGGGCGGAGCCCATTAGGAGTGCAGGACATTAGATACATTCCTGACTGGGACAAGTTTGTAAGAGTGAAATGAAGTTGACATGTGAATTTAAAAAGCAGCTGTTTCTACTGTGATCTGTCATGAAGTTATGCATGGAGAGGGTCCAACATGGCCGCTGTTCCCCTCTGATGAAAACAGAGGAACTTAAACTCTCAGTAAGTGGAGATCTGCTTTTAGAACTCCCAGGTTCTGGAATCAGGAGTCCTTCAGTTCCTTCCTGCATTATAACCTGTTCAACCCACACACTGGAAGTGAATCCACTGACATTCCTCTTCGTCCTGCTTAGTGAAGCTTGAACATGCCTGATGAAGAAGTCATAGCTGATTGAATGGATTCCAGGCCACATGTTGTTTGTTCTGAATGTGTTTTTAATAACCTGGAACGGAAACGTAGTGATGCTGGTGGGCCGCCTCCGTCTCCTCCGCTCAGCGCTCACTGTCAGGACTCTAGTTTAAAAAAATAAAAAAGTAAATTCTAAAGTATGTAGCAAGTTTACAGCTATTTATTTTCCTTTGTGAAACTACTGAGACCTACTTTTTGTTAATAAATTTAGAATGAATACTCTGTGTCTGTGTTGATGTGTTTTATTTCTAAGGTCCTTCCTCTGTAAAATTCCTAAATATTCCATGTGAAGAAGTCAGTCGCCACACAAAAAAAGAGTGATGGGCTTACTGTTAAGTTACAGGTACCGCTCTGTATTAATAGTTATTTTTCTATTTCACATTGTTGAACAGTTGAGCCATATTCCCAAAAAACCTGTGTGAACAGAATGAGAAGCTCAGCTAATAAAAACTACAACAGCTGATGTCACCAACAAGGTCACTGAGATCTGATTAGTTTGGGGGAGATTCTGTTAGAATGAATGATCATGAAGGGATCGTTACCAACTGTACAGCATTAAAAACTAAAATAAATAAAATTTGCTCTTTCAAATATTTTCCATGTGAAAATTGTCCCATGATGGTGATCAGGACTGTGGCTTGTTACATGGAAATATCTCATTCTTATTCAGAGCAATAAACCTCTGAGGTTATAATCAGTAACAGTTCCTCTGAGCAGCAGACATATGTCTCATCATGAAGTTTGTAGAAAAGAAAAGAAATTTCAACATGGTGGAAGCTGGTCAGACAAACAGGAGCCATCAGCCGCCTCCACTTTGGCAGACAGATGAGGATTCACACAACCTACAGCATCAACCAGCCTATCAGAAACAGATTGTTTGGCTGAACAGCCTCACACCAAACAAAGGCCTCTGGTCACCAATGGTTCATTCACAGATCAGTAACATAGTGGATTTTTGGGGCGTCCAGCAGGCAGCCTGTGGTCAGCGTCCACAGAGCCGATCTCTGGGAGCCTCCTCAGTCAGAGTCAGACTGGGTTTGTTCAGATTCAAGAGAAGACGCAGTGATCTTCCAAAGCTCCTGCAAAAACAAGAAGGGTTATTTAAAAACCAGTACGACGGCCATTGTAGGTAAGAGGGGAATAAGTTAATTTCAGCCAAAAACTCAGAAATTAACTTTTGAAGCTCAAAAATTTCTGAGGTTAATCTCAAATTTCAGATTTTTTTTCCTAGCAAATTTTCATCTGTTCAAACTTTTTTTCTAGAAAATTTCTGAGATTTTTTTTTTTTTTGGCTGAAATGTACTCTTTATTTCTATATCTAAAATGGCCCTAATACATCTTTGTAAGTTTGTCTAATAAATGTCTAGTTTCACTGCATAAAAGACACTGTAATATAATACAAAGACAAATAATTTTCTAATAACAGCTAAATATATCCATATTAATCCAGTTCAGAGCAGTTTGTTTATTCAGAACTACTGTCGTTCCGAGTTAAAAATACTGCTCTGAAAAAAAACACATCCATATTTTTTTTTTAAATGGATGGATTCACACAAAAACAGAGAAAACTGGATCCAGAAGTACTTTCTATGTTAAGGAAAAAACAAAGAGCTAAAGGCAGCATTAGCAGCTGTAGTGGTTTCATCTAGCAGAGAAACACAGATAAACTGAGCATGTAGTACAATATACAGGATGAAAACAGGATAGGATAGTTAGTGGCAGCTGTGGCTTTGTTAAGGAGAGAGACGGGTTAAATTCAGAAAATCAGTGCGGCTGAAACTGGGTGTAAAGTTTTTTCTCACCAGCTGCTCAATACGTTCATATAGAAGAAACTGTGAGAAGTTTAAAGGAACATGTTCCACTTTGAATCCGCACCGGCCATCCTCCATGTCCTGCAGCTGGGACAGACAGTGCTTAAAATGATTGTAGGCCTCACAGCAAATGTCCATGTGGCGCAGACTAAAGTTCATTCTGTAAGACAGAGGAGGGAAGAGAGTTATGGCAAATCCTGGAGTACCACAGGGCTCTGCGCTTGGACCATTCTCTTTACCATATATGCTTCTAAATAGTATAATAGTCAGAGAGCATGGGATTCCTCTCTAATGCTGATGATATTCATATTTATCCATAAGTCCTGATGATATGAGTCACGTAATCATTTAAATATTTTCCTTTTAAATTCAAACAAGGCAGAAGTTGTTGTCTTTGGCTCCTACAAGTTTTAAAAACAGAAACTACAGTTAAAACCAGAAGTTTACATACAAATATAAAAAGACACAACTGCATTTTTTTCCACATAGTCTGATGTGAAATCAGAAAAAACTTTTACTGTTTCAGGTCAGTTAGGATTATCAAATTGTTTTATATTTGCTAATGCCAGAATAATATGAGAGGGAATTTTTAAGGGAAGTTTCATTGTTGGTAATGCATGCATGTGATTGTTGTAAAGTCAAGTTGGAGGAGTGAAGGCTACAAGCCGCTGACTTTATGCAATCTCATCAGACATAAACTAATCTGAATAATAAACTGAACTTGATCAAACTGAAGTGTGTGTACTTGACTTTGAGACAAAATTTGTAGTAAGATGGCACTAAACTCATTTAAACTGAATCAAAATTCAGCATATCTTGTTGGAATCTTTTGTGACAGAAATGAAAAGCAGTGCATAAATGTGAAATGGAAGAAAAATGATGCAAAGTTTTAAAATTTTACTATTATTAAAGTCTGAAGGGTGGCCCAAGACTGAGACCAACTCTATAGCGTCTCCTTTAACTGCAGTTACAATGTCACGTATTTTGAGGCGCGATTCTACAAAGCTGCCAGTCTGAACTGTCAGTTTAGGTGAAGACAGTGATGGACAGTTTTTCTTTACCTTTTCTCTAAAGAAATGAAAACTGTGCAGGAGTGATTAAAGCTGCTGCAGAGTCGGTACAGAGTCCTGAAGAGGCCGTCTGTCAGATCGTCGTCGTAGCAAACTGGAGACACAAATATGGAAACATTAGTTCAGTCTGATGTTCTGTGCAGCTTCAATGGTGACAAATACAGAAAAAAATAATTTCCCTTAGAATAAAACATTGGAGCAAATGAAAACATATTAGACATAATGACTAATGACTTCTCGTCAGGACTGTTGTCTTTAGTATTTCTCATTCTGTTATGTTATTTTGTGTTTTTTAACACTGTATTTATTATTGTGCTTTAAAATCAACCTGCCAATGGGACTAGAGATGGAAATTATCCACCTGGCTATAATCCCATGTATTTACATGTAAATGTTCATGTATATGTATTGCCCCATTTTAAAAAATAAACTTGAACTTCACTGTCATGCACCACTTCCTGGTCTGAAAATGAGTGGGTAGAGGAAAACACAGATTTAAAGTTGTTTTTATTTTTCACCGATTAAACCTTTTGCAATTCATTTGCATCTAGTGAATACACCTCATGATAACTGCACCTGCCATCCAGTCACTGGACTCATCATGCCTGTACAATGTACTCGGTTCAAACAAACATCAAAATGGACAAAGAAATGGAAAGTTGATTTTATTTTCATTAGAACTGCAAACCTACCGTCAGCTGCAATAATGAAGTTGGTGTTGTCATAAAGATCAGTGACTTCCTCTTCAGTCCAGCTGAACTCCAGATCAGCATCTGGACAAGCAGAGAGGAAGAGCAGGTGATTGGTGGAGTTGGTGGATAGATATGTTAAAAAGTTGAACTGAAGTCCAGTGACATCATCATGATGAACTCCAGATAGGAAGCTACATGTACAGCTCTGGAAAAACCACTTAAAATGATCAGTTTTCTGATTTTACTCTTTATAGCTATATGTTTGAGTAAAATGAATGCTGTTCTTTTATTCTATGAACTACTGACAACATGTCTCTGAAATTCCAAGCAAAAACAGTATTTATTTGCAGAAAATGAGAAATTATCAAAACAACGTCAAAGATGCAGTGCTTTCAGTCCTCAAATAATGCAGAAAAAAAGTTCATGTTCATTTAGAAACAACAATACTAATGTTTGAACTCAGGAAGAGTTCAGAAATCAATATTTGGTGGAATAACCAGGTTTTCAATGGGGTTCAGTGTAGTGGTCTCTTCATTTTTTCCAGAGCTGCATGTAGAATTTGATCATTTGTGCAAAGAGCCTGTCTAGTAACTTCGCCACTGTTTGACATTAAAATATGGGTTATGAACTGACTAATATGCTTAATATCTAAGAGAAGAAGCAGAATGGTGTTACCTGTGCAAAGACTGTGCTGAAGCCAGTTGAGTTGTTTTACCTTCACCTCCACGCCTGATGGGTGGAAAAAATACATGAATGTAACCTGCTGCTGGCAAAGATGAAGACGCTAAGCTAAGGTAGATGAGAGTTGTCAAATTTAACGTCTTCTCAGACAACAGTTAAAACACAGTTCCAATAAACTACGTCTACTGCTGGACGGACGTCCAGCAGGTTTCAGGTGTTCCTCTGCTGCCACAGGAAGCAGGACATGAACAGGCGTCTGCAGCAGCTGAGGAACCAGAGACGGATCTGAATCAGAACTCAGGATCAGAACCACTACTCTATTTGCCATGTTACAACCCTGACTTCCTTGAGTTTGACATTTTAAGATTTTTTTTCTCTTTTCCTCGAATTCCTTCAAAATAAAGTTGTAAAGCTAAATGTCAGTCAAAACCAACTTCTCATCCTGCAGGTGGCCTCCTGCCTGGAAGACCCAAAATATCAGAAGCAATCATTTTTATATGGTCCAAAATGAATACATGGCAAAGTTCTTCTGAACTAATCACCCATGAGTAGCTGTAACTTTGAATGTAGTTTTTTTTTGTTTTTTTTTTTTAATGGACCAAACCTTGGATTTTACTATGTAGGTAAAGTAAAGTATTGAACATGTAAACATTTGTTTTTGTATTTTTTCCAGATCAAAAATGTTCTAATTGACATAAAACTTCAATGAAAAGTCGTTAGAGTTTATAGATTTACAGCTGGATCCCAACGCAGACCCAACCTGAAATTTCGCCTCGGACAAAAACTAAATGAGAATGAACGATATAAAGTTGTATTAATCTACTAATAGAGCAGGAGGCAGAACGTTTACCATGTGAGGAAAGAAAGAAAGTACCGTAGGTGGAGCAGTTAATTAGAGCCTGATTCGCTCCCATCAGTCACACATCTCAAACACAATGCAACACAATCAGTTGTCAGTGGAACTGTACTGACATACATCATCTGTGCAATTAGCTTTTCTTTAAATATTTTCTAACTATAATATGAATACATCTATCATTTTGGCAACAATATAAAACTATGCGCTCGACTTTAAAAGAGAAAAGTGGAAATGTGAACACTTTGACAGATGAATGCTCCTGTCCTCTGACCTGCTGGGTCCGTCATGTGTTGATTCAGAAACACGTTCCTGTGGCACAACCTCAGGAGGTCTTCACCCACATCTGGAAAACACATTCAGCATCAGAGCCCACAGACTACAACATGTCTTCTGATTTAATTTATTGAGGAGAACCGACTAAGACAGTAAAGATAACCTGGAATGCACCTCCAGCCTTTAAATACAAACACGTTTACACATTCAATCAGTGGTTTTGCTCAACACAATGATTTTTCCCACCATTACTGAGCAGCCCTGCCTAATGGCCTCATACCTGTGCAGTAGACTGTTTTGGCTGTGGTTGCCATGACGATGCTGGTTAAGCCTGTCCCTGCTCCCAGCTCCAGGACAGTGGCCCCTCTGAACATGTCTTTCTCAGAGAGGATGAAGTCAGCCAGGAGGAGGGCCCCCCGCCAGACCTGGGTCAACCCAAAGGACATGAAACATCAGCTCCATCCTGCCCTCCACCCAACTCACTGTTCAGTATGACAAAAACAACATTTCCAGAAAGGTCAGGAGGTCGTCTGTCACCTGGCTTACACGTTTTATTTGTCATTTTGGATCAAACTTTACCAGACACATAGAACTGCTTAAAGAGACAGCATTAGTTAAACTTGTCTGAGATTTTTTATTCCCTCATCAAAAATATACCAGCAGTATTCCCTTGATTCTTTCATTTCATGTTTGAGAAATCCTTTAATCTCCATGGCAACCATTCAGCTGTGCAAAATGCCTGGTTGGACCTAGCCCCACCTTTGAGGCACAGCTCCCCCTCAGAGCTGAAGCTTTTGCCTCTCAGAGCAGCGCTGTCCCGTAACTCCTCCACTCAGCTCCTTCAAACTAGCCAGCAGCAATTTGCAAACACCTGGTGGAAATGAGCATCTGCTCAGCTCATTACAGGAGCTACTACTCAGAGCAAAGCTTGCAAAAACATTGTTAAAGTGTTAATAGAGGAGCCATGTTGTGATGACTCCCTGAAGGCAGCGTGTCAGAAAGAGCAGGAGGTCAAAAGACAAAGGCCCAATTTCAAGGCATTAAATTACAAAGTCAAATTTCTTTTAAGTCATATTTGATATATCCAGCATTTTTATAACAACTGAAGGTAACATAGTTACTAAATTCATCCATCCATCTTCTAAGACCCTTGTCCCTTAGTGTGGTCAGGAGGGCTGCTGGTGCCGATCTCCAGCTAACGTTCCGGGCGAGAGGCAGGTTACAGCCTGGACAGGTCGCCAGTCTGTCGCAGAAACAGACAGGACAAACAACCATGCACACACACACTCACACCTAGGGACAATTTGGAGAGGCCAATTAACCTGACAGTCAAGTTTTTGGACTGTGGGAGGAAACCGGAGTACCCGGAGAAAATCCACACATGCACAGGGAGAACATGGAGACTCCATGCAGAAAGACCGGGGCCGGGAATCGAACCCAGAACCTTCTTGCTGCAAGGCAACAGCTCTACCAACTGCACCACTGTGCAGCCCATATAGCTACTAAATTGTACTATAAAATGGAACTAAGTGCCTGGAAAACACATAATACTGCCCCTTTAAGACCAGCTTTGTTTGTTTTAGAAAATGTGACAGGGTGGTTGACCTTTGATTATCTCCTTATTAAAATCTTAAGAATTAACATGGGAGGACCAACTTCACTCAGGCCAGCAAATTCACCTCATAGCCAGAAACAAAAATCATCAGAGAAATAACAAAAAAATCCAGTAGCTCCATGAGGCTGCAGGCCCAGACAGGTTGTTAAGTGTTGAATTAGAATGAGTCTTGTTGTTTGGATGGTTTGCCATGAGACGACCTCTTATGTCTAGAACCAATATGGCAGCAGAGCTTAGAGCCACAAAGCTGAATCTGAATGAAGCACAAGAATTCTAGAACAGTGTCCTCTAGACACACAAGACACATGTAGCAATATCTTATAACACCGGTCTGCCAATTCAAGGGTGTACTGAGTTTATACACAAGTAGCTTTTTCACTTTAGCTTCTTTTCTGTTTAATACTGCAGTATGTAACTTTTCTAAAAAAATATATATCTTTTACATATTTGTTAAAACTGTCACCATGTCATGACAGAACATTATGAGACAGATAATCTGTGAAAAGCTCCATCTCCACCTCTTCCCTGAGGTGCTATTACCGTCTGAAGAAATGCACCAACCAAAAAGAACCAATCAGAGCCAGGAGGAGGGGCTTAGTGATGTCAATCAACTGTTCAATGTGCGGAGAAACGACTTACTAGGGAAACCATTTTGTCTGCCGTCATTGGTGGCTATGCTTAGAATTTACAGATGGTGATTGACAGCGCAAAGACCTGCCTCCTCACTCTGATTGGTTGTTTCTAGTTAGCACTAGGAGGAGGCAGAGGAGCTCCATCTTCTCACAGATTGTCTGTCTCATGACAAATTGTGGCAACATAGTGGCAGTTTAAACTAATATGTAAAAATATTTTTTATGAATGTTACATACTTTAATAAATAAAGAGTGTGGAGTCAGTGACATATCACTGTCACACAAGGATGGAAACTACTCACCTGTTTTCCAACGTCTTCTAACGGTGTAGCCATAGTGTGTTCTGTAAGACAGTATTTAGTCATTTGTGCTGTCTGGTCTTCAGACTGTCAACATGAATACATTTAAATAACAAAGCATACTAAAGATTTAAAGTTAATGAAATAATTGAAACTTTTGGTTTAATGGAGCAGTTCATGACTAAAACAGCAACTGAAGCATTCTATGTACCTCAACAGATACTGTTGAGAAAAATTATTATTTTGAGTGTTTAACACAGTTTAAACCTTTTAGAACGAATTTCTTAAGTTTGAACAGGTTTGTGTGAGTGATTTAAAACCCGAAGTATTTAAAGTACAAAGGAGAATAGAGGATCTGCAAGAGAATTTCGGCTCAGACCCCTGGAGTCTTATCATTAAAGACAGGAGGTCATAAATTAACATATGCAGGAAGGTGGAGGACATTATCACTTGAATTACTCTGAGAAAGGGAACTTTGGTCGGTTCACGTAACCAGGATGAGAAGTCTTCCAAACTAACATCTGACATGGTGCAAAAACTGAATATAACATAAAATGTTTTAAATCACTAACATTTAATTTGTAAGACATTTTTCTTAGTTATTAATAACATGTTTTGACTAAAAATTCTATTATCTTGTTTTAGAATTAATTTAGTTAATGATGAATGTATTTGAAATTGTATTATTTCTGACTATATTAGAATCACATGAAAATGTTTTGTTTAGTATTAGAAAATACTTAGGTTTATGGTGAATGAATGTCTTAATTCTTATTTGTTTCTAATTCCTAATTAGAAACAGGAATTGTACTTCATTATTTTCTGTTTATTATCTATTGCTTTTGGTTTGATATCAGGACTAAACTTTGGAGATGCTGAGTGCAGAAGAACAAATTGGGTTTTTGGAGAACTTTACATTGAATTAAAAATAAAGTATTAAAGGTTTGTTCCTGGCAGAGCAGAAGAGAAACCAGAATTTCACAGCTACCTGTGAGGTTTCTGCATTTGTTTCTTTTGGCCCAGATGGCTGTAGAGCCACAGGAGGCCGGATACTGTTAAGAAAATAAATTTAAAATAAGTTAGTTTTAGAATTTATCATGACTTGATTGAAATACCATAATTATAGTTTTAAAATTTATAACATATTCTGACCTATTGATATATTTTACTGTAGTTAAAGCAGATTGTTTGCCAAGATCTTCTGATCTGCTCTTTGTCTGTCGGGGAAACAATCAGTAGGAAGTTCTAGCTTTTCACACTGATCTGTGAAAACCATAAACCACCATGAATTCGGAGAGTCTGCTTCCACCTTATTTAACAAAAGGTGTTTGATCTTGCGACCAAACTGCGGGACTTTTTCTAAATTTTAAAGGGCCAGAGATGCCTTCCAATTGGTCAACTAGAGATACGCCTTATTTGAATACATTAAAGAGGTAAACACACCTACAGGTATAAAAGTTTGTGCACAAGGAAAACAATTCAGAAAAAAGCTGATTTATTTTACTTCTGCACCAGCTCTTTCTCCAAGGACGTCCTTGATATTTCTTTGTCTTCTTGTCTCAGGTAACAATGTTTGTATCTGTCTTTCTTTAGTTTCCTGTACTATTTTATATTTTCTTCTGATTGGATTAAATCCTGTAATTCTGTGACGTCAACACGCATTGTTGTGTTTTTGTCCCCGCACGTGGCCACGCGAGAAAACCCGGGATCAAAAGGAAGTATCAGAGCCAGAGTTTTGCTAAATTAACCAGTAATATAAAAATTCTTCCTTAACAATACCTAACAACATAAATCTTCACTTTATGAACTCAAAGTCAGACTAGTTTGCTATTACCACTTTTATCCTGTGTGACTGTTGTGTAAAGCAGTGAAGTCTGAATTTGGTGTTCAGAACAGAACATAATTTGCCTTCAGGATGGATTTCCTGTTCCATTCTGCTCTTCCATCATTTCCAGCTTTCACCTGAGCTCAGCCACTGTGAGAAATTCCTAATGCCCTGTTTTTGTTTGATGCTTGTTTGTGGAGTCCAAGTATTAGAAAACCAAGCAAAAGCAAAACTGTTGTTTAACATTGCAATGACGATCAGTTGTTATTTTCCTTACTCTTGTGTCATTATGATGCCAACGTCTGTAACGTTTTAACCTCTATAATTAATTTTGAACTGATTCCTGACACATGGAAAAGCCAACAAACATTAAAACAGTTCGTTGACATTACATTACCCAAACTCATAATGCGTTAAAAAATATACTTCCAGTCCAAGATCTAAGTGTCTGTAACACAAGAGATGTCCATGGGGTTTTACACACTTTGCTTTTGACTTCAATAAAAAAAGCTATGTAGTAACATAGAAGGCAGAACGTGGAAGGAATGTAAGATTACATCCAACACATGAGGAAAGATGATATTTAATATTGAGTTCACAACATCAAAATACGCTTCAAACAATATTTTTGAAAAGTAAAACTTCCCATGTTATGTTTTCACAAATCGAGTAAAAGGAGGTTCATGGATCTCAAACCGAGTTAATACTCTGTTCAGAGTAGAACTGCTTCTGGAAATTATCAAAAGCCAATGTTAGCATTATTAGCAGCTAACATTCTCAGCTAACATTCTGTATTATTCCACCAAAGCCCCATGCTAACAGCAGCTAGTTAGCGTTTTTCCAGGTGGATTTCTTTTAGATATTGTGCCATTTTAATATTGAGCGATCTTGTTACACCCTTAAATCAAAGTCTACTCCATGGAAAAACAACTTACCTCGTTCAAAGCGTTTTTAGGGTACAAACTTTCAAACTCAGTAAATAAAGCTTCTTCTTTCCCTCCTGGTTATTTTCTGAAATTCACATTTTCTTTTTAAATCTTTTAATATTTGATATCTATAAAATTAAGCTACAGGAAAAACAAACAAAAACACATCCACACACATCAATACACCACATTACACATTTGGTTGAAACTGTATAAATTCAGTCTTACCAATCTGTATAATGTCTTTAGAACAACAAGTCTCTTCATCTTCATCATCATCTTCATCATCATCATCATCATCATCATCACTGTCCTCATCTTGTTCCAGGTCAGGAACAGACTGCTGGAGGATGATGGGACAGACCAAATCTCTGCCGCCTTCATCCACTGAGCTTTTTCGTGGTCTGTGAAATCAAAGGAATAGAAATGTGTGTGTGGCCATACCAAAGACTTCACCAAGCATGTCATAATTATACAGATTTAACCTTTATTATGCATAACCTGAATTTGCCCAGTTAAATTTTCTAACCCGTGGCGTTCGTTCTCCAAACACTTGTGGAGAAACTGAAATCTAAAAATTCTAAAAAAAATAAAAATAATTAAAAAAAAAAATTAAATCCGGAAATTACAATGTATGATTTTGTTAATTTATTTGTGTGTTACTGCTGCAAATAAGTAATTTCCAAATAAATATACTTTTTTAGATTATGTCTCTCACAGTGGACATCCACCAAAGATGAAATTTCAGACCCCTCCATGATTTCAAAGTGGGAGAATTTGCAAAGTCGCAGGGTGTTCAAATACTTATTTCCCCGACTGTATAAAAGCAAACAATAAAAAGTCATTAAAAAACATTTATTTCCCTGCACAAACCTTTGGACATGACCAAGAAACATCCAAGAAATCATTCTTGGATGTTTCCAATAATAATTGGAAACATCATTCCAATCATGTTTCCAATCATGAATTTCTGTTCTCTAGAACTATGCCAAGCAAGAATTCTAAGTTGACTTTCTTAATCACAAAACCAACATTTTAACGTCTACTGGGTTGTTTCATCCCTCATACCGATGTGTGATGTCAAGGTCTCCGTCTTCATCCAAGCATGGCTCCACGTTTCCTTGGTTACCTCCCTCCTCATCATGTTCAGGAGACATTAATCCATCTTTCCTTGGACTCTCGTGCTTCTCTTCGTTTGCTGAACCCGACCCAGAGTCACTGTCATCATGACTTTCTGCCAAGATCCTAAATCTGGACCTGAACACTGGACAGACATGCTCACAAGTCATTCCTTCCAAGTCCAACTCCCTCGTGAATAAACTTTCCCTCATCAAATCGATTTCATCCAGTGCATCTTAGTTCGAATGGTGCTGAAGTAATTGCTCTAGAAACTAGACAAAGATACTAGGTGAGATTTTGTGTTTTTACCATATATGATTTACTTTTTAAAATCATTGTAGAACTGAATTGGGGTATTGTTGTACTGAATGTTTCTAACTTTATTAAGTGATTTGAGGCTTATATGAATTAGTTTGAATGGAGCAAATTAAACAGATCTGGACTTTAAGCAAAGTGGACTTGAATCACAGTGGTTTGTTTCCCAACATTATCAAGTGCTGCTATTTGGAGGTGTTATGTGATCAGAACTTAGATTAGATATGCAGCTGTTTTTAATAATCCAGGAGTCTATTTTCTGACTAGCACACCAGAAACAGGCAGAATACACACGTTCTCAGTGTGCTACTGAGCAACAAGTGGACAGGAAAGACACCTCTGATTACTTACTGTGGTCTTTGGGGTGTGTGAAACCTGCTGTGTAACCATGTGACTGTGCTAAAATGATTTCATCTTCCATATACGTGTCTGCCACATCTGCACTGACCAACAGGCAAGCAGTGAATGCTGCTGTCATACACACCTGGCTGCCCGGCGCTGTTGAGGCGTGTCATCAGGTGGTGTGTGTTGGGCCTGTGCATGTGAACATCTGACAGCACGGTGTCATGTTTGAAGGTCATCTGATCCATGGGTGATCACTCACAGTCTGTCTAAACCCAAACATCTGCTTCCTGGAACCTGCACACACTCAAATCTAACAGAACAATTATTAACAACAGATTATTTTTTTCAAAGCTTTAATAAAACTGGGTGCTTTTCACAAGTAGAATAAAAGTTTCACGAGAGTCACACTGTGTTTAATTTCTCTTTAGTTGAGTATAACCTCAACTGTGACGACTTGGATGTATTTTACAAATAGAGCTGATCTAAGGCAGGGCAGATTTCTTCAAAACAGAAAAGGCCCTTTATTCAAGCTACTTTCCTGATATCAACTTCTGCATCATCTAAATGCAGAAATTGGTCCTTTTAGTCCTGAAAGTCTAAAAGAAAAGATAAAAGTGGACCAGATGGTCGATAAATCCGAACGGGATATATAGGTTCTATCTTGCCAATTCAGACCATGATCATCTCAAAGGAATTGAAGGTACTTGAAGCGATCATTTGACATAAAAATTAAGGCCTTTTACAGATGACAGCAGTGCCACCTCCATGGCCTGTCATCTGTGGAGGTAACCTGATCAAGTAACCAGGGGTCTTCTAGTCCCTGAGGGCCAGTGTCCTGATCCTGGTCATTAGCAGGACTCTGGGCAACTGGACTGCATACTTGATTCAGGTGTGCCGGAGCACCAGGGAATTATCTACAAGTTGCAGACCCCTGTTGGAAATTCTTAGTCGGATGCCCTGGTATCTAAAACCCAAGACTTAAAAGGAGTTGTGCATTCTTTTGACCATGACATCATGTTGAGTGTCTGTTTCTGGCAGTTTATTCTTAGTATGCCACGCTGGTGCCATCTGTCTACAAAGATCACTGCATGCTGGACGTCCTGTTGACGGGATGAATAGGCATAAATTATTGTAATCTATTGGAAAACAATGTAATTAATAAATAAATAAATAAATAAATAAATAAATAAATAAATAAATAAATAATTTAAGCAGTAAATACTCCACATTCCTCTGCTGTCTGACTGTTTGGAGAGAAAAGTCGACTTCTGCCCGCTCCCTTACATCAGAGGATCCAGACTCCAGAACTGAAGAGTCTCTGCCTTCCAACTTCCCAGCAGATCCATCATCCCTGTTCCAACCACGCTGAACTAACTGAAGAGCTCTAAGTATCACCCGGAGCTCGAGGACACCGAGGAAGTTATTCAGACAGAGAATCAATGTGTTGAAGCAGGACTGCACCTTCAGCTTTAGCTCAGTAGCCCAGAAGCTGGAATTGGAAGCCGCTGCGTTAAACCGTGTTTTTCCCAACCTAACCTCCTGTTGTCAAGAGGAACTGCTTGCTGTTTACTAGTGACTGCACGTGAAACTTCCATAGACTTTGACTTCCCTCCCGCCAGACCGCGGCACAGCTAACACAGCTAACCACGGCTAACTCTGCTAGCCATCATGTCTGGGCGATCATGTTCGGAAACATTGTTTCTGAAGTTATAGTCCTACAGCTCCTTAGAAAGGAATTAAAACAGGCTTAAGGGTTACTCACCTGTCGTACCGGGGCCGACAAGACAGTCTTATGATGCGTTCATGTTTCTCGGAATTAGAAAAACTATGAAGAGTGCACTGAGAAACTCAGACAAAGCTAGCATGGCTGCCACCCATTAGTATATCAGTTTTCTGTTGCTAAATATGTTCCTTTATCAAAGAAGTAATAGCATAACTATTTAAGAGATACAGTATACTTAAAATGAGTTCAGTAAAACAGCAAAGGTCTCATTTTGTTAGATATGAAATTACGAGTTCTCGTCTAACATTGAATGCAACATATTCCATTGTAATGGTGCGTTTGATTTACCTCCGAAATCCAACAGAAATTTTAGGAAACATTGTTCTTTATTATATTATATTATATTATATTATATTATATTATATTATATTATATTATATTATATTATATTATATTATATTATATTAAACTTCTCATTAAAATGAGTAGTAAATTTAAACCTTATGTTAAAAAGAGACTAACTGGAAAAAATACGTTCGACATTTTTAGCTTTGACACTTCATCTAAATTGCAACCCATTTTTATGTTGCACTTAGAGAATGAATCAAACGATCAAATAAAAACACCATGTGTGTTCTTAAGTTTAACTACCGTTACCAATGAGAAAGTAGATTTTTCTTTGGGAATGAAATCCAAAAACACAGAGGAGGAAAAACTGGGGTGAATTCTTATTGGTTGATTTATAGGCAAATCTCCTCCTAATGTCAGGTTTAATCTGCAGTCAGGAGCAACATGGAAAAGTATCATCATTAGGGTCCAAAGGTTACCAATTGGTGCTTATCGCTACAGATGGGAATAAGTACACAAGTTCCACCTGTTCACCATGTTGATGTTAGCCTGGCCGTTGCCTTCCTGTGCCACTACACTGGAAAAATAGTAAACAGGACAAGGGGCTGCTTTTTACCAGGCCAGGTGGATTTGCTTTCTGAAGGTTTTCTTGAATCCAGTGATGACAAAATACATTGAGGCCAAATTATACATTTGTAACATGAACACTCCATGAACACTTTCATTAATTTAATGTCCATGAGGCAGTAGGACAGGTTTTTAAACAGATGTGCAAAATAGGAAGTAAGGAAACAGGAGCAGTTACAATATTTTTAGGAGGAAAGTTCATTAACTTTTACATATCATGTGTCTTAAATTAAAATACAACCACAGAATAATGAAGTGCTGCTAATCAAACACACTTGGCTAAGTGATAAACACTTAGGTGTTGGCAGCTTGCTGCTTATATGGACTTTTCAATCATTATGTGGAGAGAGAACATTCAGAGCAGCAGCATCTTCTCTTGAGCTGACATCCAAACCAGTTCATCCCAAGGTCAGATCATGAAATGCTTAGAAAGTCTACAAAAAACTCAAAGAGCTCTGTCTCAGCTCCATTAACCACAGTGGAATGCTATATGCTGAAGCTGCTGTAACATGGTTTGTAGAACAACAGATGTGCTGGGATAATGATGAAAGGAGTGCTACATTAGTCAAAATATAAAGAAACGAGAAACAGTTTGAGAAACATTTACAGACAAACTCACTCCCTTGGAACTTCAGTTTTGTGCGTCATCGGTGCCCCCTAGAGGTAATATCTGAAGAGGGATAAAGTTCATGACAGGACCAGGAGAAAAGGACTGAACTACTATGGCTTGTTTTGAAGGAGGAAGCTTCTAGACTACTAGAGAAATGTATTTTAGACGGATGAGACCACGGTACAGAGATTTGACCAAATCGCACATTTGGCAAAAAATAATCAAATCCAGCACAAACATCCCAACGGTTTTAATGTGGTGGTGGAGGGTGGTGACTGATTGTTCTGCAGCCAAAGGCGTGGTTATCCCTCAGCATACCAAAGGACTCTAGGCTCAGGTTTGAGGCCAAATGTTTTATACCTGAAGCTCGACTCAAACTAGATCAACATGACAAAAACAGCTCCATGTCAAACCTCTACTGTGAACATTTGATCTAGATTCTAGAACCTGCACCTCAGTTTAAACAAGTAGCAGCAATTCTCTAAAATGTGCTGAAAGTAGAGATCAAATGGGCAGGTGAACTGCAGGCTCTGATTATCAAAACTAGACCCTCTGTGTCATAAACACGATGAAAAAATGATGTAATCCATCCACAACAGAGCTCAGATTTGTTATAGTTTATAATATAGTGCATTGTCTTTTTATTAAAGTATTTTTCATCTGAAGGTGTCAGTGACGCCAAACACAACACAAACATCTTCATAAACATGTTCATCAAGTACCAACAAATATAGAAAATATCTGAGTCAGATTTAAGAGTAAAAAATGTCAACATTGCACATCATTCACTTCATATAAAATACAACACTTGTTTTAAACAACATGAGAAAAGAGATTGTTTTTTTTTCTTTCATTTAGTTTCTTTTTAACTCTCAGGTTTCAGTCTGATCAAAATAAAAATCCCATTATCAGTTCTAGCCCATAATTTTTTTATCTGTTTTTAAAATGGGAGTCAGGACACATAGATCATATCCATGCTGGAAAACTTTAACAAACATAAAAACTTCAGCTGATATTCAGATAAGAACACATTCCCAGGTCAATACGAAGATCTTAAGTAGTGCTGGTGTTGATTTGAAATATATGAACATATTTTCTTTCTAAAAACATAAATAGTTATAAAATGTGTTGTCCACATGAGTAAACTGAAGACTCTGAGTTCTGCAGGTCAGGCTGGCTCCAGAGTGAATGCTGAGAGGAGGTGGGCGTGTCTCTGTAGGGGAGGCAAAAACAGAAAACGGCCGTTAAACATTGAACTCAGTTGGGATGGATTATAAGGTGAATCAAAAAGTGATTTCAGAGTTCGATCAAACATCGACACCGGCCTGGGAGCCGGCTTCAGGAGAAGCTGCTATTGTTTAAACTAGGGGTTGGTCTCCCAGGGAGCTCTCAGCTGGTTAATGGTTATCCAGCGATAACAGATTTTACAGCCTCTAAGCGAAGGGAAGTTTCCTTCAGTTCCGCATTCAAACCACATCTGACTAAAAGAGAACAAAGCTTTACACAAACACAGAGAGCACAGAGCTGATCAGGGATCAGTGGGTAGGATGATCAACATGAAGTAGACGTTTGGGGGAAAAAACCCAGAATCCTACATTTCCTATAAAGAGCTGCTGACTCTAGTCGAATGACATACAGTATCCAAACTTTATGTGTAAATTGAGGAATGAAGAATACATAGCAAAGGACACTGTACTACCGATAACAAGGAGATAATGCATTTCAGTTGATGTTTGTTATTGAAGCCTGTCAATTCTCCTTTATTTAAAAATCTAATGAACATCTAAATTCAGATTTTCAGTCATAACTTTCTAATTTCAATTTTGACAGAGTGGGTATTTTTTTTATGCTAAGGACTAAATACATATATGACAGAGCTAATAGTCTGAAATTCGACAGAAAAAAAAAGAATGACAAGATTTTCCCTATTTGTGGATTTAAGCTTATACACCTAACCTTTATCTGATACTCTGAAACTCATAAAAAGGCGTTAAGGTATTTGCTGTTGATGGGCACATCTGTAATTATACATCATTCAATGTCAAGATTTAACATTTACGAATCTTTTTGATGATACTAGAAAACATTCAGTAAAATAATCAACCTCATATTTATGACAAAATGTAAATAATAATCAACGTGTCAATCTACCATATGTTCTTCTTCTAATGCGTTACATAGAGTGAGAAGTTCGGTCAACCAGGAGGGACTCAGAGCAGAGCCTCTGCTTCTCCACATTGAGAGGAGCAGGAGGTGGCTCAGGCATCTGGTTAGGATGGACGCCCCACTGGCGGGGTGTTCCAGGCACGTCCCACCAGGAGAAGGCGCCAAGGAAGACCCAGAGGAAGACCCAGAAGAAGATGCAGAGGAAGATGCAGAGGAAGACTCAAGACATGCTGGAGGGACTATGTTCCTCTGTTGGTCTGGGAACGTCATGGGATTCCATAGGAAGATCTGGCCAAAGTTGCTGGAGAGGGAAGTCTGAGCCTCTCTACTACGGCTGCTGCCCCTGTGACCCGACCCCGGCTCAGCAGAAGACAATGGATGAACGAATGATCAGTTGTTATAGATTTAATCAGACCAGGAGTGGAATCTATTTCCTAGCTTTGTAATTTATACAGCGAATGAACATTGAGAAGCTTCTCATTCAACCTATCAAGCTCCAGGAACACTGAAACCTTTGCCAGTCTTTTCAAAGACTCTGTGTGGAAAGCCTCCCTTTTGTCATCTGAACTCTCTTTCAAAGAAACAGGAACCAAAGGACAGAGAGTGAAAGGGGCTTCAGTTCCATCTCACTGAGGCCAGTACCGTCAGCGAGGTCAGCCTCTCACCCAACCTGGTCACACACGCTACCAGCATCAGCTGCTCCCACCGGTGGGGATTATTGTCACAAAGTGGTCTGACTTGATTCAAAGAAGATGAGCCACAGTGAATCTTCTTGAGTTCAGGCGACGGACAATTCGGAAGCACTGGGTCTGCTGTCGAACTCGGCTCAAAGGAGACTTGTTTCAGGCGACATCTCAAAGTGTCAGCAAGCAAAACAAAGACGGGGTTTCTTCAGGACGGTGGGACGAATGGCTCTGCTCAGGAAGTCCTAAACATGGCTTTTGTCTTGTCAAGAGTCTTGAGCTAAGACTGGATCAAAAGGTACACACTTCCAAAGATGATATTAATGTTTATACAAAGTATTATCTTGGTATAATGTGTCTTTAACCTGTCAGCAGGTAGAGTTAAATTCCTCTCAATTTGAAAAGAAATGTTCTCTCAATTTCATCTCAAATTATATTTTTTTTTGCGCTTTGTCATTTTTTATTTTATTTTCTATGGTTACTGTTTGTCATGTTAATATCAATAAAAATATTTTGTAAACACCAATGAAGAACCTATTCATTTTCTGCTTAGCAACAGGAACATTTAGTTTACATACTAAATGTATGTAAACTCAAACAAGAAAAAGAATCAAATGTATTAGTTAGAAAAAATATCCAGAGGATTTCACTCAACTCAGAGCAGGAATTAGAACAGATTTAGAATCCAGAAAAACTTTTATTAGTTTATAGAGAAACTACTGATTACCTTAGATCAACATTATCAGAACAAGAATCCAGAGAAACCGCTACTAGTTTATAAATCACTAACTACTTATTCTTAAACATGGGGTTATACTTTTTTGTTTTCTTTTTTCTTCTTCTGCTCTTTCCTTTGGTTTGTAGTTTTGTTGTATTTCCTCTAGTCATGTAAAGCACTTAACTGCCTCGTTGCTGAAAATGTGCTATATAAATAAAATGACCTTTTCTTACCTATAAACCTTGTCCAAATTCCATCCGAGGTTTAGAACAAGATAATTCAAAATAAAAACAAAAAACGTACCTTGAATAAAATTTTTTTTTTTTCCCCAGCGATGCAAACCCTGTACTTGGTATCGGTTTGTTACCAAAATATAGCACATCTCTAATTTTTACCACCAGGCTACAAAACAATTAGACCAAAAATAAAAAGGTAAGAAACGGAGAAGGAGTGAAATGTCTTCCTCTGGTCAGAATATAACAGTTATTGAACATTACATTTAGAAAGTTATGCTTGACTAGAACGTCAACATTTTTTACAACTGATTTATTACTCTACAAAATATGTTTTTATAGTGCCTGTAACTAAGCTATTCATTGTGAGAAATGTAATCCTTGTTAACATATCTTCACCGCAATAAAGCGGCAGTACATCTTGAACTTTGACCTGCTGTGGGTGAAGTGGGCCTCACCTGTCCACCTGTTATGTAGGTGAAGTCTCCATAGTTGTGTGCGGCATCTCTACTTCCAGGCCAGCAACGGGGGACACTGCAGTGTGCGGGGGGCTTTCCTGCGGGACAACCGTCTTCATGGCAACGGCCACCTGTCCCGTCTGTTGGGACTCCGCTGTCCCAGCGGCTGACCTCTGCGCTCGGCTTGCGCGGCCTCCGTTTCGGCGGAAAGAGTTCCTGATTCCGTTGGAGACGCGGCTGGAGAGCCGCCTCACTACCCCGCCGATGCCGCCAGCTTGGCCCTTCTTCTTCAGCAGGCCGACGTCATCCTCCAGCTCCCCCGGAGGCACCTCGATGTTCCCAGAGTACCAGAACACCCACCAGATGAGGCTGAGGAAGATCACGATGGCGCCCGCGTAGATGAGCAGGTCATAGAAAAACACGTTGACGAACACCCCGAGCAGGAGCACGGTCAGGCCCACGATGTCAAAGGCGACAGCCAGCCAGAAGCTGCACACACAGCGGCCCAGACCCCGGTACTCGGCCTCCATGTTCAGGTGTCATCGGCTGTAAGGTGAGACAACCTGTCCTGCTCGGGGCACACAGGCGGACACACCTCACAGGAGGGGCGTTCCGCTCCCAGGAGGAGGGGCTGCTGCTGCTGAGGCACCTGGCCGGTAGCGGCCTTCCTCTGGCAGGCTGGGCAGCAACAACCTGCCGCTCTTCATAACATTGGCAAAAAATAAAATGCAATAAATAACCAACCAATAATGTATAATGAAGATTATGATAAAGATATAATAACAAATGCAGGCTTTTATTATATCAGATGTGTTTAATGTAATAATTGCACTAAATATCCACAAAAAATAACTCTAAAACAGCCAGTAATATTTTCTAGTGTTTTTTTTTTCTGGTCAGTTTTAAACTATGTGCTTATTCAGAATCAGCTTTACGGGCTCAAACAATTGACTTCAATCTCAAGCAATCTTCAATAGAGACTTTAGTTACAAATATATAAACTTTAGAGGATTTTTTTATATATAGCATTTTCTACAAATATCGACACCACAAACTATTGACTGAAGGAGGGCAAAGTTCACAGGATTGCGAAGCCACCTTGTGGTGCTTTGTGTAATGAAGGTCTAACAACCTGTCATTAACTTTGATTAAGCTCAATTGTGGCTGGAACGTGAAGGATATGTGAGGAAAAAGTATTTGCTACCTTCCTGATTGTCTTGTGTTTTTCCACACTTCATTGCTTCAGAACATCAAACGTCACTTTATGGTGAAGTTGTGTTTAGTCTTTTCAGCAGATACAATCAGTGGGAATCAGTGATTTCCACTGATTTAATTTTCAGCAACTTTTTATTTTTGTCAGATTCAAGCCATTTCAGCAACCACTGTGGGATTTTAGGTCATTAATAGTTATCAACCGCTGTCTTTCCTACAGCAAAGGAGCTTGTGCTGAATAACTAGAACTAGAATTAGAGACAGAATTTATTTGCAGGTTTGCAGAATGTCAGGTACCTGACTAAAACAAAAGAAAAATGCTAATAGATGTGGAATGTGGAAAAAGCTAGAAATGAACCAATACTCTAAGACATGAAAGGTGTCACTTTCTACACCATTTTTAGACTTTGCAAAACTGGGTGGTTTAACTGATATCAGATGGCAAATCATTTAACAGCTGCTTGTTGATCCGCTTTCACTGGAACTTGCACTTAATATTAAATCTGCAGACGGATAAAGGACAAATAACATCTAAAGAATTTGCATACTGTGTCCACTGCTTCCATGTGAACCTTCCAGATCTCAATCTGTCACACGGTTAGCTGGAGACGGAAGGTTAAATATTCACCATCAGGTTCTAACGTAGCTGGATGAAGTCAGTTCATGATGCAGGCTAGCAGATGGAATCATTTAGTGAGTAGGAGCAAGGAGCTCTTCAGTTTCCTCCTCCACTGCTTCCTGTAGGGCTGCTGTCCCAACATGTCAGACCCGTCACTGTTTCCATCACCCAGGAAAGCTGGACATTTCCGTCTCTGAACGCTGCAGCCAGTTTATACAGAAATACAATCAGCATTTCTTTTAATGGAAGATTCTGCAACGTCAGCGTTCTCTACAAGATCTGACGGACATTAAAATTTGGACATAAAAAACATTTGTCCATTTTCTAATATTACACATGATTCGTCCTTTATTTGCTCTTTTAGACAAAGTGGAAAAATGTAAATATTTGCCAACTAATGCCAATGCATATGGTCACACAGTGAATTAGAATATGTATTCTGATGGGACTAATCTGTGTTTTAATAGTGACAAGACACTAAAAAAATTAACTTTCAATTTTATTCCAATTTATTGGCTGAATAACTGACAGGATGCTCCCAGTGACCAGAATGACTTGCTGACAATCCCATCTGCACCTGTAGGTGGCAGTATAAGGGTGATGTTGCATAAAATAAACACCGACAAAAAAAAAAAAAGTCTGTTGCAGCAACTCCTTAACGTATACAAAGTAGTATGGCCGTATTCTAAAACGAATAAAAATACAGGAATAAAGCCATAAAATTACATAAAATTCTAAGTAGGACAAAATCAAAATACGGAAAGACTTACGAGAATAAAGTCAAATATTCTTGTACAAGTTCTGATGTCAAATTTATTCTTATGCGACTTTATTCTGGTAATCATTTCTTTAAATTTTCTTAGTATGGCCAGAATTCTTCATCGTACACATAAAAGGGTTAACACTAGTCAATGAATATTGAAACGTTTAAATGAAAGGCTCTCTTCTTGAACCAGTCGGCGCTTTCAGCTCCTTTAGCTCTCCAGGATGTTGATCTGGGGAAAAAGGCGGAAATCAGGCTGGCAAAGTGAGTTCTGACAAACACACCTTGTTTTCCCAATTAATGTTTTATTGGAACAGTTGGATGCTTTAATAACATTTGATCAACGCTCAAGCACACTGCCAGAACGTCTCATGAGAAACCAAAACTGGGTAAAAGCAAAGGGAAAACATACAACCAAGACACACTTCTGCTTTCAAATGGTCGAGTTCTGTCCAAGAATTTCATTTGCATTTGAAAATCATTTGCAAAATCCTGGTCCGCATCTGTTTATGGATAAATGTTCTGCCATCTGAGTCATCTATGACAGCAAGAAAAATAAAAACTCAAAAAGAAAGAAAAACAAAACAAAAAACATGTAATGTAATAGGAATGGGAGAGTTGGAAGGGGCTAACCCTGAATGGCATAACAGAGCTCTCAATATGAGAAAGCTGACTCCTGTGGTAATCATTCGTTGTCTTTTGTTTAAAAACAGGTTGCTTTTTCACGAGTTGATTTTTCCAAAGCTGATCTTCAACACGCACAAAGGGGGCGTGACGGGGAGGTGCTTTCACCGCTGAAGACAGAAGAGGCAGTATGTGAGCGAATTCTGCCAGATCCTTCTCACCAAGACTCCCGAGCGCTCGGCCCGCTTCAGTCCCGCTCAGCCACCAGCTTCAGAACCTTACCGATGGCGATGGTCTTACCTGGCAACAGCACAACAAAACCTGCATCAACTTCCAGCTTTACACACGTCGATCTTTCAGGCTTCAGAGTCCGCTCCCATTTGAATTTTTTCTATTCAAACGTTTTAGAGATTCTGTTTAATTTATTTTACTGACAAAAGAGCTTAAACAAATGGAGATTTATTTAAATCTATTCTTTAAGGTTTCATACTGTATGGAAGGAGAGGGATGACAACATTTAATAAATATACCATGTGTTAATCTCCCAATAGGAAATTAAATGTATCAAAATTATTAAAATCATTCATTTAATTTACCTCTAAATAATTACATATACATAACAAAATTATTAAATGCACCAATAGTTAACTGTTATGAAATAGGCAATTAAATGTCCCATGAACTGATTAAAGCTACATTTTTATATTAATTTAAATAAAAATGCCCATTTAAAAATAGAATTATTTTGCTGTGCATTTATTTCATGGTTCCTGTGTGACTGCTGCTATCATGAAATCATTTCAACTAATGAACCCAGTCAAAACTGGATCAAATTTCATTGGTCTACATTTAAACAAAAACAGGTTTGTGAATAAAATTTGGCAACTTAAATGACCAGTATTAGGTTTGTTTAGCTGCCTGGCTTTTTCTAAAAAAAAAAAAATAAATAAAAAAAGAAAAGAAAGAAAAAAAAGAAGAATTATTCAAAACAATGCAACATGCAGCATACTCCCAAACAGGACTGGCAAACACATACAACTTAATTGCATCATAAAATCTCTTTTGAATCAATTTAGAACACATGGTTCCCACAAGTCTGAACTGGAAGTGATCATATTTGTAGCCAAGTGCAGAGCAATGCATAGCAGACCCATGGTTTCCAGATCAAAAAAATAAATAAATTGTGGACACTTTGTGGAATGTGTAAGAGAAAGATACATGAACAAAATGGCTGCTGTTGGGTTTCCACCCATATGAGATGGAGAAGGAAAACATGTCAGAACATGTGGAAAAGATGCCTCTGACCTCACACTGTGACACAGTTCACTACTTGGTGAACATGAAGAGAGTGTACAGGATGGAGGCCCACAGCCTGAAATCTATGGATGCATACAATCAATGTTTAAATGAATTTGCATAGTGAGTTCAAATAGTAACAGATAAAGACTTCATATCTGTCTGAGCATTGCAGATAAAAGCTACATTAGCTAAGCTAATTTTGCTAATTCAGCAGTAAGTACTACAGTAAATGTCACTGGTATTTTTCTTCGTATTACACAAAATAATCGTGTAATAGTTGTAATTTACTTATAACTAGAGATGTGCCGATCAGGTTTTTTCCTGCCGATACCGATCACCCATGAGGGCCGATCACCGATCCCGATCACATAATTATAATTTTTTTACCATAAACACTACCGGTTACATTATGTGGAAAAAGGAACCATGAATTCACCTTAATTTAGACAAAAACTTGTTTTTAATAATTTTTTCCAAGAAGAAAACTAAACAAAACAGGCATTCTGCAAATTGTACTGCTATCAGTAATACTATCTTTAAGAGTCTGATAACATATGAAGGCTCTGAAGAGGCTAAATAATGCAAAGAGCCAAAATAAAACCTCAACATTGCCAAAAAAATTCAAGTATAAAACTTCAAAGGCAAATACAGGATCCATTATAATAAACAATCCAGAGTTACTGAATGAAAACTTCCTGATAGCATGGCGGCTAGCTGATTACTGCTAGTTCTGAGTGGCTGTTTCTGACTGAGCGAAGTAATTATGCATAGCAGGGAGGAGATCGATTATTTTTTTTAGAGATCATCCGTCTCATGTTAGGACAGCGAAAGTTTTAATACGTATGTAAAATGTATTTTTTAGGTTAGATGCTGCAGCTTTAAGCAGAGGTTCGGTGTGAGAGTCACTACCAGGTGGAGCAGAAGCGGCGCTCCGTCTGTGAAATATTACTACCTGTAGCGCGTAGCAGCGGTTCAACAGCGAGAGCAGAACCAGCGTCTTACATCGCAGCTCGAAGACTTAAATAATTTTGCGGGTTATTTGTTTAGCTTTCTGACCGTCATGCTAATCCGGGTGAGTGTTTGTAGCTGTGCGCTGCTTTACCTGCTATCTGATCCTCCATATGTCTTTTTTACGCCAGTGAGCCTCGATGTAGCCAAACTCCGTCGCAGGCTCCGTTGTAGCCAAATTTTCCACCGCAACACACAAACTTCCCCATTCACTCAGTGCGTTATAGTTCCACATCTCTTAGGATTTGTTGTTGCGCGTTTGCGCAGTGTGAAGGAAAGAGGAGACCAGCTGCACAGACAGGCTGCGAAATGAGATGCAGGTGATCGGTATCGGCAACAAGAGCCAATGACCGCTGATCGCCGATCACGCATTTTTTCACGAAAATCGGCCGACTATGATCGGTGACCGATCAATCGGCACACCTCTACTCATAACGTTTATAAATTAGATAGGAACAAAGTGAGATCTAGTTCTAAGCTTGTGGATTTATTGCAGGCAACTGCCTGCCAAGATGGCTGTCGGTTACAAAGTTCACAGAAGTTGTGACGTCACATGAGAACTATGTGCCATCATAGTTTATGGAGTGGATTTTTCCCTGCACCTCCATCCTGCTTATAGCTGGATGTTACCTCAGAGTATCAGGCCTACCTTCATCCCGTAAGGTGAACCGTCCCATCTGAGGAAAGTCTTTAAAAGTCTCGAGGCAAATGGTCCCAGCTGTACGCAGACGGGCGATGCAGACCTGGTCCTGTTTGACGAACCGGGGCCGCGTCTTACTCTTGTCTCCCGTCTTCTTGTCCACTAGACAGATTAAGGCCTGCACAGGAGGCAGACGTCAGCAGAGAGTTCAGGTTCCGATACAGATCCATACCAGCAGCAAATCGATCCCACTCTGGAGCTTACCGTGAGTTGCACTTCTTCAATGCATGTGTGAATGTGAAGGACTGCGTTGTAACCTGGACAGATGATGGATTTGTGTTCAATGATGACGATCTGTGGAGAAAATGGTACACACTACGTTCAAGTAATTTCATCTAAAGTTTGGTGTGGTTATGATTAATTTTAGGGCAGAAACAATTAATCACCTATTGAAATAATTGTCAGTTAATTCAATAATTAATCGTTAACAGGAGCATAGACTCAAAAAAATATCCGTTCAAAAAAATGTTTTTTAAAATTGTCAAAGTCCTCGTGACTGATCATAATTATCATTTAGCATTTTAGATTAAAAAAAAAAGTTTTAGCCAGAACTACTAACTGGCTGTTTTAGCTTTAGTTAAAAAAAGAAGAAGAAAAAAAAAACTATTTATCGCCCTTTGCTGTCCAGTTATTATTGGTTAATCCAAGAAAATTAATTTTCAGAAAATCAGCCCTACACTGAATAAAGGAATGCAGTTAATACATTTTAACCAAAAACATATATATCCTAACCCACATATGTGAGATAATTTCATTGTTTTTGTTTTGACACCATTCGATGAGGTGTTTTGTTTTTCTTCTGAATGTGTCCATTTTAATGTTTTTCTCCATCAGCTTTTTTTATTTTGGTTTATCTTTGTTGCTGTTACTCGTTCTCTTATCCAGTTATTTTGCACTAATTTGTTGTGCAGGATGTTTGAAGACAAACATCCTGTGTAATGTTGCCTAGATAAATGATGCCATATTCTTGTAACACAAATAAAAATATCCCCCATCCTCTCATGACCAAAAATAGATAAATAAAAAATTTATTTTCTCATTTAAAAAAAATTAATGGAAAGAATCAATTGTTTATTTGCATTTTTTATGTATTTTTAATAATGTACAAGCTGGGCTTAAACGTTTAAATGAAATTGCACCAATTGAATACAGATACAGATACATACAGCTAAACTGACTTTGTTCAGCTAAAAACCATTTAGGACCTTTTTTTTCCCCAGGCCTGGATTACGGACCCTTAACAAGATTATGGACTGAAATAATTTTATTTCACAATTAAGGTGCTGTAAATTTGTTTTTGTTAGATCTAACACATCTCACTTTTCTTGCACTAGAGGAGCTGTGCCGGGTGGACTCACCTGGGCGTCGAAGGTGCGTCCTGAATGACAGAGACTGTCAGAGTTGCACAGAATAAATCCCGGCAGGATCTCCTCCTCCTCGATTCCCTTCAGTCGCAGCTTGAGGTTTTCACCAGGTCCTGCATCGTCCGTCTCCACGTCATCCGATAGCAGACTCAATACCTCCACCACATGCTGCAGGAACACAGACACTCAAATCAGAGATGCAACAGTAATGAGAAATGTTTTGAGGCCTAAAACACAAAGTGGGCGAAATGGGGAAAAAACCGTAATCATTCCCTCCTGATGTAACTCGTATCAGAAATCAACACCTCTCATCATTTTGACCTTAAAACTAATTATGGTGGCAGAAAAACAAGATGCAGAAACATCATGCAGAGACTAGCGGCTTCTGCAGGGAAGGCAGAGGCTGTTCCTCTGTGCTGTGTGGAGAAGAACTGATCTAGAATCAGTGAGCACTTTTTGTCACCATATGCATGTTCACCCTTTGATCACCCTGAAGAATTCCTGTAAGTCAGTGACTTGATGCTTCAATTATTTGGTTTTCATTTATAGATGCTAGAACTATGTACATAGAAAAGAACTATGTTTAACAGATCTATTATAGAGTGAAGAACCGTGCAAATGCATAGTTCCTCATTGCATCAGATGTCCTACATACAAAAACCAGGTAGTGAAAGAGACTAGCTGAAGAGAAATGTTAACATTGCTGTCCCAGTGTCTTTCTGCATTAGCATAAACAAACCTCTAACCAGTAAGACAGCACTTCACACAGAGTTCTGTTGAAACAGTTTGACCCTGGCCTGTAGAGTTCGGCAGGCAGATGTCTCCACAAACAAAATGACGCAATTTTTGTCACGCATCAACATTGAGAACTGATTTCAGAACTTCTGCTGAAATATGTAGGAGGCCTTAAGGGTCCATGTTGTTCAGGGAACAGAGACTGATGTTTATAGTTAAACATTTTGACTCTGTTTGACAGCAGCTGCTCCTGCACACAGTGTGACATCACCTCTCCCAATCTGAACCAGTATTGCTCATGGGAAACTGTGATCAGAAAATGGAATCAGCATTAGTTGTTAAGTTTGCTGAGAAATACAAAATAATCCCAGATTGTGGCTGTGTTGAATCAGGCGCACCACAGAGGCTACAGAGGATCCCAGACTGACTCCTGAACACGTCTTCCTCTCTGTCCAGGTGCTAATGAATAAAAACCAATAGAGCCACAAAAACCTTAAATGAAACAGTTGAAACTCTGCAGAAAGATTTCCCCCAGTGTATTATGAGTCTGGCAGCCTACCAGGTTTTACTTGCCTCTCCATCAGGATAAGCGTGGAATTTTTTATTTTATTTTAAATTGTTTTTCATACACCAATAATTCTTGGCCTCTACTAGTGCCTCATAAATTAAATCTCCCTGTTTGTCCATGGTATACAGTAGAGATGCGCAGTGCAGCGGCCAGCCCTAAGTAGTATGGGCAGTGGCTGATTACTTCTTGGGATTTTACAAATGTGAAAAAAAATGATAGTCATTTTAATTGTATTTTTTTATTTGTTCTTTTTAACACCATAGTTGTATGTTTAAGTATTGTCAATGTCTTCCTGTAACATCCAGTAATATTTTACATTTCCTGACAACAAAACATGCTTTAAAACAAAAACCCAGTGGGCCGCCGGTTGCCCTGGTAGCCCTGATTCAGGGCAGGTCTGTATCTGATTGGATGTCTTACCCTGTTGGGCATCATGACTAGCTGTTGTGCTTTACTGATGGAGCCAGACTCCAGCTTTCCCAGAACCACGGTCCCCATGTCCTGGTGAGAGAGCAACACATTTTCAATCCATTACAACAACACAATTTGTTCCATGTTTCAGGAAGCAGTTTTCATACAACATGCATTAAAAAACAAACAGATGTTCTCACCTTGTATTTGTCTACAATGGGCAATCTGACTGGTCCATCACTAGATCTGTTGAAATTTGGCAAACTGTCCAAGTGTGGGATGAAGGGCAAACCTCTGGAAATTCAAATAAAAGCAGTTGGAGAAGGACGAGGCAATGATCTTGGGTTGTCCTGACTGTGAGGAAGCCAACAGACTTACATATACCAGGGGCACATGTCAGTCGCCTCCTTCAGGTTGGCTCCGGTCAGCCCAGAACACGGCATGAAGTGGATGTCTTTCTTCGGGTTGAAGCCCACTTTCTTCAAGAATGGCACTAATTTCTCTTTGCACTCTTCATACCTAGCAGCCCAGGAAACAAAGCAGCACATAGGTTCACCTGAATAAACGCTTGGTGTTGGAAATATGAGGGTGAAGAGGAAAAGTATCCATCTCAATCAGAGAAGGTTAGAAATGTGCTGCATTCCATTCTTTAGTCCCAACATCACTGTACATATACAGAAATTAAAGAAAACATCTACAATTTCAATAACTTTAGATAAGAATGAGTAGCTTATAGAGGCAGCATTATGTATTTTCCAGCCACATTGTGCTATAAAATGGCACTATCAAGTAACTATGACAGCTTCAGTTATAAAAATACTGTAGGTATCAAACATAACTTAAGAAATTTGAATTCATGAATTGACATTTTGAAATTGGACTTTAAGAAGCTCCTGCTCTTTCTAGCACCCCACCTTCAGGAAGTCATCACAACAATGCTTCTCTATTATGACATTTACAGCCAGCTGTTCCTTGGAGTGTTGGATTGAAAAGTAGCTTTTGTAATGAGCTTAGCAGGTGTGCAGTTCTGCCCACTGTTTGATATTTGCCGTTTGCTAGTTTGAAGGAGCCGAGTGGGGAGAGCCAGATTTTATTTATGAGGTGGAAATGACAGATGACGCCATCATCTCAGGCTCAGCCATGTAAACATCAGCTGCTGCAGCATCTTCCCCCAGTTAACCCAGGATTGACAAGTCAACACGTCTCCATCTGCCTCTACAGTCAACACCTTGTTCATTTAAAGGACTGCAGATGGAGCTGGGGCCTTCAAGCTAACATTGTTCACCAGTCTGGACTTGGTCGGTCTCAGGTCATCTGGATGAAGGACGCTGGGGTTTAATTTGGTTTCTGATTTGAATCCAAATGGCTGAAACGCTCCAACAACTTGGAATCAAAGAGTAAAATGCAATTATGTTTCTTCATTAGCAGGTTGCTGGGGTAACAATGCCATTAAATTCCCACATGAGCATCCCTACACCCACTTATCCTTGCAGAGCTGTGGGGGGATTGGAGCCCATCTTCAGCATATTGCTGGGTGAGAAATGGGGTTCACCCTGGACATGTCACCAGGTCATCGCAGGACAACAACAAAAAACAGGACAAAGTACCATGTGAAAACACACACACCCCTCTGGGCAACTTTAGGATGACTCATGCTTGTTTTGGAACTCAGGAGGAAGACAGAGTACCCAGAGAAACATGGAGACTCCCTGCAGACAGACCTGAGGCCACCACAGTGTGCTAGCAGCTGGTAACATGGCAGCAGAGCTGATAACTGTCATCTGATCTGTTTTATTTGGCAGAGTACTGTGAGACCTGGACAAATTTAGAATTCAAACAAACATTCAGAGTAATCACAGAGGACTACAATTAGAACAGTGAAACAGCAGAGCATGAATCATTAACCATCTCTGTTATCAACACTGAACTAGGCCTGTCAAAATAATTTCTGCTGGACAATGAGTTGTCCCCAAAAATTATTACAATAGATGACAATATTGTCGTTTTGAGACCATTTTCAAGTAGTATAATAATAGAAGATCACCCTTTGAAAGACTAATTTTGCACAAAACACTCCACATTGCAACTGGAAGATCTTTTAATTGCCCAAAATAAAAACAACCAAAAACATTAAATCAAAAGAAAAAAACAACCACACAACTGAAACCATAAATAAAATGAATTAGCAAATCTAAACAAAATTGCTCTTCAAAAAAGATCAAAATGGAAATCACTGAACGCATTTTAAATAATCATTCGAGTAATTAATTAATTGCGGCAGGCTTACAGTGAACCCTCCCGTTTTTCCTGTACCCACCTCTCCAGACTCCAGTTGACTGTAGGGTCATCCATCTTGTTGACCAAGACTATCAGGTGCTTGACACCGGCCGTCTTAGCCAGCATGGCGTGCTCCCGGGTCTGTCCACCCTTCTCAAAACCCGTCTCAAACTCACCTTTCCTGGCAGAGATCACCTGTGGGAGCAGTTAGCGGTGTCAGCTACACAGGGGAACTCTATTCAGGGAAGCTCTCCCATTCATATTCAACATAAACTAGCAGTTGAGTTTGGAGGTTATTCAGTCCTTAGCATGTCTGTGTGTGGTGGAGCCCAACAGTGGGTCAGTTGTGAGTTACTCACCAGAACAGCCAGGTCAGCCTGGGACGCGCCTCCAATCATGTTCGGCACAAAGCTTTTGTGGCCTGGAGCGTCTAGGATAGTAAAGTGCTTTTTGTCTGTCTCAAAGTACGCTCGGCCCACCTCCACAGTCTTCCCCTTGTCCCGCTCCTCTTGATTGGTGTCCAAAGCCCAGGACAGATACCTGAAGACGGAGAGCACAGACCGTCACTGACCGTCAAAAGACTGCTCTTTACAACATCTTCACCATGACCTACATATGCCCTCATAAAAACACACCAGGCAGTGGATCAAACACGAATAACTCATTTCCATTAACCATAAAATTGAGCACACTGAATTTGCAAAAATGAACGTTAATGGAAACACACCAGTTTAGAAAAAAAACTCATATTTTTCCATAAAAAGTTTTTGAGCCAGGATCAGGTGGGTTTTTCCAGCCGTAGCGAAATAGATTTCACAAAACTGCAACTCAACCCTTTTTACATCATCAGTCATGTAATGAACAACCAGATGTGACTACTGAAGAAAATGACAAAAAAGACAACAGAAAGTGGTAGGAGGATGATTGGTTGTTTTTGTATTTTTCAGACAATGGCTTCACCAGAGCTCCCACAGCAACACAGGTCATAAAAAGTTATATCGTTCCGACGTGTTGAATCCATAACTAATGTAAAATCACTATTTCCCCAGTGTCCCCAATGTCTCCTCTGATTGGCTGATAGATGATGAGAGCTCGTACCATGGCTGAATAATGAATATATCTCATTCGTTTACATTAATTACTGAAATTATTTTTAATTATCACATGAAGAAACTTATTCACAAGTGAATTTAATTTAATTTCTAATTTAATGGAAACACCACAATTACAAAAGGTTGGCAAAGAGTACGGACAAAGAATGGAAATAGAGCTAGTTTGTCATGACGGAGCAGCTAAAGCGGCCCACTCACCAGGTTTCTCTGTTCTTCTCCTTGGCTTCCCTCTCGTACTTCTCTAAGGTCCTCTTGTCCACCATGCCTGTTAGATACCTGCAGAAAGACGGGGAGGTTACAACTAATCCTCCTACAACACTTCACCTGCAATACAGAACACTACTTACATGATTTGTCCTCCAATGGTGGATTTTCCAGCATCTGGAAACAGAATCAAACTTTAGACTCTTGAATAAAAGTCCACATTATCATGGGTATTTATGTGAAAGAATTGTGGGGAAAGAGATTAGTTACAATTTGGAATAACACTGGCACATAACATGGAAGAAGTGAAGCAGTGTGAATACTTTTTATATTAACTGTTTCTTAAACAATGTTTTCCACAAATAAAATAGAACCAGTGGGTCTCAGTACTGACCTACGTGTCCGATGAACACCACATTGATGTGTTCCTTCTTGGGGGCATCTGGCTGTACGGCTGGAACCTTTGGCACTAACACCACCTCCTCCTCCTCCTCCATCATCTCTGGAGCCAGATCCTCCGGCGAGGCCGAGTCCCCCGGGCCCCGGTCCCCACCTCCCGGTTCCTCTTCGGTGGCTTCGTCGTCTTTTTGGTCCCATGGTTCCTCCGACGTCATCTCCGCATCACCGTTCTCCACAGGCACTTTACAAGCACAGAACACCACCGAGTCAGACTCAAAAGGTCAACTATCAAATACTTGCTAATTGTGACTAAATTTAAACTTTCGGGAGACAGCAGCTGAACCGGCATGAACCTGATCTGGAATAAAAACAGCTAGGTCAGACTGTGGCACAGATTTCTTCAAACATGATGTTCAGTGACTCACGTAAACACAGACACCTCTGAGACACATCGCTGAATGAGTATAAATAATAACAGATGAAGTTGACTGAATGAGAAACTACAAACTAATTTTAGTCAATATATGTAATAACATTTGTAAGTTCATAGTAACATATTTAACTGAAATCCAACAAACCCAGAACAGGATGGTTCTGCTTCAAGAGATGAGATGTTGACATTTCTAGGTTTTTCTATCCTAACAAAGTTATGACAGAATTTACATACCAGTACTACAGAATTGCATATCTTTAAATGGGCAGTATCATGTATTTTCCAGCCACACTGTGCCATTTTATAGCACAATTAAGTATGTTACCTTCAGTTTTTATAAAAATGCTGTATATGTCATATATGACTTAAAAAATCTGACTTTGAAATTTAATGACTTGAAATTGGGCATCTGTCTCTTTTAAAACTCCTGCTCTTTCTGAAACTCCATCTTCAGGAAGTCATCACAGCATGGCTCCTCTATTAACCCTTTAACAATGATTTTACCAGCATTTCACTGAGAAGTAGCTCATAATGAACTCAGCAGATACTCAATTCCACCAGGTGTTTGCCAATTGCTGCTGGCTAGTCTGAAGGAGCTGAGTCTAGGACTTGCAGAGGAGGGCTGGTCTGTGAGGTTGGAAACTGCAGCTCAGAGGAGGAGCTGCGTCTCGAAGGCAGTGTTAGGTTCACCCAGTTTTGCACGGCTGAAAGGTTGCCATGGAAATTAAAAGGTCCACGGCTGTAAAAGCTGTGTATCTTTTCATTGCTGTGTTTGATGCAAATTCAAAATATGATTTAGTCATATTTTGTATGATTAAAGTCCAACTATGACATAGAAGACTGACCAGCATAACACTCAGCTGTTTATCATTTACTGTTATTTCCCGTTGAAATCCGGCCACGTGTGTTTAAGGTGATAATGAAACACTCCCACTGGATGTGACAGAGCAAGACACACAACACACACAAGCTGATGTTAATCTACTGCAAGACTCTGTTTTCAGTTGTACAGCAATCCAAAGCACACTACCCTTTCAACTGTTGTGTGCATGGTGGTTATTTTACTTATTCTTTTCAAACACTAGGTTGTTTTTAAATAATCAACATTTTGTCTTTTCTTCTCAGTTTGTTTGTAGAACTGGTGATATGAACGACATTTTTTTTCATGCAAAGCAATAAACATAAGGAAATAAAATCTTATAAATTTACATACTTAATCATGAAACTTGTGGAAAAAAATAACATTTAGTTTAAGGAATACAAAAGGCCAAAAAAGAGGTGGTAGTTCAATTCTAACGGGATTCACAGAAGCCAGGAACTTAAAAATGAAAGGCTTCTTGTAAAAAAGCTCCTTTGAGTTTTTGTTGTTGAGGAAAGGTCTCTTCAAAATACCACAGAGATTAAAGCATTCCTCAAATATGCATGAAAGAATCAAGGCAACACTACAGTTATGTTTTTGATGAGTGAATAAGTTAACCTGATGTAAAACTGAAAAAAGTTAATTTTACATATTACTTCCCCTTATTAGGCACATTGGTCTTGTGCTGGTCAGACAGAGAATAAATAAATCAGGTCTAAATCAGCAGTCTGACAGAACACTCTCCCTTGCCCCATGCATCATCTGCTGCGCTCCTCTTGTAGGTGGCGCTAAGAACGCGGAAGTTTAACATCATCAGAACATCGATTTTCATTGTTCACCTTATTTTACTGGTGAACGTGCAGCATGTCATGTTTACCCAAACTCAGCAGGCCGCCAACTTCTTTGTTTTCTAAAAGCTGTTTTGGCTGATGCGTTCAGCTGTCTGCCAATAGTTAACAGCCTATTAACAGATCGTTGACACGTCTTTAGCGCATTCTAGCTAAACCAAAGTTAGAATGGTTGTTCTTTAGACCTTGAAAATCCAGAACGGATCGATATCCATCATGTTTTCTGGATCAGGATCTGGACTGACCATAAACTGCAGAGAGCAGGTAGTCGGCCAGGAGTCCAGAAACAGACGGCTTGTGGGCCAGATGAGGACCACCAGGAACGTATTTATAGTGAATGCAGTTCTGTGTGCCGCTGTAGGCCGCATTGCTGCTGTGCTTTCAGTGTGAGTCGGCTCATGTCACAACAATAAGGAATGCAACAACAACATGGAGCACACAGAAGCCAGCCTGGCAAGAGCGTTATACGTACCGCTGCTTTGTGACACGTCCATGGTGGAGATTTTATCATTCACAACTGCAGGGGGAAAAAAAGGTAATGTTTGGATTTTTTCAAGGTAGTCCATTTATCCTGCTTTTTTTCAGAAACAAAGCTTTGTAATGAGTGGGGCCAAATAAATACCTGAACCTTTAATTTGTGTTTTGGAAGCAGCTCACTAATGACTCCACACAGAACTGGTCTGTCCCGTGTCCACAGGTCAGAACCGGTCAGGTCATTCTATACCAAACACTTCTGGGTGAAAAAAAAAAAAAGGAGCCCTCCCACAACATGCCTGCTACTGCACCTTTTAATAGCTCATACCTGCCAGGAGGACGGCCTGTTTCCAGGAGCTACTGGGCTTAGTGCAACTAAATGCTACTTCAGAAATGCCCAACAAACCAGAGTCCCTCACCGTTACTCTGGTTTGATCAGGAGACACTTGTCAATTTCATAAAAACAACCTGTCCTAAATGGCAGGTTGTCAGAATTAAAATAAATGTTAACTGGAGTCATACCACGCCTTTAAATAATTACATATAAACAAGAAAAATTATTCTTGAGGAAATAAACTGATACACAGCAAGTACAAGACGACATAAAACTGAAGTAGGAAAGGATTGAAATGGGGAATTTGTGTAGAAATATGGGTATGAATTCAGAAAGGGGAGACTCAAGCTGGAATCATCTTCTTTCCTTCCTACCTGTACACAGGAACTTGGAACAGAGAAGCATAATCAGGCTTTTTCTGGCAGATACCAGTTTCCAGTTTTCTTTGGTGTCTGATCTGCTCACTTCACCAAAATTATAATTTTTTATTCTAAACACTCAACCAACATAAAATAAAAGATGCACTGCAGGGTCCTGTTGGAAGTTGTAATTCTGGATTTAAACAGAAAATGAAGGAATCCCAGGTTAATCCTAATTTGTGCATCCAAGCTTGTCCATGAGCGTTGTCTGATTTCTATTAAAGTTAAATATGAACGTCTAAGTAAATGTTCTTATGTTAATGGTTGCATTTATGGAGCGTACGTGGTGGAGTTCTTAGATTTGACTAATTGAAGAAAAAGATATTTTAGTCTGAAACCTAATCAAAGTTGGAGATGACACACAACTCTATATTTCTGTATAGTGTTCTGATATAAAAATAAAACTGATGAAATTTTCTCATCCAGATTTCAATTTAATAATTCTTTTTTTCTGAAGACTGTTGGACACAGTTTGGGCTGTGACTGCTGTTTGGGTCTTGTGAAAAGTACCAGATCAGAACACAGTAACTCCAGTCCAGACAGATGTTTACTCACACAACATTCCCTCACAGCTATGTGACTCGTTGAGGATTACTTTAAATCACTGGTTGTCAATAAGAGCCACAAATAAGGCATGAGCCCTATGAACACCAGCCACCCTCATTGGCAAACGGCTCAATTTCGTAGCAGAAAATGTTACTAAACGGAAAAAACCCCGACAAAGATAGGAAGTGACCAGCAGCCGAATCCAGTTTTTAAAACTCACACTGAGTTTCAGTTATAGAACTAGTTTCCAATGACAACTGCTGTCCTGTCTCCGGACTGCCTTCACGCAGTTCTCGCATGTTTTAGGTTTTATTCCACTCTTGACCAACAAATGCGTCAGAAAATCCACGTCACATAAAAGACGGAGTGGATACGCCAATTTCTGTCCAAGTAGCAGAGTGTCTGCTTAAAACACGGAGCTACACGGTAACAAACATGTCAGCACCTCACATCTTTTCCCAAGTAATGTTTAGAATTTGTCAGTTTCACGGCCTTTGACCCACGCAGAATGACAGTCGCTAAGTAGGTAACACACCAGCTAGCGAACAAGCTAGCAGTTTACCGCCAGTTGGGTGAAAACGCAAGTGCCGGTAAAGTTCAGGTGTCCTCAAACTGTGTCTGTGTTTAACAACAGCTAGATAATCACAAATGAAAGGTTCATGGCGCAAAGTGGACCACAAAACACGTCACGGGAAAGCATGTAGCTGCTTTTTCGCCCTCCAACCGACGCGTGTCTGAACACTCGCTAAGCTACAGGCTACAGTTAGCAGTTAGCTAGAACGGCTAACGCCAACGTGACTGTGGTGAACTTACCAGCAGCATCGACGTTCTCTGTGGGCGCTCTCATGGCAAAAGGTGGAACAAATTCAGCTGCGTTCACATTGGGTACGAACGGCTTAGCGTTCACATTGAGGGTTGTGAATGCCGCTTCAAGCTGTCCGTCGACTGTGGCCTCCACATCATCCTCTTGTTCCCAGGAATCAGGGGCAGTGTCTCTCGGGTCCATCGTGGGTCTTAGATTTTGACCAAGTAAGATTGGAGCTACGCAGTTCTTGGTCCGCGTGGGTGTCCACCTTCAACCCAATGTTAGCAGTGTCCCGCTGAGCTGTGAGGACCGTCCCTGTAGTGCGTGCGCGATGTTGTCCCCAGTTCACATGAAGTAAAGCAGTCGCTCTGTCGGTCCGGACGCCTCAGAACAGGCTAGACTCAGCACTCCCAGAGACAGTCCGCGTGAGCTGCAGCGTTCCTTCAGTCGACGTGCTCAGCGCGAAGAACTCTGGGACTCGAAGTCCTATGAGCACACACTACATTCAGTTCGGAAGACAGTTAAAAGTAACAAACTACATCCCCCGAAAAACGGTAGAAAAATGGTTAACGTCACTTGACATGAACTTTTAACGCAGCAGATTCGCTTAAGTTTTGGTCGAGGAAAAATAAATAGCACTTTTATGCTTATTCATGCAGCCTAAAGCATTTTTTTATTTACTGAAAACGTGCTGACCAGTTTTACACATATTCAATATACAACATACTATGTCTAAGTATTTCTAGCAAAAATTGATTTGTAATTTTACTTCATGAATTTAAACCACAAAATGCACGGAAGCTGTTTCTCAACCAAAGTATAAAAAACGTCTGGTTTTGAGAAATATATATAAATACTCTTCACCCAATCAAGATCCCCTAATGGTGGTTCTACAAAGTGTTGAACCAGTGTTACTGAATATGCATTCTCCACTTTTCTGAATAGAGAAACCCATGATTTCCCTTCCACTTTATTAGTATGCACTATATTGTGTTGGTCTGTCCCTTTCCAAAGTCCAGTATGATATGCTAGTTTCCTGGACGATGACATCTTTCATGCAAATGTGAATAGTCAAACTATTATTCACAATTACCCAACAATGAAAAATACAAATTGTTTTGCAGAAGCTAAAACTTAAGTCTGAACACCATTTATGCCTCACTTTGCTTAAATAAAGTTCACTACATGATGTCACTTTAAATGTGGTGGTATTCTTTAGTTATTCTTTCCCAAACTTTTTTGCTCTTTTATTTGTTTGACCTTCGTTTGTTTTACGTTCCTGCTCATTGATATTTCTTTTGCTGTTCAACACAGAAATATGTTGGGAATATCCAAGCAACACCTTTAGTTTTCTAGATCAAAGCATAGAATAATCTGTTGATTCTTTAATTAAATTATTATTAAATAATAAATTATTATTATTATTATTATTATTATTATTATTATTATTATTATTATTATTTAATTAAATTATTCTAATTGAGGCTTTTCCAATAGATGGAAACATAAATCAGTGATTCTTGAGAATAGGGACAAAATGGGTTTTAATTTTTCCATATATATTTTTTTTATTTCTCAACCTTATGTATGCAAATATGTCAAAAATTTTTTTGGAAATGTAAAGATGCTAAGGTGCAGGCTCCCAGGTGCAACATTTTTTTTTAAATTCCATTTTTAATCAACCTGACCTATAATGTTGTCATCACCATCTGACAAAAAATAAATAAATTTTTTTTTAATGACCCTATTAGTGATATTTGTACTAATTTTACAGATAAATGCTTCTCAAGAAACAAAATAAATATTTTTTAAAACAAAAAACAACAAAAAGTCCATCTGACGGAGTTGACACTGAATGACGGAGTTGACACAGAACTGAAGGTGATGACAAACTAGTGAGTAAAATGAAAAACTTGGTGCATGTGAAGTAATGTAATTTATGTAAAACACATTACAATTAATTAATTGCACATTTAAGTGAGATTTGACAATTTCACTGAAAGAGTCACAAAAACTCTGATGGAGTTGACATCTGACGGAGTTGACAAAAAGCCAAACTACCTCAATTTATATGATGTTATTCTGAAAAAGGCCATGTTGTAGCTCATCAGGTCCATGAAATCTTTACAATATACCAAAATTAAGCTTTTATTTCACAAAATTTTATCAAAGTTTTGTAAATTGTCAGTTATGGTGTTGACACATCATGGTTGTGACAAACAACTTAGGAATAAAAATAAGAAAAAACTAAAGAATAACATAAGCTAACTAGCCCTCTTAGCAAAGGAAGAGAAAGGAAGAGGTCATGGGGTCCTCAGAAGTTCTGGTGCCCCCCAATAATGCCTGATTTTTTTTACATTCTTTTCATTTCTGACGGTGTTGTTAGAAACTAGGGACACATTTCAATGGAGTTGGAAAATATATAAAAATGAGTTTTAATTAAATTTATTGATACTTTTATAATTATTTATATGACTACTTATACTTACTTGTCATAATATATAATTTTAGTATTTCTTTAATTGTTTTAAACTATTATGTATTGAGTTCTGCTCCTGGACAAGGGCTTTTACAGGCATTATCCACCGACTACAACGTTTAAAATAAAAAAAATATTCAGCAAACACCTGGAAAATATACATTGTTGTGCTCACATGACCCAGGTTAGTTTAGTCAGATATTTGAAAAAATATATATATTTTGTGTATATTTTATTCACATTTTGTGCTTTATCCATAGGTCCTGTTTTGTCCCTATTCTCAAGAATTACTGAAATAATAGAAAAAGTTTTTCTTTTCATTGACATGGTGAGAATCATTGGAGGTTCTGCCAGTAAACTGGCAGAGATCGTGGCCTGTCTGTAGATGGCAGCACCAGAGGACAAAAACATTCCATTTAAATCACGACCTACCAGTGGCTGTTCATTCTTTTGTTCCGTTTCAGTTAAAACTATATCATTGTGATCATTGTCTTATTTTAGATAAATATAAAACACAATACACAGAAAAAAATGCAGTAGAATTCAGTCAAATTAAATAAACCTTTAGAGTTCTAAACTCGAAATTAATCGCTCAATTTAAGATTATTGAGCAATTAGGATTGTCTTTTCTGTTCAGCGAATGGCTTTATTTGGAGATATGAAATAAGGTGCAGAAGAAGAATAAAGGGGTATAATGGCATTGATATGGATTGAAACAATGTTACAATGATCAAAATCAGATCCTTCATTTGTTAAATCCCTAGAACCAACAGGTGAACATACTTTATTTAGCCTGACTGCACTTAAAAATGAATGTCAAAAGAAAACCCATCAAGCATGTCAGACAAACACCACACAAGAACCAAAAGTTTATTTTCAAGTTAAAAACTTTATCATTTTTATATTGCATTAGAATCCCATGACAGAAAGAACCATTAAGAAAATTCTGCTTCATTTACACCATAAGAAAGCAACAAAAAAACAAAACAAATCACAAACCAGTAGTAAAATAATTATCTAGATGTGCAACTCTGGTGGAACCTTCATCCTCACTGTTTGGAGATTAGAGTTTCAACTCTTCATTCTGAGTTTCCTCTCATGCAAAGTTTACAATGAGGCACAACAATGCAAACACATTTAAAGAAATAGGATTTCTTGTGATAGGGTTTTGTGGAGAAGTGATGAGCAGCCAATATCTTATCTGTAATAGGTAACTATGAATATATTCCCTTTTACCCCTATCGTTTTTTGATTTTCTTAAACTCCTTTCAAACATTGGACACAAAATAACCAAAAACTACAAAATAATCAGCAATCATTCAAGGTTGCTTCAAGATGTCAGGACCTCCTGTTTTAGTCCGAGTCCTGCTGTTGGACTGACTCAACAAGAGGCACACAGCCTCTCAATCCCAGAAAACCCAAACTGGGCCTTTAAATCAACATTGTAACAGCCAACATTCAATCCTAGTCAAGTTTTCATCTGGCATGGAAAATAATAATAATCAATAAGTAGATATTAATGTAATTTTGTTAAGCTGCATTTGATCACAGTAAGTCCTTTTCACACTAGCTGAACAATGCTTGTTGCCAGTAAGATAATGACTGCTTGAAAATAGGTCATATATTCCCACCTCAAAACAACCAACCTATCACTTTTAAGATACCTTAACTGAAACAAAAGTTTGCATCAGAGGAAGAGAGAACACATTCAGGAAGAAACTTGGAATTTTTTTTTCTTCTGAAATTAGACACTTAATGCCAGTGCAGCAGCCCCACACCAACAGCACATCCATCCCTGTTCTACCAGCAGAGCTAGATCTCCAGAAGTCCATGGTGAGGGGTGGGATGACCAGCGTACAGTCCTGTCCAAAACTATTCACACCCCGAATCTTTACCATGGTGAGATTATTAACATTTATGTCTTTTATAGGGATTTTCTGTAAGAGACCAACACAGAGAATTGTAGAGGGTTTTTTTATAAAACAAATGCATTATTTTGCTTCTTTTTCCATATAATTAACTATTTGTTGGTCTACCACATAAAATTCCCATAAAAGACATTTAAAGCTGAGATTGTAATGTTTCAAAAAGGTCATGTCGTCCAAAGGGTATGAATATTTCTGCATGGTACTGAACGTGTGTCATGGAAAACAGATTAGTTTGTCAGAATCCTCATTAAAGTGCATATGCTTGCAATAAAGCAGCCTTGAGGAGCAAACAAAAGACTTCAAACGTTTAGCAGAATCAACTAAAACTGTTCAAAAATATGACCAAGACCAAAAAACAAAAATCAATATAGCACAAACACCCAAACCATTCCATATATCTGATTATTCACACACTACTTATATAAAATATTTTGCCAAAGAAAAATATCCCTCAGAGTAGTAAAAAAAATAATAATGCTCCATGGTGAGATTAATAAAAAACAAAAACAAAACAAAAAAAAACTAAGGAAAAGTCAGGTTCTTTGAATCTGGCCACTTCTGCAGCTGTAAAGAGAATTCGATTAGATTTTTCTAAGCCGTTTTGGTGTTAAAAGTTATTTTTACATTAAATATGTGCAACTTCAACAGCTCATTTCTGATATCAGTAGTTGTGACGACATAAATATTCACATGAATGCACTTCTACACTGAATAAACATGGTAAATTTGAACATTTTGTATCACAAAATGTCTGTTTTGAAGTTTTTCAGCTGTCATGGGGATAATGGCCGACAGTAACAGTAGAAATGTGGAGTGTCTGATCTATGTTCCTGTTCATGAAAATATTCTAACATTAGAATTCTGTCAAAACTCAAGCTTGTTCTTTAGGTTCCACCTTTTCTTACCAAATAAAATGTATTATTTTCTACTACCATTTTTTAATTGCAAATATGCATGTTAATTATTATAGTTCAGAGGGTACTATAGAAATATAACTGAACTTTTTAAAAACATTACATGTAATGCTGCATTCCATCATTCATTTTGCATGAGCCTATTATTTGTCATGTATAATGACTTTATAAATGACTAGAGTAGTGGTCACAAGTTTAGATCTAATCTTTGTGGGCATAGGTTTGATCTGAATTTGGGACTTTTAATAATTAATTTTTAGTTTTTTTCCAAGGCAGAATTTTGATAAAATTAACTCTCAACATTTTTAAAAACAGGAATTGGACGGAAAAGTTATGGATTTATTGTAGATTTTCTCTGATCCACACTGGGTGTTAGTGGGGATGCAGACAAATTCACCTCAACCTTATGGTGGTGAAAGTTCACGAAAACCTCTGATCTAGACGAAGCCAAAGCTTAATAACCTATATTTACTTTTTACAAGTATGACAAAAATACTTTTTTTCCTCAGCACTCACTGGACAAACTGATCTACAGAGGATTACAGGTTAACACTAGTCGTTTAGAACTATTTCTGAACTAGTGTCTACATCCTAGAGCCTGTGCGGATTGGAGAACGTCTGCAATAAATTCCAAGCTGAAGTTGTTTGTTGCATAATCACACAACCCTGGAAAAAAGAGGACTCAAATGAATGAATGAACAATAATAACCCATGAGGAGTGGATGTAAACGTGAAAATGACCTTTCCTCAGTGATTTTGTTGGTCTGATCTGGTGGTCCAGGTTTTACAAGGACATCATAATTTTATGTGAAATAAATCATTCTATCCTTCCGTTCATAAATGCAAATATTTATGTAGATGTATCAGAGATGAAAATGGCCCAATCTAAACATGTCAACTGGGGTGTTTATTGGAAAGTCTTCAAAACAGTTCCAGGTGTGATGAGCCTACATCTCCAACCTGAAAGCCACTAAGTGATGTTACCAACAGAGAGGTGAAGGCAGAAGAGAGGAAGACTGGTAGAAATGCACTGATCCGAGTTCACAGTGAGTCACACGGAGGGACTGGTTGGGTTGTTTTGGCATCCTGAAACATTGAAATGAGAGATACAAACTGCCCAGGTGGCCTTCTGCAGAGGTTGGACTCCAAGTGTCTTGGTTTAGCCCATGTTAGACTGGCTGCATGTGCAGGATGGATGGCGGACACCTGGACATGCAGTGGATCTATCTCCCACTCAGATCCTCCTCTTGGCCTTCAGGCTGCCTCTCCTCCTCAGCCTCTACCTGCTCTGGGTTCCCAAGGAGACCTGCTGGTCTGACGTAGGCCTCGGCATGCTCCGCTGTCTCGGGTGGAGACATGGACATGGAAGGGTGAATGTTGGGGCTCATGGTGAAGTTCTCCACTCTAGATGACTCGTCAACTGGTCCGATGGAGCTGGTCTCGCTCATCGAGTCAGAACCTGCACCTGGGCGCCGAAATAACCTCTGACCTGTGACAGGAATCATGTGTTGATGTCGTCAGAATGAACAGGAAGTTTCCTCTAAACAAAACGTTTTCTAGAAACATGGAATCCTTAAACTTGGCACTTGAAGCCAATTATAGATTTCTGTGGTCATTTTCCAGGTCAATATTCACTGTACACATGAAAGTCATGAACAATGACTGGCTTTTATTATCTGTGAAGCACACAATGAAAACCAGCTGACAACACAAAGAGGGACAGCAGGGAATGACACTGGATCTTATCAATTCTCCTAATGAGCTTAGGGTGATTTCACACCTGATGGTCTGCCAGACCAAAGCTACAACATTTGTTCCATTTTCAGCTGGTTCTCTTTCACACTGCAAAGATCAGATGAACCAAAGCTTTGAAAAACCTGTCCCCCCCTCACCTGCTCTATTAGGACTTAAATGTCTTCATTGAAGCAAAGTGGAACTTGTATTTGTTTGTGTTCACAGTCTTGGTGAATAAAGCTTCTGTGATGCTGTTTGTTCTCTGTTCTCTTCACACAACAGCTACGCTTCTCTTCAGATGAACTTAAAAACAGATGGATTTTTTTTACTGGTTCTGGGACAACATCAGCTTTATTTACCGTCTTTGTGTTGGTCAGTCACATAAAATCTCAATAAAACAAACTTAAGTTTGTAATTATAACGCAAGAAAATATGCAAATGTTTTAAATTGCAAGACATTAGACATACATTTGCTCCTGTTCTTGTCCTCTTCTTTGTAAAACTGTTGTACTGTTTGTAGTAGAACAGAAGACATTGTGTATGCGACTAGTCACATGTAAAACTGTATGAAAAGCTGTCCTTGTTTGACCAATAGAGTTTTAGGAAGATGGTTCTTCATCTTTTAGAAAAAGTCTTTCTATAAGTGTCTTGAAGCAGAGATATGAACATTAATTTACTATTCCAAAAAACAAAAAAAAATTCTGTTGTTTCATAAAAGCAGTACATAACAGAAACTGGCCTACCTGACAGTCTCTTAGCTGAAAGGGTGGGGATGTCTTGGAGGGACATCCTGCCTGCCTGGACTTTGGTGGAGTAAGTCACGTCTGTGGAATCCAGAGAACCTGAGGACCAAAGAGGTTAAATCAACATGTCTACTGTCCAAACAATCACATAAAAAACCTTTACAGTAAGGCTCTACTTTATTGAAGACTACCACAATAACATACTTTTGCTACATCCACATGGTAGTCTTCTTAAAAAAAAAAATAGACATTTTTCCATCTACCCATAAATAAAACGAGTCAGCTTGTTTTATTTATGGGTAAATGTCTGTCAGCCACCATTTTGTAACTGCATGGAAGGTTCCGGGTCTGACGTTGCCACGCCAACGATACTGGAATGTATGCATGTGCTGAAAGCACCACAATAAAGAGGAAAGTACAAAAATGAAAGAGATTCAACTGACCCTGTCTTCACTGAAGGCAAATATTTGGACTCATTTTGTTTTTTACTGTAATCCATGGAAAACCAAGCTTTACATGAGCTTCACTGTGTGCAAGGTTTGCCAAATGAAGATTGTGCACTTCAAAAACTCTACAAATGGAGCAACATACTCCTTCGGTACAGAGCTTTGCGAGGAGTGTGAAGTTTGTGGCTGTATTTTTATGAAGAAAGACACTCAGACAGAAATGCTTTGTTTCCACTATTTGTTTTTTATATCTGCAGGGAATGCTTATCCAGCATATTCATACCAAGTGGTGAGGAATTATGTCACTTTTTCACTATTCTGCACTATGAAGATTGTCAAATGGCTAAAAACGTCTGAATAGAAAATTTGACGTTGTCGTGGTCAGAGGAAGGCTAAAAATTGGAGGTAACACACTAACTATAGTTAGTTATAACTAAGTGCAGCTAGTTCTGCTGCACTAGCTTCAAAACTAGCTTCTTCTTTGTTATAATGTCAGTTTTCAAACAAGTAAAGGAAACACTATGGCCACCAACTGGTAATGTGGCCCTGTATATCAATCAACTAATGGGATGAATGACAGGCCGACGTCTATTTATTTTATGTCATGCAATTTACCCACACTACAATCACCATCGACGTATTGAGCACTCCTGCTCCAGAACATGTCTGCAGTCAGTAAAGTACCTGCTGCCAGGTTAAAAGTCCTTCCCTTTACGGAGCTTTCAACGGGAGAGAACCAATTCAGCACAGAGCCGAACACAGGAAGCTGTCTCAGCATCCCCTAGAACATACAGATTCAGATTTAGTGGTGACAACGCAACAAAGGAAAAGGACATGTGGCGAGCCGTAGCAGATGCATTGAGCACATCTGTTCCGTTAACACAAGCACACACACCTCCTCCAGGAGTTTCTCCTCGTTGGCCTTTTGCAGCTGCAGCTCTGCCTCCAGGATGCCCTTCCTCACACGCTCTGTCATGTTCTCCAGTAACTGCAGAGGACAGAATCACAACTGTTGAAGTGCTGTAGAAAACATAACAAGAGTCACTAAATTCAGTCCAATTCTACGCTTTGTGCTCTGAGTGATGTCATGCCTTATTATTTATTTTACATTATATTTAGAATTATTAATTGCACTTTCTGGACCATCTGAAAGACGTTTTGCTGCAGTTTATTTTACATGTTTGACCAGCGTAGTCAACCTGTTCTATTTGTCAGCTTCAGTTTCTTAATTATTTATTTTCCATTGGCTGCTCCACTTCTAATTGCACTGACTGAACAAAAGAAAGTTGTTGTTTTTACATGTTTGACCAAGGCTCTGAAGCTTCTGGAGTGTTTGAGTGAGCTGAACTGGTACAGAGAGATAAAAAAAAAGTAATTCAGTACATTTATGTCTGTGTTTAAAAAACTAAACGATTCGAGTCAATTCTGTTTATCTGTCCGATACCAAACCTCTGGCCAAGGTTTGGTATCGGACAGAGGTTCAGTTATATCAGTTATATCTGATATCTGAGATATGTAACATCCCCATATATATATATATATATATATATATATATATATATATATATATATATCTGATATCAAATATCAGATATATCAGTTCATATCAGATATATTAGTTATATCTGATATATGAGATATCAGATATAACTGATATCTCAGATATCAGTTATATCAGAGATAACTGATATCTCTGATATATTTATTACTGTATCAGAAGTGAAAAACATGGATCAGCACTTCTCTAGTTTTTGTGTTGTTTTTTTTTTACTGCAGTGAGCCTTGATGTAGCCAAACTCCGTTAAGTATGGCATTGTTTTGATGCCATATTATATTATATGGAGGATCAGATAGCAGGTAAAGCAGCGCGCAGCTACAAACACTTACCTGGATTAGCATGACTGTCGGAAAGCTAAACAAATACCCCGCAAAATTATTTAAGTCTCTGAGCTGCGATGTAAGACGCTGGTTCTGCTCTCGCTCTTGAACCGCTGCTACGCGCTACAGGTAGTAATATTTCACAGACGGAGCGCCGCTTCTGCTCCACCTGGTAGTGACTCTCACACCGAACCTCTGCTTAAAGCTGCAGCATTTAACCTAAAAAATACATTTTACATACGTATTAAAACTTTCGCTGTCCTAAACATGAGACAAATAATCTCTGAAAAAATAATCGATCTCCTCCCTGTTCTGCATAATTACTCCGCTCAGTCAGAAACAGCCAATCAGAACTAGCAGTAATCAGCTAGCCGCCATGCTATCAGGAAGTTTTCATTCAGTAACTCTGGATTGTTTATTGTAATGGAACCTTTATTTGCCTTTGAATGTTAAGTTTTATACTTGAATTTCTTTGGCAATGTTGAGAGGTTTTATTTTGGCTCTCTGCATTATTTAGCTTCTTCAGAGCCTTCATATGTTTTCAGTCTGTTAAAGATAGTATTACAGATAGCTGTACAATTTGCACAATGCCTGTCTAAATTAAGGTGAATTTATGGTTCCTTTTTCCACATAATGTAACGGTAGTGTTTATGATTAAAAAAATAATAATTATGTGATCGGTATCGTGATCTGCCCTCATGGGTGATCGGAATCGGTATCGGCAGGAAAAAACCTGATCGGCACATCTCTAAATGTAACGCATGTTCCATTATTTGTTACATCCCCAGTTTAATTGGGGACCTCCTGGGGTCCCCAATTAAACTAAGTCTACTGGACAACCAGGTGGGAAGGCATCCTGCAGAACAAACAGAGCAGTTACCCTTCCACTCTCCTCTATGTCTCTTCCCAGTGTGGATATCGTGTCCACCAGCTCTGACACATCAACATCATCTGTCACCATGCCCACAAAGATGCAGTTCTCTTCCATCACAAACTCAGGGCCTGATATAGGATTAAAGGAGAAAGGAAAAAGATTGAACATAAAACACAATGCACCAGATTGGGGCACACATGGTGAGGAACCTACCAGTGGAGAAAAAGATGTCTGTGTCAAGCTCTTGTAGTTTTGTCAGCAGTGCATCGTTGATTTTCTTCTGCTCCTGTTTCCTCCTGCTCTCATCTGCTCCTTCAGCCTGGGATTCATACCTGGACATCAACACAAGCTCAGAAAGGTGCAAAATGCCCAAACTTGCTTTTTCACCTCCACACCTGTTTGTTTTCACTGAGCCTGTCTGACCGAATGGACAGCAGTAAATGAAGAACAAGCCACTTTTATTACACAGCATCATTCTGCAGATGGTCTGGGTTTCTAGAGCCTCTTTATTTACATGCAGACTGATCAGACTACTAATAAAAAGGTTTTGTTAAAAGGAATTTCACTCATCAATATCACAATAATAAAATGCAGTGTTTATCATCTTCTAAAATTATTTACATCTAACAGCAAATATACCACTCAGCAGATTCCACAGCTCTTGTATTTCATTTAGATGCAACTTTACAAATCTAGTTTTTTCTCTGCTGCCATATTTTTTCAGTCTTTGTTCTGCCCTCATGTAAATGAGCCATACTCATCCAGTGGTTTTTCTATAATTTTAACACTGAACATGCTAACTAAAGCTTTCAGCGTTTCGACCTCTTTGGGTTTTGGGTTTTTGTCATTTTTCTGAATATGGAACACTTTGACCTAGATCAGTGTTTCTCAACCTTTTTCAGCCCAGCGCCCCCCTAGCCTTTATCCAGGTCCCTCACCGCCCCCCACCAAAAGAATTTTTAGGCTACTTTGCACTGATTATTATTTTATTATTAATATTACTATCACTATTGTTGATGTTTTGATTTCTATGATTGTTTCCGTATTTATCATCAAAAATAATTTCCCAGAGAACAAAAAAAGCCATGGGAATAGAAATTATTTTCACAGGTGTCTATGAAAAATGCAATGAACATTCAAGTTAAAACTGGTAGGCACATCATATGTTGATTTTTCACTGTTCAGCATTGGATTCTTTGTTTTTATGCCATAATTCACATCTAGTTCGTCGCTCCGTTTTATGTCCCGCTTCTCCTGTTTCAGAGTTTTGTGCAATGTGCGCGTCATTTATTTATTTTTAACCCCCTTTGGTGCGCAGCGTTCGGGAAGCGTATCGATGGGGAAAAGGCAGACTGACATAAACCTTTTATAACAACGGAAACAATTTCAGTATTCTGATTATTGAAATTTGAAAGTGCTGTGTTGTTCTATCACACCCGTTTCATACTGGACCACTTACAACTCCGGTGTTAACGCTATAAAATGAAAGCTCTCTATCGTCTTATCACCCATGGAGGGATTTCTTTATTTAAATGGGTTCATTTTTCAGAGGGATACAAATGTTCCCTCTGAACATTTGTATCCCTCTGTCTTGTAAAACTGTCTTGTGTAAACAAGACAGTTTTACCAAGTTGCTCAAAGTCTAAACTGGCATTGTGTTGCATATAAGGTGTAAAGTTTACTTTCGACCAAACGCCCCCCAAAGGCATCCCAGCACCCCCCTTTTGTAAAAACGTCCGCCAGCGCCCCCTGCCGTCCTCTGATCGCCCCCCGGGGGGGGCGGTACCGCCCACATTGAGAACCGCTAACCTAGACGAACTTGCTGGAAGGTTCACTCCTGGGAAAACCAACAGTTGTGTTACATGTTTTTTTCTTTTGTTAAGGTCGCTCCTCATGTTTTCTCTTCATCATGTTAATACTTATTTTTCATGAAGCACAGAGGAAGTCAGAAAGGAAAAGCTTTGAGGAAAAAAATTAACATTGTGGAATTGTTTCACAATAATGTTTTTGTACGCTTGTGATTAGATGCAAATAACTTAAGAACCTGATAGAGTCCAGTTAACTTTTTAAAACTTCACAAAAGACAATTAAAAGACAATGCTCCTTTAGGTTGCTAAGACAGCAGCTAGTCTGAGGTAACGTCTTTAACCAAAGCGAAGAAAACATGAGAGGAATGCCTGAACAACTGGTCAGTCACTGGTCAGCCCCTTAAACAAACTCCATATTATTTTCTCAGTTTGATAGTCATTTTATGAAATAAAAAAATGAACAATTAATTAAAATAAATTATTAATTTGAATTAATCTAAATATGTAACGAACAAATACTAAATAATAAAATGGATAGATTAATATTTCATGTGGCTTTTGTAAAGAACCTGTTGATCAAACACATCTTTCATGGGAAACCCATCAGCCCAGACAGCTCACCGGACTGCTCCCAGACCAGGCCAGCTCAGCTCCTCTATGTATGTGAGTGACAGTGCGTGGCGGTGGGTCTCCTCCCTGAAGTCCTGTCTTAAGTTCATTGTGGCTGACATCATCGGCACCAGCTCCAGGAGTTTCTGCACCACTTCATCAACATCTTCCTGCTGGGTTCCCAGCACTGGTGGGAAAAGCCAGAAAAGTGTTCAGCTAACATTTCTGCACTCTTCTAGCACTTGGAGTGGACGCCTAAAAGCAATGTCATTTCAGCGATGCGCAGGTATTCATGTTACCTGCAGCTGTGAGGAGGGGGCTGAAACGCACACAGGTCCCTTCATCTTCCAGCTCCACCACATCCACTCCACTAGTGGGAACCAGCTGAGCAAGCTGCTCACCCATCTGCATTCAGACCAGTACAGAATATTCTGTGCTGGTTAGGTCACTAAAAACATTCATACTGTAGATGTGTGGTAAAATATGTGGTGGTAAGATGCTCAGAAAAGTCTTTATTCTATACATGATGCCCTAAAATGAGCAGTTTTGACTGGATGATGTAAACGTTTCATATCAGACAATATAGATAATTACTGACCGTTTTTTAATATCTGAAATATGACCTTAACTATACACTGCAGTTTTTCATTTTTAAGCAGTTATGAGTCATGGTGACAAAACCTTAAACTGCTACAGAGCAAGTTACTCAACAGGTTGTTGCTAGGTTACCAAGTGAGCTGCTAGGTGACCAAAAAGTGAGTGAGCTAGTTGATGTCACCAATCTTGTTCAACTCGTCACAATGCCTTTCCTCTGCCTATATTTCCCAGAATGCTGTGCAGGTCTGGATCAGAGTTCAGTGAAATTATTAAATATTCTATCAGATGCATTATCTACTGATATTGAGTCTATCATGATATATATTGCTACTGATTTCTTGTCTATCCTTAATGCAGGACACACAAAGTTTTACATTTTTTTCTTTCTCATACTATGACCTTTAACCCTGCCATTTCTAAAACTATAAGGAAAAACTCACCCATCTGTTGATTGTATCCAGCACCTCCTTCTCTCCAGCACACAAACCGTCCACAGACCCCCCACTGCCTCCTTACACACAACAGATGAGGAAACAAAGGACATTAAATTATTACGATGCTTTCATCAAACTGGGTCTAGTCACCATTCAAACATTTAGAACTTGAATGGATTCATTACTAAACAGCACCATCTGGTGGTTAGCTTATGAAAACATGTTAAACAAATGTAAAAACTGATTTCTCATATTTCCATCAGTCGGTAAGACGCTTGCTTTTTGGGACCATCTCTGAATTGCTTCCAGTTTCCCTTGACTTGCCAAAACTCTGAAAAGTTCATTGCAGGATATTGCTGCCAGTTTGTCTGCTCTGAACAGTCAACGACCTCTAGATGATTCTGTCTTTCTTGTGAGTTGAAAAGGAAAGTGTGTTCCTGTTGTTGTAGTGAATGGATGGATGGTGATAAACTCAAAGCTGAGGAGAAGCTGAAAGTAGATCTCAGTGGAGATGGTTGATGGTGTCTCCCGGACACCATCAACCAGGTCATTGTGTTAGTGGAAGATGTTTGACCGCGAGAACCTGGACTCTCGCAACATGTCCTATGGGTGTTTGGTAGTGGTGAACTCTACATTTTTAAAGGTTGTTATTGATAAGGCAATGATTTTTCAACCAAAAAGGTATATTTGGCAGCTACTTCATATTGGCTTTTGAGGAAAAGGTGTAGTCCAGCATTGATGCATCGTTTTATGAAAGGCGCCCACTGAACGTTCCCAACACCCAGGCATGGAGCCACACCATTTCAGAAGCTCTTTCTTGCTAGGTGTAAAGGGTGTATACTTGTAGAGCACTTTATCAATACCTCAAAGTGCATTACATCACACCACATTCACTCAGGGCTTATACGAAACCTCTCAGATCTTCTGGTTCTGCATCCCCAGAAAAGGAACCAAACATGGAGAAGCAGCATTCAGCTTCTATGCACCACAAATATGGAACAAACTTCCAGAAAACTGTAAAACAGCTGAAACACTGAGTTCCTTTAAATCTAGAATTAAAACTCACCTGTTTAGAGCTACTTTTGATTAGAAGTAAATGAAACATTCATCAACATATTTGAGATATTGAGTTGTGTATTGATGATTGTGATGATGGCATTTGACAAAATGTAATGTTTATTGCTTGTTTTCACAGTTGGTGACTGTATGTTGTTGTCATGATGTAAAGGACGTGGAACTGCCTACAATGTGCTATGTAAGTAAAGTTGATTTGATTTGATGGCGGCAAGCTATCAAATCAAATCAAATCAGCTGTGGCTACATTGTAGCCACAGCTGCCCTGGGGCAGTCTGCCATGCAGCGGCACCACTGGGCCCTCTGACTACCGTCAGCTGAAGTGACATGTTATGCAAAATGCGACAACTTTACCAGTATTCGACTCCTGGGAAAACTTAAACAGCACGACAGGAGAGTTTTGTTCATCTTCCACCTGTTGAACACACAAGAATATGGATCAGGCGCTGGAGACAGATGTAACACCACACAACCTTTTCGTTATCATGCAAGACATGTTAGTTGAAAAGGGGCGATGTGCTGCAGCTCGAGTAAACACCGACTGCATGACAGTTGTAAGTAAATGTCCCATACAGTGTTTGAAATATCCCACTGCTCTGTATGGTGGTGGTGGATGGAGCCTTTGGCTCAGAGTGAAATGGAGCGCATCAAGCTAAAGTCAAACGTACAATTCTGAAATAACAGCTGCACAGATGGATTAGCTCCTCAAACTCTGTTGAGTGATCAAAGCAACTGATCACTAACTAATAAGCTAACTAAGCTCTCCATGACTTTAGTTGGAAATGTTTTTGTAGTCTGGCATCCCATGCCTCTCAGGATCGCTGAATTTCAGCTCAAAGTCCCTGAACGAGGCCGAAGACGAGCATCTGAGGCGGCTGCTCCTCAACTCCAGAGGGCTTTTCATCTTTTTAAAGGTTTTATTCTTCTGATCTGATTAAGTGTAACTCTCACAAAATATTTTTATTTGTATGTTATGCTTTTTATCTGTTATTTTGTGTACTTTGTTAGATTTTTAGTATATTCATTAACTGCAGACTTGTTCAGTTTTAGTTGTTTTTAAAAGTGCTTTAGAAATAAATCATAAATGTTTTTAATATCTATTTCAACTAGGGCAGCAGCTAATGATTATTTTAGCAATTGATTATTTTGAAAATTGAAGAAAAAATCGGTACATTCAACAAATTTTTCATTTTACCACTTAAGTGGTTAAATGAAACCAATTAAGTGGTTTGCATATTTCTAATATGCAAATATTAGAAATATTTGCATTTCTAATATTTACCCAATATTAGAAATGTAAAAATAAAAATGCAAACAAATTATTCAAATAATTTTTAAAATAGAAAAAGAAACATTTATTACCTTATATGCAAAAACAGAATTCCTTTAGTGAACACTTGATCATCTGTAGTAAAGGATGCATCTAGGATGCAGCTAAAAGTCCTTCTAACATGTGAAGAGCTCAGGCCTCCCTGCTGGACTTACATCCACAATGCAGGACTGGACTGATGACTTTTTTTTTTTTAATTAAGTGATTAATATTTGGATGGCAAAATGTGTTCAATAGAAGAGTTTTGGTCACAGAATTTGAACCAGGTGAAGCTAAAACTGGTGAGTTTCTGGAAGAACGTGTTTACAGAAAAAGCTCTTTTTTTATGTCTTAAATGCAAAATGTATATTATTTTTGTCAGTTCTGGCTTAATTATTGCTCTGTGGGTTGTTCTTTCAGCAAATACCAGTTAAAATAATTGTCAACTAATCATGAATTAGTTGACCATTATTTCAGTAATCGATTCATTATGACTAATCTGATTAATTGCTTCAGCACTAGTTTCAAATGCAGGATCTGAAAACTCTCTTGATGGACAACACATACATCACAACTACATCCTTTCATACTTGGACACATTTAATGGCAATCCTGCCGGTCCCATGGTAGGTTCCTCAACATCTCTTCACAACCTGATCATCCACACTCTGTTTCTCTGTTACTATATAATTAAATTTTCATCCTGAAGTGAAAAAATATTAAGGGTAAAAACTAGTTACCATATGGCAATGGGTGCTTCAAATACTACACTGATGTTTCTGGGAAGCTTATGAACTTATGAACCAGGTCATTAGGCACCATGGTGAGAGTCATCCAGACATTTTGAAGGTTTTTCCCAACATTTGCTGACAGCTGTGTGCAGTTAAAACTGGAATCAACAGAGATGTGGTGAGAATTCAGAAATAAATCTAGTAAATATCTGAGCTGATATTAACTGCAAGTAATTTTTATTCTAAACCACTGCAGTGGAAAACCAAAGCAAAGGCAATTCATATTATCAATGAGTCAAATGATAAGTTAAGCAAGAGTTGATCTTGCTTAGCTCATCTTAATCTATATATTAAAATTAGCAGATTTCAGATAAGCCTGCTGTTTGTGTATTTGTGGAAAAATCTAACTTTGCCATAAAAACATTTCTAAACTCAAAGGGGAACTATTTCAAACTGAGCATCATGGTTCAGTCATCTGCTCCTGATGACAGCATTCACAGTGCATGTCTGAGGTAAACGCATTTGTTTAAAAAATAATTAGCTGATTGGACAAAATATTCTCAATATAACTAAAGCTCTGTATAAAAGATCAATTTGTAATACAATTTGCTCTACAGTAGGCAGTATCAGATTGCCACACCACATTTCACAGTGAACAGTTCTTCATGACCCTGTTTTTCTTCCAGACAACAAGAGACTGTAGTTATGAGGAGCAACTTTTTAGTCTCTCAAACACATGCCTGGGTGAAACCACGCCGTAAGAAATCAGGAAGAAATGAAGAATCCGCCAGCAAATGGAGAGAGCATTTCATTGAGCTGATGAAGATGAGAGAAAATGGACCAGAACTGATAGAATGAAACAGGATGAAGGGAGGTGGGGGTAAGAGGCAGAGGCTTGGTCCCACCTACAATAGAGAGTATGAGAGAGCCCAGAATGTCCCGCAGAGAAGCCCCGGAGATGGGTGGGATCTGCGACACCAGGCCCTGGAACCAAGGTAGCCCATACTGACTACAATACACAGGAAGCCTCTCACACACATCTGACTGAGACAGTTAAACTACAGACTCCTTGACCTGCTGCCTGTTGTAACTGCTGAGCTCCAAGCTCTGGGTCAGGACTGGGTTCCCCTACACTGTGTTCACCGTGTCTTGGCTTCATCACGTCTCAGTGTGTGGTAAGCTAGTCAGTCCCTCCTGGAAGTTGTGATCGCAACTTAGTGCAAATTCACTTATTATTCGCAATTTTCACAAGTCATTAGAAATCTGTTAGATTTCTAATGAAATCTGACTGGTCAGATTTCATTGTCTAACGTTGTCTGTATTTTCTGCTTTTCTGTTGGTTTCTTACCAACCGCTGCAAATACATTTTGACCAATCCTCTCAGCTCCTTTGTAATTTAACTTCCTGTTTCACGACGTCTCTTGAAAGACTAACTCGCAAAATGAAATTATGTGTAACATGAATAAGCTGTAACGTTTGCCGTATTTTTTGTAGCGAAATCCATTTTGAGATGTTCTGTAGGATTTGCTTCTACAGTGTAAACACTTCATGTTAACTTGAATGACCAATATGAAGTTCTGCTTTTGCACTTTAAAATCTCCTCAGGTCAGGAATTGATTTTTATTGAGGTGCTACTTATTAGCACCTCAATACCTCAAGTACCTTTTCAAGAAGGTACTTGAAAATGTTATTTGCACTTTAAATATTAACTATGTTAAAAACCCAGGTTAAGCTGCACATAACCTTTATGTGCAGCTATTTAAACTTTATTAATTTTTTTTAAATGCAACTTTGGCCACAATTTTATGATAAAGGTGTCACAAAATCTACAATTCAGACCACAACAATCACCAAAAACATCCCAACATCCTGGAAGGACTGAATAGTTGCTTTTTTCATGCTAGTGAACAAGATTTAAAGTCAGCTCTGAACCCAAAGACTGATTTAGAATCCGTAAAATCTAACAAATTACCATTTTTAGAGCCTCAACGAGAGAGATCTGTTTCTCAAGCCCATCCTACAAACACAAGTGGATTTTGTTTTTGAACATGTTGCAATATACTGCTTATTAATATGTGGAGAAACTCTGATCCTTTATGTTCCTGTAAACAACGGCGACAAACAGAATATAACAATAAATGCAGCTAAATCCTAGAATGAATGTAAAGCAATCGTTTATGTTTTATGTCATTAATGAGCATGTGAGCAAACACAGACTGGACCATGTTGTTAAAGTTAAGGTGTCATATTACAGATTACAGGTTTTACAGATTTTATGTTTCTTTGTTTGTGCAGCAACACATTTTCAGATTTTTTTTATCATCTTCAAACTACAAACTACAAACCTAGGTAACCTGTGGGTACCTAGGTTTGTAGGGTTAAGCAAGTCTTTACTTAAATACAAGTAAGTACTTATATTTAAGTCTTTACTTTGACTGGACCACTATTCCACATGGGCCTGTTTTTATCTAGCCCATCGTGTTCATGAGCGTGATCCTTCTGCATGTCACATATTTCAGTCAGTGCACAGCAGTTATTAAAATTCCTCACTCCCTTGGGTTCATTTATCCTAAAATAGGGCAGATTTTTGGATTAACCAGTTAATAATTGGATAGAAAAAGGTTCTTAATATAGGATTTTTTATAGATATCATCTGAACCAGGTGAAGCTAAAACTATGTTACTTGAAAAGTTCTGGGTAGAAAATACTTACAGAAATCTTTTTTATTTTTTTTATCTTAAATGCAAAGTACAGTTTTGGCTTAATTACTGCAAAATGTCCTTATCAATCAATCAATCAAATTTTATTTGTATAGCACATTTCAGCAGCAAGGCATTTCAAAGTGCTTTACATAATTAAAAAAACAGCAATTAAAAATAAAACAGCAAAAAAAAAAACTTATTTTGAGTCTGTATACTCCAGTTAATGATTAATCAATTGCGAAATTAGTTGAAGATTATTTCAATAATCGATTTTCAGCCAAACAGCCCTAGAGAAGACGTACCAAAGTTCTGATGCAGGTCACAGATTTCAGCTTCAGCAGAATGTGCTGGCTCTGCAGGGGAGAAAAACGAATTAAAGTGCAACATTTAGTTAATAACTTTCGTTTCTGAACATACTTCTGAAAACCTTAAGGGCATAGATATGTTCCATTGACTGCGTGGTAGCATTCTCCTGCTAACATACTCCATGTTTTTTTGTTTATAGAATGCCTGTTCATTAAGGTAAGGTAAGGTAATTTTACTTATATAGCACATTTTCAGCAACAAGACAAAGTGCTTTACATGAGTTAAAGGGAAATACAAACAAAACATTAACCAATAAGAAGCCTTCTACCGAAAAAACAGGAAAAATATTTTTCCTGTCATTCTTTTTCCTCTTTCTTGATCATTCCTTCATTAAGGAGAACAGATGAACCTGTACTGTTCTTCATTTGCATCTTAGAAATGATTCAAACACATACTGTGCAAAAACAATCACTCTTCCAACTGTGGTTTCCAATAAAGTCATGCTCACCAAAGCGGCGGCGTGTCTGATCTTCTGAACAATGCCGTTGTGGCCCAGGTACTGGAGAGAGAGCCACAGAGGCAGCGCCCGCAGCTTCTCCACAGGCTGGCTGGAGGTCAGACCAGCTGCCAGGGACTGAGCACACAGACGCACACAAATCAGGCCCCTTCACCACGGCTCCCCCTACAGTCTGAATAAGAAAGGCGTGAGCCTACCAGGGCCGGGTCTTCGTGTCTGTAGAGGGTGACAGCAGTTACTGCAGGCAGCCCAAGCCAGCGACCAGGTGTCAGCGTCATGCTGTCACTTCTGGTGGCTCCCTGTAGAAAAACACACCGATCACAATCTAACATTGTTCAAAGCAAAACTCAAAACTCATATGTTCAAGTTAGCCTTCTCACTTTAACTGTGTAGGTATTTTGTGGTTTAGTGTCTTGCAGCCATTTCTTTACCATTTAATTTGTGTTTTTAATTTTGTAAAGTGTCCTTGGGTGAATAAAATGCATTATTATTATTATTATTATTATTATTATTATTATTATTATTATTATTATTATTATTATTATTATTATTATTATTATTATTTACATGACTGGTAGGTATAAAACCCCTCAGATGCTGTCTTACACTGTGCACAGGAAAAAATTCACTTTAATCATGTCTGGATGCGTCTTCCCTGCTACATTCGGCATTGCAGCCATTACAAGATACAGTTTATGTGAGCAAAGAAACAGAGAGCAAGAAAGATAAAGGGCAATGACACATATAATGCATTCATTTGAGAATGATATCATAGCTTTGATTTTTTTAAGCCTCCTTTCAGATGAAATATAGTTATTTAAGGAGAACTAGTTCAACTTAGAGCTGCACCTGGTGATGCTCTATGAACATAAATCAATTCATTTTAAGCATGATTGAACTTGACAAGTTCAAGACTGGTTCTTGTTAAGGATGAACTGGGAAAACACAGAAGTGGGTGTTATTTAAATGAGATTACCATGACAGCAGAGGTGACCTGGGCCAGAGCCAGGGTGGCAAGGTTGACCCTAAAGGGAAAAAAAACACATTATTAAGTTTGTTTGGGAAAGCAGAGTTGTGCAATCAAATGACTTAAGATAATTAACATGTGTAATTGCTGTTAAAATACCCCCCGAAAAATTAAGTGATTCGTTTTCAGATTATTAGCCAGTTATGTTGGTGAATTATTACAGGATGCTATTGGCTCAAAAAAATGTGTACCTGTTAGCTGTAGCTTCTTAATAATGACAACATGAATGTCTCTGAAACTGAATGCTGAATTGAATGACTTTAGACCATTTAGGAAAAATAAACATTAACATTCCTTCAACATCTCTCGCTGCTAAGCAAGTTGCTACATTACAAAAACATTTCATCATTTACTTCCTACATTTGTCTCATTGATTGTGTCATTTATGCGGTAAATTCGGGAATTGTTACTATTTTGAATACAAAACAAAAATAAAAGTGACTTTAGCAAATAATTTCCCAATATTATGAAGCTTCTCCAGCTCAGAATGAGGAGAAGAAACTCCTCCCAACACATTTGGAGTGAAATATAATGGGGTGGACAATATGAACATAGATAAACAGCTGCTAACTTAATCATTATAAAGACAAAAAACCCTGAAATTTAACATCAAACTTTTTCTATTATCTTTCTTTTAGTATGAATGCCTTTTGGAGTACCGTATTTTCCGCACTATAAGGCGCACCAGATTATAAGGCGCACCTTCAATGAATGGCCTATTATAAAACTTTTTCCATAAATAAGGTGCACCGCATTATAAGGTGCATAGAATAGACGCTACAGTACTCTACAAATGTGGATGTGTAATAAAGAATAATAAAGAACTGGTCCCTGAGTACTTTACATAGTAAGCTGCCCCAGTCATTGTTTCACTCACGGTGTTGGTGTTGCATATTGTGCCCAACTGTTTTCTGGGTAACACAGACCAACCAACACGCTGCCGCCGCAGCCTCTGTCTCTTCCCCGACCCCCTGGCTTTAAATGTATAGGGGCTGGTCTCTTGGTAACCCTAGTCGAAGCACCCCGGATGAATGTCTAAAGCCACTTTGTTGACAGTCCGACTCGGGTCGGCGAGGAGAGCCTTCCGCGACTGGACCGGGGCGTGGCCGGACGATGGTCACCCTTCTCCGTTCGTGCACAGCATGTTCGTGGAGAACGTGGTGCTAAATGACCTGCAGACGACCTGATTATCAGGTCGGTAGGTAGATAGGTCAGTCAAACTTTATTAACAAACCAGCGTTCTGGTTTTTAGGTGCGCCTTATAGTGCGGAAAATACGGTACATTTAGTAACAAAAATTAAAAGATCTGTACATCTTGTTTTTTCAGTTTTTTTCCTTTACTAATTTTTATTTTTTTATTTCATTTTCTGTTTTCTTGTTTGAAATAAATGACCTTTCATTCATTTTAGATAATTCCTAAATGGTGATGAGGTATTTGAGGCCTGAGCATCATCGCTGACTTACCCCTCCACATGAAGCCATATACCATGCTGGTCACACAGCTCCCTAAGGCGACTCAGTTTGTCTGTATGACCTGCTTCAGGGGTTCCTGAGATGGAGAATCAGCAGAAACAAAACTGCATTATTAATTCATCGTCAGTTTTAAAAAAAAATCCAAACAATTGTTGCAGAATTCCTGGTATTGTACACATGGATATAAGTATTTTGGAACAGTCTGATCTTCACCTGCGTTGGCGATCAGCAGCAAAGGAAGCTTCCCAGCATCTGTGTCCTCTTTGATCAACTTGTCCAACAGGGCAACATCCTGGAAGTCAAAGGCATGTTTCTTATCACATTTATATTCACTGAGCCATTTGAGGTGGATGCTGCTCCATCTGTTTCCACCTACCATTTGGTGCTGGGATCCAAAGATGGTGTTACATGGTACTGTGCACAGGCTGGACAGAGGCAAGCCAAGCTAATGGAGACAAAGGAAAATCATGTTTTCTTTGTATGCAACTGGTAGTCTTTAACTTTAAAATTAGACATTAGGAAATGATTCAGTCACTGTTTGAGTCAAGGTGCTCCCAGAGGCTTAGTTAGCCTCACATGTGTGCAGTCATGTGAAAAGTCATCAAGATAGAACAGTGAACTGACATTTACACCAGATCCTCATAATAAGCAATAAACTGTCTACACTCACTTATCCTGGGCTGACAATTATTGTACACCTAAGGTCCCACCACTTCATTCAACTAAAGTCTAGACTTTCACTGGGCCATTTTAAATTAATGACTGCTGTTCCAGCTGTTGTGTTGTAGATTAGCATGATGATTGGGATCATATGACTTCATATATTCTCATTCTGTCTCATTTAAAACCACAGGCATCAGCAGGTCACTGTGTGGAACTCTCCAAGAAAAGTGATTTTAAATCCTCATTTGAGAACATGCAGCGATTTCAAGGAGGTGTGCGTCTAAACTGAGGAAAAACAACTGTGTAGCATAAGTCTGGAGATCAACATGAAAGCACTTTCAGTTACATTTTAAATATAGTCAGAAGCAAGAGTCTCAGGATCCAGCATTAAGGACAGCATTATGTGTTTTGCAGGCATATAGTTCCATGTTATACATAATCAAGACACTATCTTACTTTCACTTCTCATAAAAATGCTGTATTTATCGAATATGACTTGAAAGAAATTTGACTTTTTAATTTAACTACTTGAAATTGGGCCAAAGACTCTTTGAAAACTATTGCTCTTTCTGAATCTCTGTCTTCAAGAAGTCATCACCACATCACTCCTCGATTAAGCCTTTAACTTTTTTTTTTTTTTTTACCAGCATTGCTCTGAGAACTGGCTCCTATAACAAGGTCAGTAGATGGCCAGTTCCACCAGGTGTTTGCTAAATGCTGCTGGCTAGTCTGAAGGAGTTAAGTGAGGGAAAGGTGAAAGCTTGTGAAAGCTTGGAAGTTTGAAAACTGCAGCTGAGAGGAGGAGATGTATCTAAATAGCAGGGCTAGGTTCACAGGGTCCAGAGCAAAATGCTCCAAGAAAGAGAAACTCATGAAGTCTTCCACAGCGTCATAATGAAGGCGATGTTTTCTTAGAAAACCATCCATCGGTATTGTGGGACAGTAAAGACAAACAATCTGCATTCTGAACTGCACCTCAACCATGTCTAAGGTTGAAACTTTGATAGTTTGTGTTCCAGCAGGACAACACCAAGCCTCTGGCTGGAAACAAAACACCTGTTGATGTTTCCATGGAGGGCTGTTAAGGGACGTTTTATCCAAATATTAGTAGGACTGAGCAGTATGGGGTCCCACGGTGAACTGTGCTGGCACCATTCCTCTACTCCCTCTACACTCCAGACATCTATATCAACTCCCCACTTCAGATGTTCTCTGATGACTCTGCCTTAGCTGGCCTCTTCACAGGTGAGGACGACTCAGAGGACAGATGGTGTACTCAGCACTTCGTGTACTGGTGCCAGCGCAACCAGCTCCTGGTCAAGGAGCTAGCTCTATGCTAGTCCTTTGCAGTGCAGGTGGTTGGAGACAGAAGAACTCTGGCTAAAACCACATCACTGTAGGACAATGTCTCGCAGAACACTTATTTCTACTCTATTTGTTTCTATATTGATTCCACCCACCTGGTTGCATAGGTGTTGTCCCAGGCCAGGCCTGCAGGAGGCGCTTTGGTAGATAACTGGCTGTCTGGAGCTTAAGACAGCATAGCCTTCAGTTGTATATTCCTCGTAACGGGCGTTGATGGCAAGCCGACAAACCTTTACAAGGCCATCCCTGTCATCTTCATGGAAATAGGCGGAGCCATTGTCATACCTGCAGGACAGTCAGGTGATGGATGTAGATGTGATCACTGATAAACATTAACCAGGCTCATAAACTGCATCTGTGAACCCAGATTGCTATGATGTAAACTATGTTTGATAAGCTGCAGATATTGGACCATGGGATTAGTAAAATATCTATAATTTCAAGCAATTCTTCAAAATTACAAAAAAAACATGACAAACTGTTAGTGAAATGGAATATGGTGTCTTGCAGAATTGTATTTGGATTTTCTATGCAGATATGAATCTAACCACATAACCACATTGAATAACTCCCTACTTTTATTAAAGGAGCAGCATTATGTATTTTCCAGGCATATAGTGACATTTTATAGCACAATCAAGTAACTATGCTACCTTCAGTTTTTAGAAAAATGCTATATGTTTGTATGTAAATATGACTCAAAAGAATTTTAACTTTATAATTTAACACTATGAAATTGGGCCTTTGTCTCTTTAAAAACTCCTGTTCTTTCTGAAACTCTGTCTTCAGGAAGTCATCCCAACACGGCTCCTCTATTAACCCTCTAACAAAGTTTTTAAAAGCATTGCACTGAGAAGAAATTCCTATAATGAGCTCAGCAGATCCACAGTTCCACCAGGTGTTTGCTAATTGCTGAAGGCTTGTCTGAAGGAGCCGAGTGAGGGAGTTATGGGAGAGGGCTGCTCTGTGAGGCAGAAGCTTGGAAAATGCAGCTGTAACCCAAAGGCGTGGCTAGGTCCACCTGGGTGTTTTGCACAGCTGAATGGTTGCCATGGAGATTAAAGGATTTTGCAAGCATGCATGAAAAGGTCAAAAAAGTAAAATTTACATCATACAGACTATTTAATATGTTTATAAATAAATAATAATAAAAAACAACAAAAATACTCCGTTTTAAATATCTGACCAAAATTATGAAGTGTAATTGTGGAGACTTCAGATTCACATGCATCACTGGAGCAGATGGAGACAGACCTCTGTACTATTACATGCAAACCATATAAAATACAATGTAATTGCAAATGTAATGTGAGAAAATGTGAACAAGTATTTGAAGTATGAATACTTTCACAAGGTAAGGTATCAGTAGTTGGATGCTGATATTGTACCTGTCTAACACTTGACAAAGACCTTTTAAACCTGAATGTTGTTGCCTAAATGACGGAGGGTACTACAGGGTTTACCTGAAGATCCTGCAGAGCCACAGCGTGGTGTCAGACAGAATCCGAGTGGTTAGCTTCCGGAGCCGCTCTCTGTCTAACACGGAGATGTAAGCTGCCAGACTGTGGCCCAGCAAGGCCATGTGACCCTGTTCCCCCACATTCTGGATCCTGCTGGGCACAGCACACATAACCATCTGTGCACCACTAAGCTTCAATCAGTGGTCAGTTCTGCTTACGGCTGGCAGGCCTTGTCCCTCCCATCCTCTTCATCTTCCTCTTCATGGATGAGATGGTGAACAAGGTGCAGTATTGTGGTTACATCCTGGCCACTGCACATGAAACAGAACTTGAACTCGCAACTTTGTACATAGAAGACAACTGTTGTATCCAGTGAGCCACAGTGAAGCCAGTTTATTACCAGCGGAACATTCAGGTGCTGTAAAACCTTAGAGGGTTAACGGACATTATCTCAGTCATCAAACATGACTAATGCAGAACATTGTAGGCCACACTTCACCTTGCCTGCTGCTGGTGGTGTCAGACTGCCCCGGGGCAGCTGTGGCTACAATCCAGCAGCTCACCACCACCAGTGTGCCACCATGTGTGTAAATGACTGAATGTAGTGTGGAGCGCTTTGTGGGCTGGAATTGATAAAGCGCTATGTAAGTACAAGCCATTTACCATTTATTTAAGACATTTCTGTTAAATCTGAAATTTGTTCTTGTTTAGACACATCCAATACCACCATGCTTTTCCATTATAAAACATTCCGATGCCGAGTTGTACTCTAGTGATAATTAAAGCATACTGTGGTTCAGTGGATTTTAATTGTGGGGATTTTTATCATGTTTTGCATCCTGAGAAACTGTTAATATGTCACTAACATGTTAAAGATTATATTTCTGTTGAACATTGTCTTGATAAAAAAATCATTCTTCTAACACACAGCCTTCTTTAAACACAACAATACAAACAGGTTTTTAAAACAGCATCCGGGAGAGTAGAAAGATGTCTGCAATATACCCTGCAGAATGAAACACACACAAGGACTGAGCTGGAATAAAACCTGACCTGGGCTAGCTGTGTGTGTGTGCGTGTGTGTCACTGCTCCTTGTGGGAACCAAAGCCTGGTCTCCACAAGGGAAAAGGCTTCTTTTGGGTCAGGGGTTAGATTTAGGACTAAGGTGTGAATTGAATTTTGGTTAGGGTTAGGGCTGGGTCTCAACTGGTAATGGTTAGGTTTTAGGGTCAAGCAACTGAAATCAATGAAAAATGAATGGAAGTCAATGCAAAGTGCATGTGAAAACAGAAAAATGTAACGTGTGTGTAAGTGTCTTACTCTCCCTGTAGAGGTCCGGGGATACTGGTTCTACTGAAACGTCGGCTTTCCGTTCCTGCTTCTGGCTCCCTAAACACACACCACACAGCTCCATGAATTTCTCACCCCCTTCTTCCTTATTGTATAAAGATGATGTTGAACCCTACATCTGTCCATCTCCAAGGATCCTCATGGCTTCACTCAGGTTCTTTCCCACCTGAGCCAGAGCAGCATCCACCATGATCAAGGAAGAGATTTTGCTTCCTGAAGGAGAGTTAAGAAGAATTCACACATGAAGCACACAATGGATCAACAGACCAATATAAAGTAGGGTACAATTGTGAAGTGACAGGAAATTCACTCATTGTCAAAAAAGTGTGGCATGCATTTATGCTTGTACTCCTTTCAGACCGTTAACAATTGTCTTTAAACGGTAGCCTCCTATACCTGAAACTTTTTCTATTAAAGGCAGCTACAGTGGAGAGAAAGTTGCACAATATGAGAATTGCACTAATTGAAATTACAAAAATAAATGTGCTTCATAGAAACATGCCGATTTCAGAAAAACTTATGTTTTTGTAATAGGATGAGGTGGTTTCTCAGCTGTATCAAAATAGCTGAGCTTAGGATGAGCAGCGGGGCTCCAAACTGTGTGCAAGTAAATGATATGCTGGTGTATTATTGTCCCCATAATCATTCACTCCTCAGGTGGAAGTCGGAGAGGTTCAGCAGCGGAGCTCCTCTGGCTGAGAGAAGCTGAGTCAGTGGCCAACTCTCCTTCAGACCCTCGGTATGAGCTGGGGTTCGGACGCTAGTCGCACTTAAAGATGATACTCAGATGTTTATTTTTTTTATTAATTTAGTCGTTTGGAAAACTGCAATGGAAACACTTTTTTGCATCATGAGTCATGTGATCGACAGCCAGATGCTACTACTGGTAAAAGCAACGAGGAAGATGACAAGAAGTAGGACGATGAGGGTTTGTTTTAGTTTTTCGGACAGTGTGCAGCTGGCTCCACAAGAGCTCTCACACATTGGAATGACACAACACACAACATTTTCTGAACTGTGTGACGCTGCACAGTTCAGAAAATGTTGCGAGTCATTCCCACGTGTTGAATCCATAAACCTTTTGTAAATTCGCCAACTACAATTTTCACAAAGCTGTAGCTGCTCCCAAGTAGGTGGGGCTTGTTGCTCCAACACCTAAATAATGAGCCAATCAGAGGAGGCACCAAAGTCTCCTCTGATTGGCCGATAAAGATCGCTAGCAGCATGGCTGCCTTATGACTATATCCATAGACATAATATAAGAATAGACGCCTCATGGCCACTCACGCCAATTGTCGCTGACAAGATTTAGGGCGGCCATCTTGGAGAGGTCGACCGTTCCACTCAGCGTTATGTGTTTAGCAGGCACAATGACGTATCAGCGCATTTAATCAATCATTACACGCTTTTTTGTTACTGGAAACCATATTCAAACATCTATCAAAGCTACATTTATAAACAATTGTATTTTTAAGTATGTTTTTAATACATAGTTCAGCATATTTAAATATGCTTAGTGGCAATAACAATAGAATAGGAATGGAATATTCTGATATTGATGTATTATGAGCATATTACAAAGCACACATCCGTTCATAATTTATTTAGTAATATCAATACATATTTATATAACTATACAAACACAAACAAATAATGATTAATAATGACACAAATAATGATTAATGCTGAATAATATATATTGGATACATGCATGTATGCATATATATATATATATATATATATATATATATATATATATATATATATATATATATATATATATATATATATATATATATATATATATGTTTTTCAGCCGATGTGTTCTAGCTTCAGAGATTCAGCAACTGAGATTGAGTCCAAAATCCGATGCGAGATTCATCCGTGCTGCAGTGAATCCGTCTCTCTTTATAGATATCTCCCTCTTCTTCCTCACATCGTGTCTTTATAAAACCTACAAAACAAAAACGGAAGATTTCGGATGCATCTTACTTTTGACAGAGTGAAAGAATTACATATAAATAATAGTCTTTACCACCTGTGTAAACTTTGCTGGTGAATGTTATAACACATAAGTTTTATAATATATGTTACATTGTTTCATTTCTGATGTAGGCTCTTGTGTCAGATAATCTAAGTCAATGTTAGAGAATAATTACATTTTTTAGATTTACGGAATCTCAGTTAGCCTTCATAGAGGGGCTGAACGCCGTATTACACCAAGCACTGTAGCTAATGTTAGCTGGTATCTTGCCGGTGGACATAAATTCAGTAAAGTAATATTCTAATCACAAAATATACACAATAATATGTCCATCTTACTTGTGAAATACTGTTTGTCAAGCCCTCACATCAATGGACAAGCTCCGCCCAGAAACACCCCTTGAAAGTCCCACGTGACTTCATGTCTCACATTGACCTCCTGGCAGAGCTTAGGTTCTATGGGATTTTTCATTTTGACTGACTCTCTGCAGAGTATTTCTGAGTCGATTAGTTTAGCATTTCTGCCGGATTTTCACAAAATATCATCCACGACAATGGACAAGGGAACCAACAAGTTCATGTCATCTTTTTTGGACGACATCAAGATGTTTTAGCCACGTGATGCCTCTAACATTGTGCGAGTTGCAGCTAAACGCTACCAGTCGATGAGGAAAACAGCAGATCCTCACACCCTCAGCATAAATATAGCTGTGGACAAGATCGCTGATGCCTGTTGTTCTTGCAAGGCTGGGTGAGTTGGACATTCATGGTTTTGAGGGTTCAAATGTGCCTACGCCTGATACACGGTACTCGGTGCTAGCGTGGCTAACACGATTACAGTTTAGTAAAAGCTAGCGTGGCTAACACAATTACAGTTCAGTAAAAAGCCTTTTCAGGTGAAATAAAATCTTTAATGTATGTCAGATACGGTACACATTGCATATTGATCTGTTCAGCCAACGTAAGACTGTAACAGACAGGCTTCAGGATGTAGAAGTTGTATCGGTACTGCCATTATGCTGTACTTGGCTAAAACGTTTTTATAATGGATGTGTTTATTATTGACTTAATTTTTTTCATTCACTAAACACAAAGAAAGCAAAGCAATAATACTTACGCAAGCAGACACTTTGTTCTTATTGATCGTATGACGATTGAGCTGCAAATGCCGTCGTGCACAAGCTTTAATCCAAGCAAGGCATTCCGTTTCAGATTTTGGAAATCTGTGAATTTTAGTTCCACAAACATGATCAGGATACCTGACATCACCTGTGCAGATACCCCACTGAAGGAAAACCATTTTTTTTCGAGTCCTGACGCAAAAACTTTCTGTCGGTCTGGTAGTCCACAATGTACATTAGCATGAGTTTGTGAGCCGGTGTTATGCCCAGAAAAGCCCCCCTGCCCAAATTTGCATCCCCTGTCGCGGGAGCGCGCATCGCTCTAAGCTCTCGCATATTGACGAGGAAACGGATAAAAATATGACCGAAGAGGAAATTTTAAGATATTTGTAACATTATCACGTTTCCTAACCATGTAATCCCTAATACGGTGGGTTTTATTTCGCAAATTATTTGAAATAAATACGGTTTTTACACTTTTATTGACACATATGAGTCGAACTTTTTTTCAGTCCGTGTCTGTTGTAAACGTTCTCCGCAAATGGTTTGAAATTCTCTGCTTTGTCTTTTGATATCATAATAGCTCAAAAGCATTACAACAGAGACCCATTATGTAGAACATTTTATATCATGCTTCACTTCTAGTCTGTTAATGTAGGAGGAAATGCAACTTAATTTATGAGCCTGAAAATATTGGCATCCGTCTTGTTGATATGAAACTTATAGCATTAGCTCAGAGAACAAGTGTAATTACGTAGAAGAGATTAAATCATTTCAACTCTTTATTTCCCCCAATTAGCACAGGGATGCATGTTTTGGCAATATAAATTTTGAGCCTGCCACAATATGCATCCCTTCTTTATTCCCCACAAATATTATCCTATCGATATAAAACATGTACCAGCAGTTCTTGGAACTACTCAGATTATGTAGAAAAAAATATTTCACTATTAACTCTTGAATTCTTTAAATTAGCACAGGGATGCATTTTTGGACAATATGGATTTCCAGCCTGCCAAAATATGCATCCCATATCTATTCCCCTCAAATATTATCCAATTGATTTAAAACTTATAACAGCAGTTCTTGGAGCTACTCTCATTATGTAGAAATAGTTATTTTACTTTTATCTCTTTATTTCTCAAAGTTGGCACAGGGATGCATTTTTGGGCAATATGGATTTCCAGCCTGCCAAAATATGCACCCCTCTCTATTCCCTTCAAATATTATCCTATTGATTTAAAACTTATACCAGCATTTCTTGGAGCTACTCTCATTATGTAGAAATAGTTATTTCATTCTTAACTCTTTATTTCTCAAAGTTAGCACAGGGATGCATTTTTGGGCAATATCTCCAGCCTGCCAAAATATGCACCCCTCTCTATTCCCTTCAAATATTATCCTATTGATTTAAAACTTATACCAGCATTTCTTGGAGCTACTCTCATTATGTAGAAATAGTTATTTCATTCTTAACTCTTTAATTCTTCAAATTAGCACAGGGGTGCGTTTTTGGGCAAATTTCCAGCCTGCCAAAATATGCACCCCTCTCTATTCCCTTCAAATATTATCCTATTGATTTAAAACTTATACCAGCATTTCTTGGAGCTACTCTCATTATGTAGAAATAGTTATTTCATTCTTAACTCTTTAATTCTTCAAATTAGCACAGGGATGCGTTTTTGGGCAAATTTCCAGCCTGCCAAAATATGCACCCCTCTCTATTCCCTTCAAATATTATCCTGTTGATTTAAAACTTATAACAGCATTTCTTGGAGCTACTCTCATTATGTATAAATAGTTATTTTACTTTTAACTCTTTATTTCTCAAAGTTAGCACAGGGATGCATTTTTGGGCAATATGGATTTCCAGCCTGCCAAAATATGCACCCCTCTCTATTCCCTTCAAATATTATCCAATTGATTTAAAACTTATAACAGCAGTTCATGGAGCTACTCTCATTATGTAGAAATAGTTATTTTACTTTTAACTCTTTATTTCTCAAAGTTAGCACAGGGATGCATTTTTGGGCAATATGGATTTCCAGCCTGCCAAAATATGCACCCCTCTCTATTCCCCTCAAATATTATCCAATTGATTTAAAACTTATAAGAGCAGTTCTTGGAGCTACTCTCATTATGTAGAAAAAGTTATTTCACTCTTAACTCTTCAATTCTTCAAATTAGCACTGGGATCCATATTGCCCCAAAATGCATCCCTGTGCTAACTTTGAGAAATAAAGAGTTAAAAGTAAAATAACTATTTCTACATAATGAGAGTAGCTCCAAGAAATGCTGTTATAAGTTTTAAATCAATTGGATAATATTTGAAGGGAATAGAGAGGGGTGCATATTTTGGCAGGCTGGAAATCCATATTGCCCAAAAATGCATCCCTGTGCTAACTTTGAGAAATAAAGAGTTAAGAATGAAATAACTATTTCTACATAATGAGAGTAGCTCCAAGAAATGCTGTTATAAGTTTTAAATCAATAGGATAATATTTGAAGGGAATAGAGAGGGGTGCATATATGGCAGGCTGGAAATTTGCCCAAAAACGCACCCCTGTGCTAATTTGAAGAATTAAAGAGTTAAGAATGAAATAACTATTTCTACATAATGAGAGTAGCTCCAAGAAATGCTGGTATAAGTTTTAAATCAATAGGATAATATTTGAAGGGAATAGAGAGGGGTGCATATTTTGGCAGGCTGGAAATTTGCCCAAAAACGCACCCCTGTGCTAATTTGAAGAATTAAAGAGTTAAGAATGAAATAACTATTTCTACATAATGAGAGTAGCTCCAAGAAATGCTGGTATAAGTTTTAAATCAATAGGATAATATTTGAAGGGAATAGAGAGGGGTGCATATTTTGGCAGGCTGGAGATATTGCCCAAAAATGCATCCCTGTGCTAACTTTGAGAAATAAAGAGTTAAGAATGAAATAACTATTTCTACATAATGAGAGTAGCTCCAAGAAATGCTGGTATAAGTTTTAAATCAATAGGATAATATTTGAAGGGAATAGAGAGGGGTGCATATGTTGGCAGGCTGGAAATCCATATTGCCCAAAAATGCATCCCTGTGCCAACTTTGAGAAATAAAGAGATAAAAGTAAAATAACTATTTCTACATAATGAGAGTAGCTCCAAGAACTGCTGTTATAAGTTTTAAATCAATTGTATAATATTTGAGGGGAATAGATATGGGATGCATATTTTGGCAGGCTGGAAATCCATATTGTCCAAAAATGCATCCCTGTGCTAATTTAAAGAATTCAAGAGTTAATAGTGAAATATTTTTTTCTACATAATCTGAGTAGTTCCAAGAACTGCTGGTACATGTTTTATATCGATAGGATAATATTTGTGGGGAATAAAGAAGGGATGCATATTGTGGCAGGCTCAAAATCTATATTGCCAAAACATGCATCCCTGTGCTAATTGGGGGAAATAAAGAGTTGAAATGATTTAATCTCTTCTACGTAATTACACTTGTTCTCTGAGCTAATGCTATAAGTTTCATATCAACAAGACGGATGCCAATATTTTCAGGCTCATAAATTAAGTTGCATTTCCTCCTACATTAACAGACTAGAAGTGAAGCATGATATAAAATGTTCTACATAATGGGTCTCTGTTGTAATGCTTTTGAGCTATTATGATATCAAAAGACAAAGCAGAGAATTTCAAACCATTTGCGGAGAACGTTTACAACAGACACGGACTGAAAAAAAGTTCGACTCATATGTGTCAATAAAAGTGTAAAAACCGTATTTATTTCAAATAATTTGCGAAATAAAACCCACCGTATTAGGGATTACATGGTTAGGAAACGTGATAATGTTACAAATATCTTAAAAATTTTCTCTTCGGTCATATTTTTATCCGTTTCCTCGTCAATATGCGAGAGCTAAGAGCGATGCGCGCTCCCGCGACAGGGGATGCAAATTTGGGCAGGGGGGCTTTTCTGGGCATAACACCGGTCCCTCATGTGATAGCTGCGCTGTGACGTAAAATGGGTATTAGCCAATGAAAGGCGGACCCTGTGGTAAAGTCCATAGTCCATCGATCCGAACAACAATATCCCTCAGTGCTGAGGCATCTTCTGCTGTTTTGGTTGAGCAAAGTAGGAAGGACAACCGCTCCAAGATGGCCGCCGTATTTCCTGCGCCGGAGCAGCCAATGCGGGGTCTACTCTTATATTATGTCTATGACTATATCCACCTGTTTACATCCATCGCTGAAATTATTGCTAATGACTTACTACATGAACAAATTTATTCATGTGACTTTCATTATTACTTAATGGAAACACCATAATTGCAGAATTGTTTTGTTTCAACAATGAATGAATATAAACAAAGATTTGCATACACTTGTAATGGAAATGCAGCTACTAGATAAAAACTACCGACTGTGGTCTGAGTAGCAATGCATAAATAATAAAATTTAACAATTGCCCTTAAATTATGTCCACCTGCTGGTACTTAATCAAATGTATCAGGGTTTTCATGTTGACCTGGAGGATGAATCTGCACTTCATGCCAGACTGGAATGACAATGTCCACTTCAGCCAAAGTTTTGGCTGAGCTGAAATCAGGGAACATTCCTCCAAGTGAAGAGATCAGAAGTGGGCAAGACTCCGTGAACGAGGGGTTTCCAGATCACAGGCTCTCGACGCAGAGAAAATTCTGCAAGCTACAGTGGTGGTTCATCTGCACCAGACGCTAGTCGCGCTAAAAAATGATACTCAGATGTTTATTTTTTTATTCATTTAGTTAAAAATAAAGCTTAGGTCAATTTTTTCCCTCAGTTTCTTTGCTGATAGAGCAGGAAGAACAAACAAAAAAATGTGTGAGGAGACGGCTTCTCTGTCGAAGTAAACCTGACCTGGGCTAGCTGGTCAGGTCAGCTCCAAGAGGAGTCGGCTCCAAGAGGAACTTATTTGATCCCCGCCCACTTCTGAAGCAGCTCTCTGCTCAATGCAAACACAACCTGGGCCGGAGTACAACAGGGCAGGGCCGGAGGGGGCTGGGCCCTGCAGCGACAAAAGGCCTGAGGAGAGAACTGATCTGAGAAGCAGCAAAGAAGACCTGAGGAAGCTGCAAAGATCCAGAGCTAAGGTGGAATAACCTGTTTGACTAGACAACTATTAGTCAATATATAAATGTAAAATATATATACTTTTATTGTCATTGTTATAATACCAAAATGATATTCAGGCATCACAATGCCGTTACACCCGAATTTCCCCTTTGAGGGACAATAAAGATTGTTTCTATTCTATTCTGTTGAGCATAAGCAAAAAGTGCAGATCGTACAAGTGGAATCTCATATAGTGCAATAACAAATAATAGTAATAATAGTTGGCCAAAAGTTCCATATACTTGTATATAATAAACAGTCATGTTTGTAGTTGCTAGAAGTCATGTTAGGGACACACCAAACGTGAGGAAGAAGTGTTTTGGTCACAAAAACCAATTGTATATGTCCAGTAGTATGCTGAGCCATGGTGGTGGCTGCATCATGCTGTGGGGATGCTCTTTTTACGATAGATAAAGTTGGTCAGAGAAATCCTGAGGAAAACAAATAGAAAAATCAGTACCTAGGCTTGAGATGGATTCGCTTTTTTTTGTAAGAACAGGAAAAGGCATTCTGACCTAGATCAGGAATGCTGGTAGAGACCAACCTGCAAGCTTACAGCTTGAATATTTTTCTCAAAACTAATATTTAACATTTTTGATTAAATACAATTACATTTATGGCTCTAATATGGCAAAAGGTTCTAAAGGTATGAATACTTTTACGGATTAGACAAATAAGTTTGAACATTGGCTAAAAGTTGGATATATGACGACTTAAATGAGCAACACCAATTCATTTTTTTGGAAGTTGGTTGAATTTTTAACCCTTTAGGTCATATCCATCCATCCATTTTCGGTTATTTAAATATCTGACCCAGAACATTAGGAAGAGCAGCGGGGCTCCAAACTGTGTGCAGGTAACTGATATGCTGGTGTATTATCATCCCCATAAGTCTGAGAGGTTCAGCAGCGGAGCTCCTCTGGCTGAGAGAAGCCGAGTCAGCGGCTAACTCTCCTTCAGACCCTCGGTACGAGCTGGGGTTCGGACATACGAAACCAGCAGCGAGCGATCCCAGCTGAAACAAACCCCACATCATATTCCCAGCTTTCCACAGCACCCGCTCCTCACCTTTTGCAGTCCACAGCTGACAGCTCGACACCTGTGCTCCGTGAAAAAGGACGCAGAGAATTCGCTGCTAGGTAACGCGAGGGAGCCCCTGCAGAAGTCTCCGGGAAAGCCCGTAGAAAAAAAAATTAAGTCGCCAGTTTTGAATTTATTACGAATTAAATAAACTGTCTCCGTAGGAGATTTCTGTTAACCACTGGCCGAACTGGACAGTTTACTTCCTGGACCTGCCGAACGACGTGCATTCCACGCTGGCAGCGCTGACGTCACGCCCGCCCCGCAGGATTGGTCAACTGGTAGCAGCTGATAATCACACAGCATATGTGTACTCGCTTAGCTGAACATGGAACTGCAACTATAACCAAACAGTAGCAGTTTTAGTGGAATAATGGGTGAAAAGCAAAACATTGATACAGCATTTAGAGTAATGCTGAGGTCATACGGAGAGAAGGGATGATTCTGAGTCACTGGAGTCTTCTGGGGAAGCTTCCTAAACTTGTAGTGTTGAGGAAACGGTGGAACATGTTTATGGGATTTAGGAAGTATGAGAATCAAACGAGTCATGGAACTGCAGAGTACTTGGAACCGAGTTTCAAGGACAATTTATTTCAGTTAAATAAAGTTGAAGCCTTGAAGGTAAAAAAGACCTTGGTTTTTGAAGACCATTGATCACATTGAGAGACTTAACGAAATGTCATTAAGTGTGATGAATATCTGATGTAGAGCTTTAATGCAACAAATTGGATGCTCCTGCCATAAGATCCTGAGTAAGAAGGACATGGAGCTGTTAAATATGCTGAACAGCAGCTGCCACAGCCTTTAAAATGAAATAGACAATTTTATTGAGAACATGAGCAAAAATGAACCCAGCTTATTTTAAAAATTCTATTTTCCTGAAGGTAAAAATGATGCTTCATTGGCAAGCTTGTTCCGTGGCCTTCTTCACTTTCTTTTAAATTTATAAGATGTGTAATCCCTTGTAAGTCTATGCAAAATGGGCAACATACAAAGGCGCATGACAAAATAAATACATTGAATCAAAAAAAACTAGACAAGTTATGGATGAGTGATGGGGGGAACAGGGTGCAGCTGTGAGGAGACTAAAGAGGCAGGCTGAGGGAAGGAGACTAAAAATCATGAGATAAGCTGAGGAGAACAAAAACAAAATCTATGAAAATGCATAAAGAATAAAATGTAAGTATAAAATAAGAAACTGAATACAGTGGAATGAACCGATATAGTGAGACCAAGAAATATCTAAGAATAAATCTCTTGTCTACAGAGCCGTCTGGTGACACGCAGTGGATACAGGAACGACTTTTTTAATTAATTGGTATGACTTAATATTTTATGAGAACAACTTAATTACTGAAACTCCTGACTACTAACCTTTTTCTCCGATGTCACCAGACGGACTCTCTGGGCTCCATACTTGTCTGAAGCTGTATGTGTGTAAAAAAGGAACTTTTTTTACACACATACCTGGTCCTTATGTTTGTCTGAGGACCAGGCAAACATGTAATTTGCCTGGTCCTCAAGGCAAATTACATGTTTTAGAAGTTTCCCTGCTTTAATGTGCCTGATTCAACTGATTGCAGTTCAACAAACGCCTGTTAATCAGTCATCGATTGGAATCAGCTGGAAGGAAGCAAGGAAATACCAACCCTGGTGCCTTGAGGACCAGGGTTGGAAACCACAGGAAAAAAAACACTCCAATAAGCCACCAACAGGGAGCGCTGTTGCTTAATGAAGGACTGATTGGGATGTTCAGTTTTTCTCAAGGCTGTACATCAGGGGTCACCAAACGTTTTCCTGTGAGGGCCACATAACTTTTCCCTTCACTGGTGGGGGGCCGGAGTCAGTTTGTAACAGAAAAAGTGTGACGATTGCAGGAGTGCCTAAATGTAAAATGTTCTTGTTTTCCAGAAAGCACAATCAAATAACCCTGTCTGGGTTCTTCACAGAAAAAATCCAGGAAATAACACTATTTGTTAAATAAACATGTATTTTCCGGAATATAATCGCACGCGCTATAAGCCGCAGATATCTCTGCCGCTCTAGGTTTTCCACAATGATGCAGCAGCAGAGGGGGGCGGACACCCAAAATTTGAGTCATAACAGGTCAATTGAATATCACATTTATTACGGTTGAAAAAGAAAATTTTGCCTAGTTTAGATTTAACTGAGCTGATTACGGTAGTTTCCAAACAGTAACTGTAACAGTAAAAGTGCTGATCCTCCGTGTCTGCTACTAGCATGTGCTAAATGAAAATGGGCGCTTTCTTCTTGCTCTCCATCGCTATGAGTTACAGTAATCATTCAAATCCAAACTTAGGCCCCGTTTACACGACAATGATGCAATGAAAATTGAATTTTTGTTTCGTTTCTGTTAACACATTTACATGAAGACGTTCTAATTACAATCTTTGTTTACAAACGGTACACATCGAAAAAGTGTAATGCTCTCGCCACGCCACTAGTCGGTGCTAGGTTCTTTGAAACTAAGTGTGCATGTGTTGTTTTTTTAAGATCTACTTGAAAGCACGTCGATTCGCGTTTCCCCATCAAGTATTATTCCCCCAGATATTAGAGGAAAACACGCACTATGTGCATCTGATTAGCGCGCAGTTGGAAAAAAAAGTGGGATAACTTTCCTGAAACACGTTGTTTGAGCTTTCACGGTGTCCGTAGTTCTCTAGATAAGAGCGCTTAACAAGCAAGTGCTTGTTATGAGCGCTGAATAAGCACACGTGTATTTTGCCACCTGGGCTGTGCGGAGCGGTGAAGAGACGCAGAGGGAACCATAGACATTATGTCCATGGAGGGAACCGTATCTGATGGGGAAACACAAACTGTAGTAACACCCATAGACATAAGAGTAGATGCTTCATGGACCGCTCTCGCCTATTGTCGCTGACGAGATTTAGGGCGGCCATCTTGGAGCGGTCCACCACTCCACTCAGCGTTATGTGTTCAGCAGGCACAATGACGTATCAGCGCGTTCATAACACGCTTTTTTGTTACTGGAAACCATATTCAAATATCTATCAAAACTACATTTCTAAACAATTGTATTTTTTAAGTATGTTTTTAATATATAGTTCAGCATATTTAAATATGCTTAGTGGCTATAACAATAGAATAGGAATGGAATATTCTGATATTGATGTATGATGAGCATATTACAAAGCCCACAGCCGTTCATAATTTATTTATTAATTTATTTAGTAAGATCAATACATATTTATATAACTATACAAACACAAATAAATAATGATTAATAATGACAAATAAATAATTATTAATACTGAATAATATATATTGGATACATGTTTATATGTATGAATGTATATACATCCATACATATATAGATATATATCTATGTTTTCCAGCCGACGAGTTCTAGCTTCAGTGATTGACCTGAGATTGAGTCCAAAATCCGATGTGAGATTCATCCGTGCTGCAGTGAATCCGTCTCTCTTTATAGATATCTCCCACTTATTCCTCACATCGTGTCTTTATAAAACCTACAAAACAAAAATGGAAGATTTGGGATGTATCTTACTTTTGACAGAGTGAGAGAATTACATATAAATAATAGTCTTTACCACCTGTGTAAACTTTGCTGGTGAATGTTATAACACATAATAAGTTTTATAATGTATGCTACATTGTTTCATTTCTAATGTAGGCTCTTGTGTCAGATAATCTAAGTCAATGTTAGAGAATAATACATTTTTTTTAGATTTACGGAATCTCAATTATCCTTTATAGTGGGGCTGAACCCCGTATTACACCAAACACTGTAGCTAATATTAGCTGGTATCTTGCCGGTGGACACAAATACAGTAAAGTAATTACCATAGACAACACCAGCATTGTCAGTAGTTTCTTCTTCTGTGGATTGTAGAAAGCAGCTATGTTTTGCGTCATACTATACATAAACTAGGGAGTCCCTGACAAAAAAGATCCATTTACTCTGTTTACAAAACAACGGAGACCAGTACGTTTTAGAAACATTGCACTCTGGAACCTGTTCTCAAACTGTGCCGTTGTCAGAGAAAAAATTCGCCATTTTCGTGTAAACGTACACTACAAACACAACGAAACTCTTCCGTTTTCACCCGAAATTGTTGTCGTGTAAACGGGGCCTTAGTGTGTTACTGTCTAAAAGACAAGTACTTTTAATAAGACAAGTACTTGACAATAAGACAAATACTTTTAATGAAGATACGTGAGTTAAAGACGTTATTAAGTTAATATCAACCACAGAAATTGCTGGACACAAGGTCTCCTTCGCACACATTGCCCAGATCCTTAGACTGTCTCCTCCTGTTTGGCTTCTTCCCTTTAAGTAATCTGATACCAAGTCTTCACCAGGTTGGCTATATGAATCTTACGTTATGAGGATGTAAATCATGTGGACGGCAGACAGTTTTCAGTTAGAAACTTGGGTCAAGATGTGAATTTGAGCCTCTCACTGACAGCGTGTCCTTAGGCAAAAATTGCTGCAAAATCAATCAACCAACCACAAATCAGTCAATTATATTTATAAAGCACCCTTCACGCTAAAAGCAGCTCAAAGGACTGTACAGAATCATAAACAATAAACCCACAAGAAGATACATAAGAGCTTGTATCTACCTGCTCCTTTTTGAATAATGAAAAATGGCATGTCAATGGGCATAATTATTTGGCTTATTAATTTTTTTTCTGTTTTTGTTTCTTGCCTGTTTGAAATAAATAAATATTCCCAACCAAAATAAAGAAAAAACATGGAAAAACACACAAATATTAGGAAAATGTAGCAACTGAACAGAGATTTCTGCCTTTCTGTTATTTTGCCATTGGGCCTACAGCACAAAGAGATTCACAATGAATCACAATAGGTACATGTGTAAAAAAAAAAAAAGCAACAAAAAAAAAGCATGAAAACAAGACCAAAAGGGAAAATTCAGATCATACACCAATCTAATAAAAAGTCAACCTACTTTGAGACCCCAATCAGTAACTGTTTAAAACTCCTTAAAGTCATGCTTGCTCTGTATCGTCTACCAGAAGGCAGCAGTTCAAACAGATGCGAATCAGGATGGATGACATCTCTAGTAACTTTTTTTTGTCTCGGACAAAATACGGTTGTTAGTGTTGTCCAAGGAGGAAGCAAGAGGACATCCAACAATTCTTTTCTCAGACTTGATGATGATCCAGTTCAGTAGTATTAAGCTGCTTGTCCGGTGCCAGATGACCTCAGGGTCTAAGTTAATAGCAGCTTTGCGAGACAGGATGGCGCAAGATTGCTAAGACATTTAAAAACCACTAAAAGAAACTTAAAATAATTCCTGAGACGTACAGGGAGCCAGTGCAATGATTTTAAAACAGATGAGTTTGTCTTCTGGTCTTGGTTAGCACAGGAGCAGCAGAGTTTTGTAATAGGTGAAAGCTGGACAGATTGTTTTTAGGGAAACCAGAAAGCCGGTGTCTTAACAGCTAGAAATAAAAACATACAGTCTCAGTATTAGCCAGAGGGAGAAGAGAGGAGACTGGCTATACTTTTTACATGATGTAATCAGATACACTGTGTCTACTCTCACACTCTTATTGGTCCTTGCATTGATGCCTGCTGAATTTTGAGCATAAGTTCCCCATTCAGCAGTTTTGATCATCCATCCATTTTCTGTACACCCTTGTCCCTAGTAGGGCCAGGAGGGGTGCTGGTGCCTATCTCCAGCCAGAAAGGGGGTACACCCAGTACTGGTTGCTAGCCTGTCTCAGTGGTTCTTATCAAAATGCTCCAATCATAACTTTGCTTCAAAGTGGATTAGTGTTGTCAGTATAAACACCAGTGATGGAATGGAAAGAAGCAAAATAACGTTTTGGCTGTACTTAAGTACACGTGTCATGTATTTGTTCTTTAAACAGTAGATTTAATGATGGGTACTTTTGACTTGTACTCCACTACTTTTTACATTCAGAATCTGTATTTTCTACTCCGCTACATTTCTATTATGTGTTGCATGTTGCTTTACATGTTACATTCATGTCACATTGCATTTTTTTTGTTTTATTAATTTGAAATTAATTAACGACTTATTATTAAAGGTTAACTTGCTAACTTGTTAGCCTGCTATTAAAAAAAAACGCTTGAAAAGTCTTTTGAAAGTCAAAAATTTTTTTGACTTTTGAAACTCAGAAATTTCTAAGATTTTTAAGTTTGAGTCTAAGTTTTTTTGTAGAATATTTCTGAGATGAATCTCAAAATTTCAGAGTTTTTTGGTAGAAATTTACTCCTTTTTATTTAGAAACGAAATCTATCTACGCTGGTCCTAATACGCTGTCGTACATTTCTTCCACCCTTTCATTTCTACCACCTCCCGTGACACACACAGCACACAGATCCATATCTACGAGTCACACAGATGAGGGAAAGCTACTGTGACATTAATCCTCTCTGGCTCAGAGCTACAGGACTAATGAGAGGCCCCTGACCCTCGCTACCATCAGGAGAGTGTGTGAGAAGGAATCTTCCAAACAGAGACATTACAGTGGCTGCATGTTGCTGCTGACTGTGGGTGTTCAGTTAGCTATTCTGTTCATCTAACCTGCTGTCTCACTCATCCCTAATCTCTGCTTGTGATGGGCTTGATAGTTCCCAGTGGTGCATTTGTGTTTACATAAAAGTGTGAGTGAGACGACAATTGAGTGTGTTTCTCAGTGTGCGCGTGTGTTTGGATGTGTGTGTGTGTGTGTGTGTGTGTGTGCGTGTGTGCGTGTGTGTGTGTGTGTGTGCGTGTGTGTGTGTGTGTGTGTGTGTGTTCATGCGTGCTCTGGCTGGCCTGAAGGAATCTTCTTACACTGGCTTGATGTGTATGGCAGACTGTCAGGTGAAGAATTTGTGAACTGCATTCCAGGGTAATTTAGATCAAATGGCACAGAGATAACCTGAAGTAACTGGTGCACCAAGGACACAAATGCTTCTTTTTAGCCTCAGTGTGGGTGATGTAACAGAGAACTCTGATGAGATATGGTGAATATAGGTTTAACATGACAATGAAAAGAGTTGGTGTGACTCATTAGAAGCAGGCCTTCACACAGGAAGCCTAAATTATGGGTCTTTGCTGCTGTTCTGTGAAAGTGAAGACCTCTGGATGTTCCTGCAGTTACATTTATTTGAATCGTTGCCTCTTTTGTTGTAGCAGAGCTGATGATTGAGGTTTGTTCCATGTGGATTGCTCTGTGGAAGTAAAATGGTCACTGCAGTCTGTTACTGAGCTCAGCAGGAAGTCAGTTTTAGCAGTTTAATAATAATCAACTCTACTAATAGGGAACATTTTGTTTACGGAAAAAGAGGAGCAAATTTTCAGTCAAAAAACTCAGAAATGTTGCGATTAATCTCAGAGGTTTTCTTGAAAAATCATGGAAATGTCCAAATTTCAAAATACTAACATTTTCAACTTTTGGAAATTTTCTGAGTTTGAAAAGTCAAATATTTTCAAATTTTCAAACACAGTTTTCTACAACATTTCAGAGTTTTTTCTAGCATTTATTTATTTATTTTTCTACGTTCGTGGCTCAGAAAGGTTCCTGTTTTTTCTAGAACGTTTCTGAGCTTTTTGGCCTTTTTTAATCTATCTACCTCGGCCTAAATTCTCCATTGTAATAAAATACAAACATAAATTTTACCATGTGCTGTACCAGATTACAGCACAAACTAATTTGCATCTGCAGTCCCTTGATGGAAAACAAATCAATCCGGACCTAGACTAGGCCATTCTGAAAACGTTTTGATCTGAAGGAAACATCCTGCCTGGATGTTCAGGTTGGTCGTCAACTCTGAGAAACTTCCGCGTCCTTGTTAAAAAAAATCCCTGCATCATGATGCTGCCGCCACCACACTTTTGTATAATGTGCAGGGTTAGTATTAGGCCACCCATAGACATCTGAATGTGGGCCAACATGTTGTTTCATCTGATCAGATGGTTCACATGTTTGTTCTGTTTTCTATCTGGCTTCCAGACACAAGACTCCTCAGGGTTTTCTTTCAGCATTAGCTTTCCCTTCTTTCATAAAGGTCAGATTTATACAGTGCATGACAGATGGTTGTCGTGGGGTCAGAGGTCAGAGTCCCTCACCTGAGCTGTGATTAAGCCGCTCCTCCTCTTCTTGTAAACTCTGAACGAATATAAACATTATTTAAAACTGTACTTACAGAATTGCGATTGTCACTTTTTTCATCATTACATATTCTATTCAAATTCCCAGAAAAAAAGACTGTCTAGAGAAAGTATTCTCACGTTTAAAGAACCATCATTTTATTTCTGTTTTTAGGTTTTAAAACAAAGAAAGACACAAAATCTTTGCAAAAAAGTGAGTGGATATGAAAGCTGGTGGAGATTCATTCCAAAACAGCTGAAACACTGACTTCCTTTAAATCAAGACTCAAAGTAATTTGTTTAGTTTCCTTTTTGATGATTTTGATTATGGTGTTTGATAAAATGTAATGTTAATGCATGTTTCCTAACTGGTGACTAATGATATAAGGCACTTTGATCTGCCTCATTGCTTAAATGTTCAAATAAACGTGACTTGTAAAACGCGTGGAGTTTTTTCATTCATTCATTCGTTTATTTTTCTGCGTTGTGCTTTTCTTGCATGCTGTTGCTATTTCCAATCATTTATTTTTCCTCTTCTATCACATCCCTTCACATGGTGGAGGTTCGTGGGGGATGGAGGGGTTTTCACTCAAGTTTTTTTTTTTTTTCCAGGTGTTGCATGCGGCTCCGCCCACCCTCTGTCCGCCCAATCCCCCCCCCCTTCCGCCCCCCCCCCCACCTCAACCCTTTTCCTCCCACCCCTCCCGGCTGCTCCCTGTGCATGAAGCAGGGGGAAGGGCCCACAGCCACTCAGGGGCTCCGACGGTCCAGCAGTCCGACAGAGCAGCGAGATCCGAACTGGAGTGAAGGAATCTGCTGCACAGTATTTTGTCTCCGGACCGGGTTGAGTTATTTCCTGACGGACAGAGAGCCACAGAGTTTTCCTCAGAGCTCGTTTCGTTTCTCCTCTGCCTTGGAGCGCAGCGACGGGAATCTCTGCAGCTATTAGACAGGATGTCGGACCTTCCAGTCAATGACCACCTCGCTGGGATCTTATCAGATTTTGAAGGTATGTGGGGCGGTAATATTGAATTACTTTACTGCAGGCTGAAGTTTGGAACGCAGTAAAACAGACCCTGGAGGATATCCGTTTTATTTTATTTTATTTTTATTTTTCAAAACAAAACAGGACACAGTTTACCTGTTTAACTTTTTGTGATAGCTTTAATTTTTGCCAATTATTGCTGTTATAATATCTCTTATGTTTTTCAGTTTTTTTTTTTTTTTACTCCAAATAATCCACTAACTTAAAAAAGTTCCAGTTGGTTTCAGACTGCAGAGCTTAAAGCCTGCTCTGGCTTGTAGTGTAACAGGACTGCAGTTCAACTATCATGTGAAAAACATTTCATTCACCTGAATGTGGCTACTGTATGATAAGTGGATATCAAATAGGGCTTGTCTGGTGTGTGTGAGTTTGCGCGCGCGCGCGCGTGTGTGTGTGTGTATGTGTGTGTGTGTGTTGTGTTAGTGGGGATCAGTATCTTCAGATCTTCAGATGCTCTGAATGAGCTGCTGTGAGACTGCTTCCTGCCTGCTTCCTGCCTGGTTCGGGGTAAAACTCTGCAGTCCCTCCAACATGCGTACAGTACAGCATGTGTTGGTAGGCCTGATGCTACATGCTACCTGTCTTTTGATGCTGGAATTCAAATTAAACTACAGAGAACTTCCCAGTGGTTGAGTTTTGTAAATGAACATTTTAAAGAAACATCCAAACTCCATGCAGACAATTTTGCTACTCTCTGCAGCCTGTCCAACATCCCCAACCAGCGACTGACTCATTACTGACCTTTCACACTGAGAAGACATGACTGGGTGCTTGTTAGCTGTTTAGGTTCAGTCCAGGTTTTCATCGAATCTGTAACTGAACAGTTCATTTCAGATCATTTCATTGTTTCGGGTCCAGTGTGCTGTTATAGGACTGGACAATAAAACATATATTTTGCAATAGACGTGATCAATATCAACAGATAATACATCTGATTGAACATTCACTGAACTCTGATCCAGAACCTCACAGCATTCTGGGAGATGTAGGCAAAGGAAAGGCTTTTCAGAGCGAGGTTGATGGCATCAACCAACACGCTCTTTGGTTACCTAGCAACAGCGTGCTAACAGTTTCAGGTTTTGTCACTGAGCCTAATAACTGTTCTAAAATAAAAACAGCATTTAGTGAAAACTGTGGATAAAACAGGAAAGGTCACACCACCGGTTTGACAGAATTAAAATATTTTAAACAAAATCAATTCAGCAACTATGAATATCTACTGACATGGATATCGTGATATGTTTTTCAGCCATATTGTCCATATTGTTTTATTTTATTTGTTTTACCTTCAATATTCCTTTGACTATGAGGGAATAACATTACATAATTATCGTCAGCAGTCTGGCTGTGCTAATCTGTCCCACTCAGACATCTTCTCCCTGGATAACATGTGGAACATGCAGCAGACAAACAGAACCTGCTCCACCTTTTCTGGGCTGCAGACCCAGCAGAGTCTGTGAGCCCTGGTCACAGACTCCTTATTTTTGCAGATCATTTTCTCACCACTGCCCTGTGTGTTTTAAGAGTTTCCTTGCTTCAGCCCCGGTGATTTCAATTGGCAGGTGTTTGCTGAACTGCAATCGGCTGAATCAGGTGTAGAAAGGCAGGAAATTATGTGATGTTGCTCTGAAATTGTTAGGTAGACCTGCCTCTCAAAATTGGCATTACTGGAAAAATAGATTTATCAGTTTGGTCTCTACTCATGTAAAAATTACCACTAAGCTTGTGGCTGTTCCAGACACTTTGTGTTATTTTAACGCTGATGCAAGAAAAGGTCACCCTGAATGTTTAAATTCTACCATATAACACTTTGATGGTAGAGCACCATGAAAGTGCTCTATTTTCCTTATTTTGCAGATAATTTTCTCACCACTGCATCTCATGAGGTATTCTCAGCTTTCACAAAGCAATTATGCTTGAAACAAAACGCTGCCATTACTTGTCTTTGCTCATTTCTGCAGATTAAATAAAGGCAGCATGTTGGAGCAGTATAGGCTCTTTTTCTTAGGCAATTCAGTTTAATTTGAATAAACACATTTCATGTACAGGACCATTCAAGATGAAACAGATTCAGACACAAAAAGGGAGTTGAAAAATTAAAATTGAATACCAAAAGTACAGCACATAGTGGTAAATTACTGAAATTCAGCAGAGCCTTGATATTACACACCTTTTGTATCTGCCTTCCATTCAGAACAGTCCTGTCTTTAAGTGCAGTGTTAACAAGGATTAAGTGCTCAGGCTGTCATGTGATGGAGCTTTCATAATCACACTGAATGGATTTCTGCTTGCAGCGCTGTGAAAGAGCATGCTTCCTCTTGCCTCTGCCTCTCTCCATCACCTTTGAAATTTTCTCCATAATCCATCAAATGTCAGAGCTGCTGTCAGCGTTATTAAAAAGTTTTAGCAGCCTTGTTGAAACAGGGTGTATGAGGTACAGATTAGCTTGGAACGGTTAAATAACAGGCCAACATCAAGAAAATGATTAATGGACACCAGAGCTGCTCAGAGTGAGGAAGCGCATATAGAGAGGAGGAGGAGACCGGCACAATTTAAATAGTTTGCTCTTCCTCAGGGTTATCAGTCATGGCTCACAGCCCTGCAGGGACACCGGCAAAGACAGAAAAGAGAAAATCTGCACTGCTTTGATTCTGGTCCTCAGCATTCTTCTGTGTAGACAGGTGCTTCTCTGGGCCTCTAAACAAATTAGTTTAAACTGTTAGACAGGGTCTCTGCTGATCCGTTTGACACCATGATTCCACCATTAGACATTAGCATGGCTGTGGAGATAAAGGACAAAGATAGGCAACAGGTGTGGATCTGTTACCAAGGTACCAAGATGTTTCAGAGATAACATCCATACGGTTTAAAGATATTTCAGTGAAATGACACATTGTATGTACATTATTTGTTGCTCTGGAGAATAAAAGTTGTAGTTGTTCCCTCTCCCACCTGTAGCTGGCGATCACTGGACAGCTGACAGAAATCCTCTGCATGTTTTGTTTGCCTTGAACAGTGCTTCCCAACCCTGGTCCTCCAGGTGTTTTAGGCGTTTCCTTGCTTCAGCCCAGGTGATTTCAATTGACAGGTTGCTGATTGCTGAACTGCAATCAGCTGAATCAGGCGTAGTAAAGCAGAGCAACGTCTTCAACATGCAGGGCAGTGTGTCTGCAGGACCAGTGTTGGGAAACACTGGCCTAGAAGAAAGAGCATTTTTTTCCCAAATTACCACTTTTATTAAGTTAGCACTGTTTTTACAGCTTTACAATATGTACTCTACTCTCAGTGGTGTTGAGATTTTTTAAATTTTTATCTTCCTTCCTGGTATTCTCAAAGATCCTCAGTTCTCTCTGAGAGCTCCAGTCCTTTGGTCCGTTTATTTGGAACAAAAGCGGTCTTGACTTTTTTTGTTTGTTGTAGTTAGCTTTCATATTGGGATTTTTTGTTAGTGGATCTTAACTTGTAAACAAAGTCACACTTGGTGTCTCTCTGCACAGAAATGACGGTGGTGGGACAGATGACAGGTCTGGACCAAAAACAAACTATATAAGTCCTGCGTGTTGCATTGTGATGTTATTACAGCTCCAGTAACATTTCGAATGTTGAGAGCAGATCATACAATGCAGGATACACAATGTGGTGTTTAACATTTTGGAACGGTGTTGGTAAATGCTGCTGTAAGCTGAATAAGATGAGCTGTTCTGCACCTCCTGACCCACGACCAGTGGTGAAAGTAAGGGGGTACGGCAGGGTACTGCGCACCCCTAAAAGATTTAGCGGGGGTACGCGGTACCTGCAAGAGAGGAGAGCGGCTGTCCGCTGTAAAAAAACAAAAAAACAACGGGTTCACTGTGCAGCCGTGACTAATTAGTTTTTCAAGAACAATCTAAAACACGACTTAATCAGTTAATAAACAACTTTTTTCCCATTTCATATTGTTTCTGCACTCTTCGTGCAGCTGTGCAACACGTCGATCGCGGAAGATTTTGAGTCGATCTCAGCTTTAGGTAACAAACTGAAAGCCAGCACGTCCTGCTCTGGCTGGACGTGCCAGAGAACGACAACAAAAAAATCAATAAAACATGTTCAAATTAATGACCCAACAAAAATAATAATCTCAGTAATTATTGTTTCAACAAGGTGTTGCGCAATTCTGTGCGTTTTAGGTTCCATTACCAAAATAACTGGCAGAGCAGAAATTTAAAATTAACTAATCAATCACCACTGTGTTCATGAGAGGCTTATTAATAATCGCAAAAATAAATATCAAGCCTGCAAACCTAATATCATAACGGACTGAATGTTATGTTTTTAACATAATCTCTGGTCGGATTGTGTAGCGCAGGCGGTTGCCAAGGCAACGGGTGTGCTTAAACGTCAGAGAGAGACGAAGAGTAAAAATGTGCGAGTGGTTTAGAGTTGATCACCTGTTCAGGTTGTTTTACCTTTGTTTGTCTTTGTCTTGGCGAATCACAGCCGCTGTAGTTTCTGAACATTCAATAAACGACAAACTTGGACTAATTACCTCGTTCTTTGTGACTATACGTCATTTACAATAAACATCAAACACGGTAAATATGTTTCATTAAGTATTTAACAAACAAATGGCTTCTACCGCGATAATTGTGTGAAATTAAATGAATTGTAGAATATAATAATATAGTTTGGTGCTGTTGGGCTCAGAGTCTGAGAGGCTTTTCCTTTATCAAACAATTTTGTTTTTTGCCTCTTATTTAGTGGAAATATTGATGTTGATGAGACTTGATAACCTTTTTCAACCTTTATAGCTCCACTGTTGAAAATGAGGCTCTAACATTCACAAATGACAGTGAAATAAAATCCAGTCCAACATCTGGTTTGAGGTGATTCCTCTTGAACCTGTTGGAGGAAAAACATCCTAACTTCATAAGATGAGCTTTAACCTAACAGAGCCCTGTGGTTCCTCCTGTCAGTATGAAAGTCAGGGTGAGGAGGCATCATGTTAGGAAGAGAAGTGGAAGCTGCAGGATCTTCAGAACAAACGGGTCATGATGCTGGGCTACTGATTATCTGTCTGTCTGGACACAGGATCAATAGAACCAGTTTAAAAGCTAAAATGAATGGTTATATGCCAGACATGGAAAACTGGGATGCAATCCATTCCATGATATTCAGGATTTAGGTCTCACGGCATCTCAAGGTGTCAACATTTCAGCCAGTGGGCTGAAAGAAATACAGCTTTATTTTGTAGCAATTCAAGAGCTAACCAGCTTTATATATATATATATATATATATATATATATATATATATATATAATTTTTTTTTTGTCAAAGTACCCCCAAGAATTTAAAACTACTTTCACCCCTGCCCACAACATGACACCAACAGCATCGCTAAGCAGAAAACGGCAAACCAGCTCGTTGTTACAATGACGCCCATTAGTGGTGGCTCATGAAAAACATAAAGGTTCAGATCAAAACAGGTCTGTATTGAGGCTAGAAGTAAACTATACAAGATGTTGGAAGCGGATAGGGAACATCTCAAAAATGGGTCAAAGTCTGATTGTTTAGACTTAACTGAACTCTGAGGAATTCTTACTAATAAAAGACGAAATTCTTAGTAATAAAGGACGGAATTCTGTGTAATAAATGATGGAACTCTTTGTTACAATGGACAGAATTTGTTGTAATCAAGGATGGGATTCTTAATAAAGTAAGGAATTCTTAGTAATAAAGGATGGAATTCTTTATAAGAGATGATGAAATTTTTAATAATAAAAGACAAAATTCTTTGTAATAAAGGACAGAATTCCTAGTAACAAATGAATTTATAGTAATAAATAATAGAATTCTTAGTAATATACAACATAATTCTTTCTAATAAATAATGGAATTATCAGTAAAGGAAGGGATTCTTAGTAATAAATGAAGGAGTTCTTAGTAATAAAGGACGGAATTCTTTGTAATCAAGTATGAAATTCTAATTAAAGGAAGGAATTCTTATTAATAAATGATGTATTTCTTAGTAAAAATGACGGAATTCTTAGTAACAAAGGACAGAATTTTTAGTGGCAAAGGATGGAGTTCAATGTAATAAAAAGTGGAATTCTATTTACAAAGAATAAGAAAGGAAGGGATTCATAGTAATAAATGATGGAATTCTTAGTAGCAGAAGACAGAATTCTTTGCAATAAATATGGTTACATTATAATGAGTCAGTCATAATGTTAAAGCTTGACATCTTGGAGAAACGTGTGTAAACTTTATTAAGGGGCACAGATTACAAGTTTTATTTATGCACTGGTTCTGCTAAAGGTGGATCTTTTGAAATAAACAAGTCCAGACTCAACTCCTCCACCTTAAAGTTGTTCCACTTGGCAGGTTGAAGTTCTTGTCCTCTAAGTGTTTACCAGTTCACTGGTCAGTAATTGCAGGGAACAATTACGTTGTTAGTTGAAGCAATGAGCGTACATTTCTTAACACTTGTTACTTTAACTTTAACAGTCCCCAGAGACCAAACAGATGAGGTAAAGATTGCAGATGTGAAATTAAAATCACAGATAGATGGCGTTAGCAGATAATTTCACTCACTACCCTTAAAGCAAAAAGAAGAATCAGAACAAAATTTGGTCCAGGCTTAGACCAGTGTTGGGCATGTAAATGGTTTGATTTAGAAGGAGCTAGTGCACCTAGAACAGGCACCACAGGAAATGGGATATGGCAGCAAAGGTGGAGGGATAATGGTTCAAGCAGAAAACCGGTTAATTGAAATAGTGAAGGGAGATCACCAGACCCAGTGCAGCTCAATCCCTCCAACACTAAGCAGCTGGTGATCGGCTTTGGGAGGGACAGACCCAGTCCAAGACTTCTGCTCAGGAAGAGCAGCAGGTACTTCCTGAGGAGGCTAAGATCTTTTAACAAATGTTGGAAGCAACATGTTTCATCAGTCTGTGGTCACCAGTGCTCTGTCCTTCAATGTGGCATGCTGAGGGTGATGCCACTTCCGAGGCAGACCTTTCCAAGTTGGACAAACTGATGAGCTGGGCAGACTCAGCGGTCAGCTCCAGGCTGGACTCTCTGGCCAATATCCTGGACATATCCCATTGTCCAGGATATTGCACTGGACAATGGTGGCCACTCTGCACAGGTTCATCAGCAGCCAGAGAAGTCTGTTCAGAGGAAGGTTGCTCCTTCCAAAGTCCAGGACCATCAGACGTAGGAATTCCTGTCTCCCACATGCAATCTAACCATCCAGCTGCTCACTGGGAGGAGGCCTGGGTGTGTGTGCTGCAGGGTTGTGTCAGTGTTGCCCCGTAATGGAATGGCAATCTGTCTAGGGCAGAAACCCTGAAAGGACAAGTGGGTATAGATCAGGGGTGCTCAAGTCCAGTCCTCGAGAGCTACCATACTGCAACTTTTAGGTGCATCCTTACTCCAGCAGACGGGTCAGCTCTGAACACCTGAATCAAATGATTCAGGTGTGTTGGAGCAAGGAAGCATCTGAAAGTTGCAGGATGGTAGCTCTCGAGGACTGGACTTGAGAATCCCTAGTATAGATGATATATGGATGGAAAACTAAAATCCGTCCATTAGTCCATCCTCCTGGCTCTGATTGGTTGTGACTGAGAGGTGTAATTCTGCAGATAGTACTGGAAACACTGGGAGAAGGCAGGGGAGCTGTCATGACATAATGATAATTTTAACAACTGTGTAAAAAACATTTTTTATTTTATAAGTTACATTCTGCAGCTTTAAGCTAACCTTAAATGACTGCCGTTGTGATTTAGTTCTGATGTTATTTTCCAAACTGAAAACCAATTTGTAGGACCAAAGAGGGGTGAGAGGTGCCATGTTAGGGGTGAGGCACCCCATAACACTATAGTGTGGCTGTAAACAGGAGGCATGCACTGATGATGGTGATAATGTTCATGCGTAGGGTCCGCCTGCATCACGTTGACGTTCTCCTGGTGGCCTCCCCTATCTTTCCCACTCAGATCTAGTGAAGATATGCAGATTCTGGAGTCATTTATAGCTCTGGGCTGTCTTGCCTGAGGATGCAGCAGTAGCACGGCTCCATTCCCTGAGTGCAGTCTGGTCTGATTGGGTGGAGGCAGCAGTGGGGAGAAACATGGGACCACCAGCTCAGACATTACCTGCAGTTTCATTTCATTCCCAGGACTCCAGCTTCAAGCCTAATTACCTTCCCTCAGGATGTGTGTCAGATTTTGTAAATCCAAAACATTGTTTTTTTTGTTTTGTTTTGTTTTTACAACTGAGCATTTCTCTACATTTACTGTTAAGTATATTAAGTGTAAATGCAGTCCATGTTTCTTAATTAGCAAACTTTTAAAAACGTCTCATTTTTACTTTGATGGCTATGTAGGAGTTTTGCATTGCATTGTAAGATTGCATGCTGCCTCGGAGTTAAAAAAAATATATCAGCCTGTCAATCTATCATCAAGCAGATATATGTAGTACATAGTATATGCTGAACTGAAATAATGTCAAGGTGAGTGTACGCATCACAGATACCAGAGAAAAATCAGCTTATGTCTCAGTGTGTAATAACTGGTTGTTCTCAGCAGCATGTTTAATATTTATTGCCACATTTCATGGATTGGACCGTTTACTTAGCAGACAGTCCCAGGTGTGTTGATGTGCAGCCGTTTGTTCCAGGAGGAACATATAATCTCTCTCCGGTGTTATCTGGGTGTGAATGGGATCTTCTCATAATTGGATACACCTGGCTTACAAAGGCAGGGAGTTATGGCTGAACAAAACTGAACAATATGTCTATACAAATGGTGGTAAAATAGTTTAGTCTATTGAACTATTTTTTCCACATTAGAACAAACTAAACCAAATAAAGCAGAAAACTCATAGTGTGCTGTCCAGTATCTGAGAGCATTACCCTGTGGTGGAAAACTACAGTTAATTTTTAACCTCTAAACCACACGTGTAGATTATCTAACATCATCTTGACAGAATTTGAATCTAAACTACATGAACTGCCATCAGACTCATAGTTCACTGTATGTTCATATTGAAAGGTGGAGTAAGTTTTCACTGAGATTAATTAGAAAATCTGTATCAGGTCATTTACTGAGAACTGGTTCTCGATTCCCATAGCTAACGCTAATGTAGCTTAACTTCCTGAAGATGTTGATGCTGGTTTTTCAATTCACTTCAACTTAATAAAACTTTATTAATCTCCAAGGGGAAATTTAAAAGGTGCGGAGAACGGCATGAGTACGTACAGTCACATGAACACATAGGAATAACTTTAAAAAGTGCAATAACAAGGAAAATGCTTTAAAAAAAAGAATTAAACATTTTTAATGAAGAGAAACGGTTTTATGTAAGGACAGATCTGAGTCCAGGAGATGCGCTGCTCTGAGGACAAATGTGTTTTTCCTCATCTTAGACATCCCTGCAGTGTTACCTTGATTCTTTCATGCATGTTTGAGAAATCCTTTAATCTCCATGGCAACCATTCAGCTGTGCAAAATGCACAGTTGGACGTAGCCCCGCCTTTGAGATGCAGCTCTTCCCCAGAGCTGCAAATTCCGAGCTTCTGCCTCACAGAGCAGCTCTGTCCTGTAGCTCCGCCACTCAGCTCCTTCAGACTAGCCAGCAGCAATTAGCAAACACCTGGTAGAACTGCTGCTCCTATAATGGGCTACTTCTCAGTGAAACGCTGGTAAAAACATTATTAAAGATGTTGTGATAACTTCCTGAAAGCAGAGTTTCAGAAAGAACAAGCAATTCTTAAAATGACTAAGGCCCAATTTCAAGGTTTTAAATTGTGAAGTCAAATTTCTTTCAAGTCACATTTAATATATACAAGATTTTTTTAGCTGGAGGTAACATAATTACTTTATTGTGCTATAAGATGATTAAAGCAGTTCACCAGTTAACCTGTGCACAATAATGAATATTTAATTTCATACCAGTCTTTGAAAGTATAATTTGTATATTGTACTATCTCCTCTTACTGTACATCAGATATGGTGATTTTGCATCAATATTTGCATTTCCATTTACCATAAAACTGTGCAAGTTGAAATTACGAAAATAAATTTGCCTAATGGGAACACACCAATTAAGAAAAACACTAAAGTTTTCTGGTAAAAAGTTTTGGATGAAGTGTTTTTTCAGCCGTATAGGAATAGATGTATATTTCAAAACTGCAATGGAAATTTTTTTTTTAGCATCACACGATGCATCAACTGGATGTTACCACTGGCAAAAACATTAAAGAAGACAACAGGAAGTAGTATTAGGATGATGTTCTGTTTTGTTTTTTTCACTGTGCAACTGGCTCCACAGCATCACATTTCATAATGTGATGAGTCCATAATTCTTATGTAAAATCACTGACTACAATTTTCCCACAACACCTCATATGTAGCCGCTCCCCAGTAGGCAGGACTTTTCGCTCCAATGCCTGAATAAGACGCTGACGTCTCCTCTGATTGGCTGATAGATGATGAGCGCCATGGCTGAATTATGAATATGTCTCATGTAACTGTTTACATCCAAAGCTGAAAATATTTTTGATGATTTATCACATGTGATTTTAATTTCATTTCTTATGTAATGAAAACACCACAATTATGAAATTGTGTTTTTCAACATTAGCAGAATTTAGACAAAGATTTGGACACATCTTTGTCTAAATTCCAGCTACTTATCAGTAGCTGGAAAGGTAGCTACTGATAAGGCAGAGTAACACCTTCTCCAACTCTTCACCTGTCAACTATGGAATGCTTGGTATTGGGCCAGAAAAATTTCTACGATTGTATTAAATAGCCCGGGCTTGTGTCAGGAAATATGACAGGAACATTACACAAAAGGATAAAGTTCATAGAAGTTGGGATTTCTACATGCATACAGTTAATTAAAACACATGTATATCAGGTGAAACAATCTGCAGGAGGATGGACAGACTGACAACCCTACTCAGGTATTCAATGTGCCTGGATGTGCGTGTGTGTGTGTGTGCGTGTGCGTGTGTGTGTGCGTGTGAGAGAGGGAGGGGATAATGAAGAGATAGAGAAACAACGTTAGGCGCTGACTTTAACAGATGGCATATTGTCTAACAGGGTCTATTCAGGTAAAAGGTAAAACGGAGCTGAAATTAGGCACATTACTGTCACAGGTAATTATTTCAGCAGAGTTTGAAATGGTGCCAGCAATTACCTGATACCAGGATGTCTTATCTACTGCAGGGAGGGCAGGTATGGGCCTGCAGCCTCGGTGAGCCAAGTCGAGTCCACACATAGACATCCTCAGACTGCCTGGAGCCTGCAGAAGCTGAGGGCCAATAGCTGTGCAGCTAGGTGTGTGATTTAAGGCTTGGCTGCTACCAGTCATTAGTTTTGTTAGCATAGCTCTGGAAGCTAGCACATAAACTGCCTCGAACACAAATTGTTGCTCGTTAATATTTCATACAGCAGCTGCTCAGGTTTGAACATGCGTTTCATTTTTATTTAGCTAAAATTAGGCCTCATTGCACCTAATTATTATTTTATTTCTATCACAAAGATATCCAAGCAGACACTAGCTTAACAAAATAATAATTTTGTTCTTATGAATAAAAGTGGTACAGCGTTCTTTAGCACTTGTTGACGTATTGCTCTGAAAGAAACAGTGTTGTGTTTCTTTAAGAATGCTTTTTTTTTAAAGCTTTTGTTGGCTCTAGTGGCCTTTATTTGAAAGTAGTTTGACAGAAATGAGAAAGGGGGAAGACATGCAGCAAATGTCAAACGTGCGACCACTGGCATGAGGACTAAGACCTCAATACATGGTTTATGCTTTTCCCCTGTGCCACCACAGCACCTAAGAATGCTTTTAATGAAGGCCGACTCTCATTATTTATCTCATTCTTTGCCATAATTTGTCTCATCACAACCACATGAGACATATGTGGTCTCATGTGGTCACAACAAAAAGCAGAGATTAATTGTGTGATGCAGGGAAAGTCATACATGGTTTTCAATATATTTTACAAATAAAAATACAATTAAAGCTGCCGCTCTGTTGAGGTTTGTCTCTTCCAGCTTTTAATCTCTACAGACTGAAAACAATTCCCATCTCAAGTCTTCTTCAATGATTTACATCATGTCCGCCTAACAGATCAGCCCTTCCCCGCCACTCCCCAACTCAGCTCCTTCAGACTAGCCAGCTGTAATTAGCAAACACCTGGCGGGACTGAGCATCTGCTGAGTTCATTATAGGAGCTACTTCTCAGTTAAACACTGGTAAAATGTTGTAAAAGGGTTAATAGAGGAGCCATGTTGTGATGATTTCCTGAAGGCTGAGTTTCAGAAAGAGCAGGAGTTTTTAAAGAGACAGAGACCAAATTTTAATTAAGCAAATTACAAAGTCAAATTTCTTTTAAGTCATATTTGATAGATATGGCATTTTTGTAACAGAAGGTAATATAGTTACTTGATTGTAATAGAAAATGGTACAATGTGCCTAAAAAACACATAACACTGCCCCTTTAAAAGATGCTTTTGAGGAAAAGATGGCACTACTCATTTCATAGCTCTGCCATCAAAATGTAGCTTCAGTTTGTTTTATTGTTGTTGTTCTACAAAGAAATAAATTAAATCCTACCATAGGAGTTCTACTATGAGTGGTTAATTGACTGAACAATGAGCCAAGTCTTGGTTGGTATTTTATTCTACCACCCCCGACCCCCACACCCTTTCATGGTGTGTCACATTGCAATGGCTGATTTTTGTAATGAAACCCCCCACTTGATGTCCTGACTGCAGCGACGACCTCAATCTGCCCTTTGTGCTTACAGGAAGAAGGAATGTGTGTGTGTGTGTGTGTGTGTGCGCGTGCGTGCGTGCGTGCGTGTGTGTGTGTGTGTGTGCGCGTGCGTGCGTGTGTGTGTGTGTGTGTGTGTGTGTGTGTGTGTGTGTGTGTGTGTGTGTGTGTGTGTGTCCTTCTCTGTAGAAGGGGACACTTTTCCCATAGAAGGGCAGGCGTCTACACTCCATAAGCCAACAGACAGAGCTTTGCGGTTCCACAGGTACAGCTACATGTGAACTCTACGTTGGAGTTTAGCCTTTAGCTCTTAAACATGACTGAACCAATGACTCGTAATGAACTGGTTTCTTCTGGGAACATTTAATCAAGTTTTCTGAATAGTTGAAGCTTAAACAACATACTCAGAAATTGACATTATGTTGGTCAAGATGTTCAGCAAAACTCAGTTTGAACTAATCCAATCAAGAGGTTATTTTAACTTTCCATGCCTCCACAGGAAGTTGCAATATTCAAAAGTAAAGTACTTGTTTTCTCTGTAGGGTGGTTGGGCTCTCCCTTAGAGATAGGGAGAAGCTCAGTCATTCGGGAGGGACTCAGAGTAGAGCTGCTGCTCCTTCACATCGAGAGGAGCAAGTTGAGGTGACTCGGGCATCTGGTTAGGACGCCTCCCTGGTGAGGTGTTCTGGTCTCGTCCCACCGGGAGGAGGCCCAAGACCCAGGACACGCTGGAGGGACTATGTTTCTCAACTGGCCTGGGAACGCCTTGGGATTCCCCCTGAAGAGCTGGAAGAAGTGGCTGCGGAGAGGGAAATCTGGGCCTCCCTTCTGAAGCTGCTACCCCTGCGACCTGACGCCGGTGGAAGACGATGGATGGATGGATGGATGGATGGATGGATGGATGGATGGATGGATGGATGGATGGATGGATGGATGGATGGATGGATGGATGGATGGATGGATGGATGGATGGATGGATGGATGGATGGATGAATGGATGGATGGATGGATGGATGGATGGATGGATGGATGGACTTGTGTTGAAGTACATGTCTTCTCCAACATGGGTTTTAAGAAGGAGAGGCAGGAGAGGGAGCTTTGGAAAGTGGGAAGCTCACTTGCATTTTTCTTTTATTAGGGATGGGAAACCATGAGATTCTGACAGACTGATAACTTTATATAAAAATACATAAGTTTCCTGGACTCAACACAGAAAATGACAAATTGTTCAACACAACATCAATCATCTCCTTTATGTCAGTGTGAAGGCACAAATATTTCACCTGGATTATTAGTTCTAATAATGTTATCTAGACCAGCTCTTACTGTTATCTTATAGTAAATCAAACTTAAGCAAACATTTAGAGGTCATACTACCACATTTAGTAGTTTAAATGCTAACTTTGCAGAATAATTGTCTTTTTTTTTTTACCTTCTGCTATTTTAACAGTAACACGATATAAATAAACTGATGTCAGGAATATTAGTTTGGCTATTGTCCAAAATTGTTGCTACTGGAAATAATTTTTTTAAGGTTGGGGAATTTGTGGCTTTGATTAAATCCAGGTTTTAGTCCTTAACCTTTTAAACATCAGATATGAACATTTGCAATTAGCAATTTTTTAAAGAGGTATAGAGCATAGAGGTAGAGCAGGTGACCGTATGCAGGTTTTTAGTCCTCAATGCAGCCATTCTACTTTGACCCCTTATTTCAGCCCATTTCCTGTCTGATTACTGTGAATAAAGGGCACTTATACAACAAAATCTTTATAAATAAATAATTAAATATCTGAAATCCAGCTGAAAAGGTACATCTGTGTGACTAGCTGTTACTTTTCAGTTCTCTAAGGATTTCAAAACTTTTCTATTAACTTACTACAACACCACATTTACTCATCTCAATAAAAAAAAAACATTTTATAATATCCCTTCTGAGCTCTCCAGTCTCAGTTTAGCTGAGCTGACTTGATCTGATCTGTTTCATACCACTGACCTTTATTGTGACCTGAATCTTCCTTGTCTCCATCTGCAGCACTGAAGAGATCGTTTGATGACGAAAACATGGATGACATGACGTCTGTCACCTCAGCTTCCTCTGTCTCTGCCTCCATTTCCCCGTCTTCCTCCCGTTTCATCTTGAACCACAACAAACCCACCATGGGGCCAGGAGTAGGCGGCCAGTCTCCTCCTGTTGCCGTCAGCAACAATAGCACGGTCTCTGCAGCGGACTCCCACATACGTCTGAGTTCCGGTCTCAGTCCCGTTCTCAAGAGCCGCACTGTAGGCAGCAGCTTGTCCTTCAACAGAGGAACCATGAACAGGCCAGTCGTCCCCAACTCCAGCTCCTCTGTGACCAGAGCTGCTTCCTTCCAAAGCAGGTTGAACCCCAGCTTCTGCTCCACACTGTCGGGACCTGGCAGTGACAACGACAGTGTTTACAGCTCTACGTCCAGCCTGGAGTACTCTACTGGTGGTGGCCATACCATGCCAGCTAACAAGCTATCCTCCTATCACAGCCCTCCACCTCAGAGGGAGTACTATGGATCTAAGCTCAACTGGTCACAACATCATGAAGCGAATACAGAGAAGTTCTCCTCACATGGGAGTGTTTTCAAGTCGGAGGTGAACCAAGGGTCTGAGCTGATGCTGGATATGAGAGAGCCTCAGGTGTTAAACCACAGCACCATGTCAATACTTGACTACCAACTTCCAGGAGAGGAGAACTTGGGAATTCTAAGAGATGGTGGTGGCATGTCTCCAGGAATGAAATATGTCGATGCGAATTTTAACTGGAACAGTCTGCGTAGTGGAAACTCCTTTGAAGAATGCGGATCAAAAGAAGTTTCCCAAAAGCGGCTTCGGGCCGTCAAGAGTCCGCAGCCCAAAGCCAAAGAAACTCCACGTCTCAACAAGTTTCCTTTGGATCTGGACAGCCTGGTGAACAGCGTCTCACCGGCCTCCCCTTCCAAGCCGGAGGTGGGACTGAGGAGCCCAAAGGCGTCAAATCGTTCCCAGCAGAGCGCAAATGACCTTCAGAGCTACAACCCAAGCCCTCCATCCACAGCTGCCAGCCCATCAGCCTCTCTCAGCAGCCTAGACAGTTCCTCTGACACACCAATTCGACCCAATAACTATCCACGTTCACCCATATCTCCTCGCTCTCCTTTTCCCTCACAACATCCCGGCACTGCTCTAGAGAAGACTTGCTCTCCTGCGCCCTTTGCCCTATCCTCAGCTGAGAGCCTTCAGAGGGATCAATTCTCACAGTCCCAGGCTGGACACATGGTCTCCAATCTCCAAAGTCAATTTTGTTCTTCCAGCACCTTCAGCTCCAGAGTTATTGGATCTTTGGAAGATAGCGAATATGATGAAAAAGAGAGCGTGGACCTGATCTTACAAAGGATTGCTTTGTTCTCTTGGCCTGTCACAACTGACACCACCACAGGACCCGCAGTCCAATCCCCAAACCCGACCCAACGTACTGCTGGGTTGTCGCCTAATTCTGGCTGTCCCACCAAGGTCACACCCATCACTATGAGAAAGGAGGGGAACAAGAAATATGGAGGTAAGACAGGAAAATAAGACTGTCCACATATGTACGATTGCAGATTGTATGCGTGTGTGTGTGTGTTGCATAGAAGTGATGACAGAGAATTTCTGTCAGTGTTTTGCACGAGGATGCTCACTTGCACAAAATAATGAAGACTGACAGAAAGACAGGGTTAGCACGCAAACCTTGACCTCATACCCATTGTACTGTCATGGTAACACACATGTACACGCACACACACACGCGCGCACACACATACACACACACACACACGCGCGCACGCACACATGAACACCTTATTTGAAATGTGTTCCCCTGGCCCTTTACATTCATATAAACATCAAATATAAGCAGTTTCTACTTCATTTATTTAGCCTAAAATGAGAGTTTGTCCTCAAAAATTAAGCAGCACGTCAAAGCTGCTTGTGATTTGATTAGTAATTTCCAGGTACGATTAACATCAATATATACTCAAACAACATTCATTCTTTTACCTGGTAGGAAATATTTCTCTAGTCTTCTCATTGTCTCACTTAAAATACACGCTGAGCTTCAATTACTGTCTCAGCTTCAAGATGTCTGATGATCAAAAGGATGGAGGCTAACATGGATGTTGAGGCTGAACCAAGTGGTAAAGGTTGTCTTCAGAGCTTAAACTGGCATTAATATTTATATTTATTTTGAGTGATTGCTGTCCTCTCTCATCAATGCCGTACTCTCGTGATCACCTCAGCTGTTATGGAACAAACTAACAATGTGGAGGTAGGTGTGCAAAAGACGCCAAACAAACACCTGCATCTCTCCCTGGTTCCAACAGTCACTCATCACTCACCTTGAGGGGGAATATCACGACTCTCTCTGCCTGAATTATCCAAAGTTTTACTCTGAGCTTTAAAGTGTAAAACTTTGTGTTCACCTCTGAACAGGGAAGAGTTTGATGATGTTGGGGTGAGATGTGCTGTGCAGTTCATAGTATGGAGCTCTAACGCTGGTTTTAATGATGTGGCTAGGAGGGTTGAACTTCAGAACACTTGAATCTTTAAACTTTCAAAAATGATCATAGCGAAATGAAACAAAAAATTGACAGCACAAACTTGCACAACACAAATTTGACACCAAATTTATTTGATTTAGATCATTTAGGACAGTTGTTTACTCTGTGGTTTTCTTGTTTTGAACTCATATATATATATATATATATATATATATATATATATATATATATATATATATATATATATATATATATATATATATATATATATATATATATATATATTTATTTTTAAATGATAGCAGAACAAATCAGCAGGAATGTTGTTAAATATTGGCGCCAATTTTGTTAAATTTGGTTAATGTGTGGGAGTTGGATCTTTGCTGACTTCTTGAAAGTTTCGTTGCTGTCTTTACAAAGGTAGTGGCACTAAATAGAAATGTTTGCTCCACAAAATAGCACAAGTGTAGCATAAATAATATCAGCTTTAAGATTAGAAAAAGGTCACTGGGTAACTTGACTTGGATACAGCTTAGATTAAAGCATTGGTTGTGGTTGAGGGTATGGTTTATGGTGATAGTTAGGTGGGTTAATACTTTTTTAAAGCATTGTGTGTCAACATAAATCCTAGAACTCTGATGTTTTGTTGCATATAATTAGTATTTTCTGGTCAAATGAAACGGCACTGAATCCTGAAGGAGTTTTCATAAACAGGTTAGCACCTCATAAAATAATACCTGATTTTGTGCATGAAGGATTTGTCTTAGGGGTTGTAATTACAGCTCAATTGAACTTGGTAGATGAATGTTTTTCTCACAAATAGTCTGTGAATCCAAAGCACATCCTTTAGAAGGATGAAACAGAGGGCCTCCTTCGAGTGTCTCTTTGATCCGGTCTAATGAGACCTCAGGATGTTTACTCAGGAGTCTTCTCAAGTGCAGATTGAATACACTCATTTTAACAAACCAAGCTATCAGTTTGAAGACACACAGCTGTGGGGATTTCCTCCGCTCCGGCAATCCCATCGTGGAGGTAGACCTTCTCTTTAGCGAGGAAAGCCAGATGAAACTTGTTGTTCTGCTGCACCCAGCTGATAGATTCTGTCATGTTCCAAGATGTGAAGGATGCAGAGAGCAGGCAGGAAGCAGGTTGATGGAAATCAATCTAAACTTTAATCACAGACGATGGAGCAGGGCAGGAAATCCAGGAAGTTGAGGTAGATCCACAGATGAAGGCCTGAAGCCTTAGAACAGCAGCCAAAGCAAACATAATAGGCCAGCAGCCAAAATGGAAAGAACGGATCCTAATGCAGACACTGGTGGTAAAAAACCAACTGGAGCATACAAACAAAATAAGACATGAAGTCATTACTATAGGAAACAGATTTTAGATTTATGGCCCAAACCGAAAGCCCTGGCTTCGGTTTGACAGCAGAGAAAGTCAAACTAGAACACACAATGCAAACCGTTAATCTATTCATTGTAGTGTAAACAGAGGAGTAGATAGTTGAGGAAAAAAAGAAAAAAGAAGCCAATGAGACTGTAACAAGCGCAGTGCACTGCATGGGCATGCGGCTCCGCCCTGCTTTGCTGGAGAATCGGCAGAGATGGGCTCCTGTCAGTCACACATCCCAGGTGATTTGCTTCTGACAAATCACCTGGAAGATGTTCAACAAAAGCTAAAAACTGGAGAAGATACACTTTTTACTTAAACAAAAGCAGGAAAATCTTGGTGTTGGTGATTCCATTTGGAGCTTGAGCCTCTATTTAAAGTTACACAAAATGCTTATGGATTTGAGCCCAATCAGAACTCTACGGTGAAACTCAAAAAATAAAACCACCAAGAGTTCTGATGATGAATCCAGACTACAACACCCTGAGAACATTTTTGTAAGCCTATTGCATTATCATTCACATGATAAATTAAAATAAGCTCTATAATTTCAATTTGCATGATTTATTGTTTTTCTCTTTTCTCTCTTTCTACCAAAAGCTAAATGACCAAAGTCTTTAATCTGGTGTTTTGGTCTCAGCTAAACCTTTTTTTGAAGCACAATGTTGTTTACAGAGACTTCATAATTCATTTTGTTTGTTGTTCTTTAGAATTGACAGCTTATTGATCTTTCAGAATTACATTGTATTATATTACTCTCAATACAACAATATTATCGTTTACCGCAATAACTTCCGGAACAATTTCTTGTCCAGCAAAATTGGCTAGTGACAGATTTACACATGTACACAGATCACAGGAGAGCAGAAGAAATCCACAGTGTGGCGCTACATGTTAGCTGCTGAATTTATTTCCAGAAGGAAAAACATTCTACAAGTAACAAGCCTTCATACACCCTTTCGCGTGCTGAGGCATACATTGGGTCTTAATCAAGTCTTTGAAACTGAGAATTGGAAAATGTAATTCGATAGCGGTAATCAAATTTATTTAATTCAATCTGCATTCTGGGTTAATTGTCCACCATCCTGTGGGCAGCTGTGGCTCAGAAGGCACATGTTCTGCAGCTTCAGAGTGCGTGTGGCGTCTGTTGGCTCTGTGTTTCACAGTGACATCAGCAGAAGACTGACAGGGGAGTGATTGCCTCTACAAGGAGGCCATTCACAATTCATGGTGCACTAAGGAAATGTGAAAACATTATTAAGTTTTGGAAGTTGCTGAAGTAAAAATAAAAACGCTCTTTCTCATCAAGTGAAGTCAGTGTGGACTATTGCTTTCAGCACCACGTTTGAAGGTGAGCCCTATAAACTTTACGTCTTCATTTGAAACTTATTTTGCTGTAAGGCAGGAAGGAGTTCTTGGTTTGCATTGTGCCAACAAACTAACTGAATAAAGACTTTTCATCAGTTGCAGAAGCACTAAAAAAGGTTTCCCAACTTTTAAATAGTTTTTCAGGCAACAATATGGTTGATTTATAAAAAACAAACAAGCAAACAAACAAAAACATGTTTGTGGTTCAGGAATATCTTGACATGGAGAAAGACACATTTATAGGCCATGTCTATTATTCGTCTGTGTGGCAACTCCTCTGGAATGGATTTGCTTGGCAGTCCTCTCAAGGCCTGTTACCTATCACACTTCTTCTTTCCACTCAATTTTCTGTGAATATACTTGGATACAGAACTTTGTGAACAGCCAGATTCTTCAGCAATGACCTTGTGTGTCTGACTGTCTTCTGGACATCTGTCCAGTCCTACTGACCCGGAGTGAGAGACTCTTGGAATATATCAGTCTTTGTGTGAGGATTCTGGATGATAGGGTTAGTGATAGGCCCACAAACTGCCCTGGGCCTTTTCTGTTCTGCTGCTATATCTACCAGCAGAATAATCTTAGAGTTGTTTGGGTTTGAAGTGGAATAGAGTTAGATCAGCCATCCGTCCCTCTGTCCGTGTGTCCATCTATCCATTGGTAGTTTGAAGTACACGCTTCACAAATATCAAAATCCGAGTGAGTTGTTGATGACTCACTCATCAACAACTCAATATGTTTGAGAATATATACCATTCTCAATCTGATCTAGCACAAGTTTCCATTTAGAGCATTTAACATGCTGATGTGTTCATGTTTTGTGAATTACAGGTTGCTTTGAACTAATGGGTGTTTACACTGGACTTACTATCTTTCTCTATGTGGTGCTTTGCTCAGATCGTTTTGTTCCCATTAAAGGCTTATAAAAAGTTCTTGGAGCCTAATCTTCTACTTCCTTCCTTCCTTCCTGCGCTCTCTCAGGAAAACAGGTAGAGGCTATTTTTGTTCTAATTATATTTTTGTCAGTGTGTTTTAATGAAATAAACCAGTAATGAAACTAATCATTTAACTAGTAATCCCATCGGGAGTGCGCTCTTAGTTTCTGTAATGTTGTGGAAGCATTTCACTCTCTAAGTCTTCCTACAGCGGTCGGTCATTTATTAAAAAGCAGACAGACTGAGAGGTTCCTGAGGACAAACGCTTCACAACAATCACAACATTTCACCTGATTACACTCCAGCGTCTCCCTTATGCTTTCATGGAGTCTGAAGGTTTAATAAATGATGTTAACTGTTAACTCATCAGTCATAGTCTCATCTTAAACTGCAACTAATTCTTTGGACATGCTTTAATGTTCTGTCCTAACTTGTCTGAATCCATAAATGATTCTGCAGGTTGTGGAAGACAGTCGAATGATGAATTATTCTGACATTAAAAAGCATAGACTCTGGATAAAATGTATCAGGCTGCAAAATTATTACACACAATCTATACAAACATACTAAACTATGATAGATTTTGTCTATCATAGTTCATCCTAAAGTGAAAGAGAGTTTGTTATTTAAGCACAACTAACGGAAACACCCAACTTTAGATTCTCATAAGGAAACCTCCTTTCTGCCTTGTTTTCAGGCCACTACTTTTTCCTTCCTTTAGCTCAGAGTAGAAACCGGTTTCCTGTCCAGTTGGTTGGTTCAAGGCTTCTAAATGTGTTTCCTGCAGCAGATAAGATTAGCTCCCCCTGTCTGTTTCAGCTTGTTATATGAACCCCCGTAACACAAGGATGGACGATGATAAGAGTAGAGATGATTTGAAGAGACAAGATGGCGCTTGTTCAAAGGATCCACTGTTATAGTTACCTCACTCAAATAAAACCTAAAGTTACAAGGAAATTTAGGTTAATAAATCATGTATTTAAGAGTTTATTGCTTGTCATGCAGACAGAGAAGAAAAAGAAAGGAAGCTGACTGAAGCTATTTTGTTAAAGTTGAGTTACAGCAATAAAAACATGACGATTTACTAAATGATGTTCCATGATTTTATGATTTTAGATTACTGAGTGTAAATCAGGCGGATAGATCACATCACAGGCTCTACATCTTAAAATCTCTGCTGTCCTCATAAATCATGCAGTTATCTTCTATATCTGTAGATCAGTCAGCCCAAAAGGAAACGTTTGTGTGGAGCATTACAGGCAACGTTTCAATTAGTGAGAACAATATATTGTACATTCCATCACTAAGTCAACAAATTCATACAATGGATAAAAAAGAAATCAAAAACAGAATCATCAGAAATATCAGCTCCTCGTTCAGACCTTTGGAGTTCACTGTTTGCAGAGTCCAAACCTCTGTCAGCTCCTCTGAGTATTACTGTTACATTCACAAATCTGGATCTTTAACTCTCTTTAGTTTTACAATTGCACTCCAAGCTGCCGGTGCATTTCAATAAACCTAACACACATTTAGTACAGCAAGTAATCCTGCTTTTGATGAAGAATATTTGGTAACACTTTATTTGATGGGGTGTGCATAAGACTGACATGAAACTGTCATAAACATGAAATAGGTTTCATGAATGTTTTTAATGCAAAGTTGACAATTTTAATGGACTTTTAATGCAACTTTAAAGCATTAAAAGTCTCATTACTTATCGAATGACACTTCATGACAACAGACACAAACATTCATGAAGACTCCTTCATCTTCATGACAAGTGTTATGTCATGTTTATGACAGTCATGTCAGTCTTATGCACATCCTGACAAATAAAGTGTTACTGAATATTTTACCTTTCCATAGGCGTTAAATACCTTATATTATCTAAGATACCCAAAACGAGAAATGTTGAGAAGAGATGAAACAGTCAGCCCTGAGCAAGAGCCTTAGTCTACTTACTGTATGGTGCATTCCCACCAGCTCTGCTCAGTCCACTGTAATCCAACTCTAGTTTGTTGGTCTAGAAAGTTTGCTTTGTTTGGGGAGGTGTGAAAGCAAACTGGTTTGCCAACAAACCAAGATCTAGTTTTGGTTGAAGTGAACTTTGGGCCGGTTCCAAACGATATGTGAACACTAAGCAGACCAGAGACTGCTTCAGAAGCAGGAATCAGGCCATAGCGCAGTGCATTCTGGGTAAATACAGCCAAAAAGCATGAACACTAGTTCATGATGGGGTACAGGGAGAGCCGTTGCTGTCCACTGGCGAAAACCAGTTGTGTTAGCTGCACGGCTGGCGACCAGGGAGCAACCTTGTTGAAAATGCCAACAGCGGTGCATTTACTCTTTGGCCGGAATACAGTCATTGATTACCCAGGCAGTTAACTCAAATATATCTTAAGCACTACTCTGCAAAATATAATAAATTGTGACATCATTAGAATATCTTGTAAAGGCACAGAAAACATTGAACAGCTGAAGAAGGATTGAAAAGTTCTCCTGTCTGGATATAAACTAAAGTCAGAGACTAAAATCTGATGAGGGCCCCTTCTCTACTTGCAGCATACATGTCCCAGCTGCTACAATGGAGACACATTGATTTAGAATCAAGGATAAACACAAACATGATACACACACACTCACACACAAGTCTTTCTATCTGCACTGGGACTTTGCATTGACTCACATTCATTTTTCATTCATTTATATAGCCTAACACTGACACTTACCCTAAACCTAACTATTACCACGACATGCCTAAGCCTAACCCTAAACTAAATTCAATTCACACCTTAGTCCTAAACCTGACCCCTGACCCCCAGCCCCAGCGCATCTTCTTACGGCCTGGGCTTTGAGCCCCATAAAGACCAGTCGGCCCTCACAGCACAGTATTTGTTGGATAAATAGTCCTTACAGTGTAGCAAATATAAGGCTGGCCACACACATGCGCGCGCACACATGCGCGCGCACACGCACGCGCACACACACACACACACACACACACACACACACACACACACACACACACACACACACACACACACACACACAGAGGAATGTAAAGCTCTCATTTCCTCACGCACAGGAGTCAATTAAAAATGAGTCAGCCCCTACAGCTGAAAGTGATAGTTGACACTTCTTGTTGTGAAGTAAAGGTTTCAGTGATAAACAGTAAGTTATGTGTTATTCTAGCAACAACAAAAGAAAAATCTCCAAGTAGCAAATTACTTAGCTGTAAAAACAGGATAATAACTAGAATAGGTTTACATTGCTAGCTGTTCATTAGTGGTAGTTGTTTGGCTGAACCTGTAAAGGAAAGCTTGACAGGGGCAGTGAGATTTTTTTTAAGGTTTGGTTTTGAACACAGTTTTTTTTTTATATTTGTATTTTGAAATAATTTATTATAATTTTGGGCTGCACAGTGGCGCAGTTGGTAGCTCTGTTGCCTTGCAGCAAGAAGGTTCTGGGTTCAATTCCTGGTCTTACTGCATGGAGTTTGCATGTTCTCCCTGTGTATGGTGGGTTCTCTCCAGGTACTCCGGCTTCCTCCCACAGTTCAAAAACATGACTGTCAGGTTAACTGGTCTCTCTAAATTGTCCCTAAGTGTGAGTGTGTGTGTGCATGGTTGTGTATCCTGTAGGTCTCTGTGTTGCCCTGCGACAGACTGGCGATCTGTCCAGTTCCGCCTCTCGCCTGGAACATTAGCTGTAGATGGGCACCTGCACCCCTCTGGGCCCCACTAAGGACAAGGTGTATAGAAAATGGATGAATGGAAATAATTTATTTCAAACATGTTTTATAAAAGCAAACAAGTAGCCAGAAGAACAAGAGAAAATAATACATCCGTACACTACAGAGAATGAAACAATTAACTTTCCGCTACTTGTCTGCTTGAAAACAAGTAGAAAGAAGTGAAAAAGTATTTAATGCTTCCCCCTATGTGGTTTTATCAACATATATCACTTGCTTACTCGGTAACAATCAGAACTGTGTAATTAAAATGGCGCAGAATGCAGTGCGCTGTGGCCTGCTTTGTTCTGTGGTATTCATATGTATGGTCAATTTCTATGCTAAAGAACAAACTCATGCATAATTTGTTATATAAAAGCAAAATGATTACAAACTGACTCACCACAGAACAAAACAGATTTACCAACACATTATAATGCACACATATAGACATCTATATGGATCTAGTGACTGAATAGAACTGCACAATATAGCTAATTGCAATATTAGTCTGTGCAATGTCACATTTTCCTGCAGCTTGCTGTCTCAGAGTTGTGTGGAGCAGGTTGTGACTCTAGGGGGAGCTATTTGAGGTCTGATAAATGCTGACTGGACCACCAGGCCAGAAACTTTAAGATGTGAAAGGAAACTTTCTGTATTTGAATCTGAACCTGACTGATGGCTTTCATGGAAAATTATCAGAAGAATCCTGTCATACGGAGTAGCTGCTTCCTCCAGCCTATATCTGTCTCACTCTGGGGGGCTATCCCAGTGGCAGGAGGGGCCGTTTATATTAGGTTTAAACAGAATGAATTATTAAGAACAGCTGCTATATGGATCAGAGTATTTATAATGAGCTGCTTGTAACTAATAGTGAGAAACCCACCCAGACAGAGTCCATTCCCACTCAGGATCTACTGCCAGCTGCTGAGGCCGCAACGTAAACTCAGACCAACATTTTAGAAGCTGAACTTCAAGAGCTTTAGAAATGAATTTAGAGTACACCTGCATGTTGCAAAAGTATTTATTCCCTAAAAACTTTCATTTGTTTTATTTCATGTAACAGACTAACACAATGTAGAGCATCTCTATGATGATACTTGGCCTCAGAGGACCTTTAGAGAACATTAGTGAACAAGCAGCATCATGGAGACCAAGGAGACTGTTGCTATGGAGAAGTTTAAACAAGGGTTAGTTCTACAACTATATCTGAACATGGAGAGAGGATGAACCAGCTGCACACCCACCAACACATGGAGGTCCAGCTGAACGGGCAGAGGAGCAGCCAAGAGGACCATGGTGACTCTGGAGGAGCTGCAGAGATCCACAGCCATAAAAAGTCTTTTAAAATTAAGGCCTTAAAATGTCTTAAATTTATGATAAAAATAAAAAAGTACATTGGCCTTAAATGCATCACAAATAATCACTGGTTTTAAAAGGGCAGTACTGTGTAAAATTGACTTTTATGAGCTTTACATCATAATATAATGTTATTCCCTCATCAAAAATATACGTGGAAGGTTTCTTTGAAATCTTTTAATCACCTCCTGAGTGGACCTCGCCCCACATTCAGGAACGCAGCTCCTCCTCAGTACTGCAGCTTCCAAGTTTCCAAGTGCCTCACAGAGAAGCACTCCTCCACTCAGCTCCTTCAAACTAGCCAGCAGCAATTAGCAAACAGCTGATGGAACTGTAATCTGCTGAGCTCATTGTAGGAGCTACTTCTCAGGTTTGATAAAGGAGCCATGTTGTGATGACTTCCTGAAGGTGGAGTTTCAGAAAGAGGAGGAGTTTTTAAGGAGACAGAGACCCAATTTCAAGGCGTTAAATTTATTTGAGTCATATTTTATATTATATACATAAAGCATTTTTATAACAACTGAAGGCGACGTAGTTACGTGATTGTACTATAAAATGGCTGGAGAATACATACATACAATTTTGCCCTTTTACATTTTTTTCTGGGCAGGACTATTTAGTCTTGTATATTCTCATATATACAGTTTTCTGTCTCAAGGCAGTTGAGGCTACTGAGCTGCTAATATAGCCTTGCTAGCTAGCTAGTTAGCTTTCTTATGTCCATCATGGCTAAGTGCAAATTAGGTAGGAAGAGGTTGGTCTTTGCCAGTGGCTCGTTTCTGTTACCGGCTCATATGATGCTGTGTTCATTCTGTGCCCAACAGTGTGGAACTCCGGTGGTTAAGACCACAGGGAGCCATGTGGGAGCCACAAAGCTGCTGCCAAGGGCCACAAAGGGCCACAAACAGACCCCAGGAAGTCCACAGTTTTTACTGCTATGAGTGTGTCTGTCACATGAAATCCAAATGAAACATGTTGGATGTTGTGAAACGCTCCAAGCAGCCTGAGACGTCTGCAGGAGCTGGAGCTGGAGCCAGGCCAGCTTCTCTGGACGGCCATGTCACAGCGTGTTAGGGGGAATGTTACGCAGTTTAATCAGGAAACCATTTTCTCCTGTTAGCAGGAAATGTGTCATCTTCTGACACACACTCCGACACACGCAGCCACGCCTCTCCACACACACACAGTGATATGACATCCTGCCCAGTTGTATATGTGTGTCACTGCAGACAGCTGTGCCTCCACACCAGGTAATGAACTGCTCTCTCCTTCCTGTTTTACTGTTTTTAACGGCTCCATGTTTTTGTCTTACCTGAGCTGCTGCTGTCCAGGCACTGCTGGACTTTCTGGACTCTAATAGGCTCATTATGAAAACTAGACTGCATGTGAGACAATTTCCTTCTTCACTCAGGAAGCACAGCAAACTGACTGAACATTGCATAACTTTTAACGCCTCTCATTCTCACCGTCTGCAAAAATAAGCATGTAATTCTTTTTGACAATCTAACTATTCCAATTAGGTTTTCTGTGCATTTCATTTCTCACAAAACTAAGCAAAACTGTACAGAAACTGAACAGAAAACGGTCAAAAACTGCTATTAGAAAAGAGCATGTATGACGCTTTTCACTTTGCTCTGAATCCTGGATTGTTTCAGTTTTTAATTTAAACATAAAAATATGGATTTATTTTTCAGAGCTATCCATTTGTAGCCAGAAGCAGTCATAAAATATTTTAACCCATGACTTCAAATAGATTCTAATCTGTTTACATAGTATGATTATTTCTTTTTTATGTTTGGATATAAGTTCAACTTTCTTACATCTAAAACAATGAAACACTTCCAGGCATAGAATTAAAGAAATAAAAAAGCATCTTTATTCATTCTAAAGAAGACATAAAGCAGCAAAGAGAAGTGGATTTCTTCCTTTGCCCTTTGAGATACCAGAATAACTTGCATTTGGTCAAAACACCCTGACATTTACACACACCACCTGCTTTCTTATTACAGCACCGATCATAATCCAGGTTCTGTTTGTGTTGAGCTGGAAACCTTTATAATCCCTTCAGTCAAGGATCAGATTAGAATAATCTGAATCCCATCAGTTGTTAAAAATACCCAAACAAAATCATGATCCTTCAGAATGTGAAGGAATAAAACTCATTAATGCCTCTTGTTAGATTAGACAAAAATTCTAAACAAAGTTTAATGCATGAGGGGTTTTATTAAACAAACTGTATCAGTCAGTCTGAAAAAGCATTCTGTATTGCACGTTAAAAGAATGTTTAAAATTGTTTTTAAAAATCGGTCTCTCAGAAGCAGCTCACTGAAGAACTTCGATGACTTCATGTATTTTTTTTTTTTTTTAGAAATTGTGGGGTTAAGATGCATTTCTGGAGACTTTTGAGGTTGTTTTTGTGTGATAAATATCCCGTAATCTGCAGTGTGTGGTTTTGTATACTGGAGGATGCATTAAAAAAGACTTTATAGTTTGCTAAAGATCGGTTTAAAGGACCAGTTCCAGTTTAGGGCAAACTAAACCAAACTAAATCAGTGTAAGTAAAGTCTAGCGGAGTAGTGTGGACTCCATGTTCCTATGAAAAATATTGGATCGTCTCTTCTTGAAAAAATGATATTTGAATCCAAATCATCTTCATGTTGTCATGGTTTACCCAGCGGAAATAGGTGCCTATCGTCTCCTTACACTGCAAATATCAGTCTGGACAATATTTATAAAGCAAAGGACTTCACCCTGTCCTAATCATTAGCAGATGGTCTCATGTTGGACTCTAGAGTACTTTGGGACACAGAGTCATTCCGACTGGTGTTTGTGCTGGTGTATTCCATGTGTTTTGGTCAAACATCTCTACTTTAGATTCGTTGTATTTAAAGGATGTCGTTGCAGAAGTCTTGAGCTTTAGTCAGATGCAACGCGCAGCTTCCTGGTTTCTGGTCTTCTCTCTGAGCTTCACGCTCTGACGTTGGGCTGAACCTGTTGGGATGTCCAGGCTGCTGTGTGGAATGATGACCAGATCAATGGCAGCAACAGTTGCTTCTCTGCGATCGCTGCTGTTTTTATAGTGCAGCGTTGTATCATGGTGCGCTACAGAGCAGCCGACCGCAGAACTGTAACAGTTAATGAAGTGAACTTGATTTGAAGCACCTGGATGATGCTTCCTGTCTGAAAGCTGAGGGAATAAGCAAAGGGGAACTTTTTACACACAGCCTCTCTCTGTCTGGGCCTCATCTTTGTTTTATAAATATTGTCAGTGTGAGGTTATGTCATTTATTACAGTGCTCTAGAGGATAGTTGTAAATAATTTTAGAACCAGATAAAGACCAGATTGTTTTTTTTTATGTCCTGGTGCATGATCATAGGTGGAAATATGAGTCGCTTGGACGTTTCAGTGGATTTGAAAGACATTAATAGATTCATTCAGTGGAAAAACACAGGTCTGCAGTCATCATGTGTTTCATCAAATTGTGATAAGTTTACTCTACATCCTGCTGAGAGACCTTTTAAGTCTCTAAATGTAAGTTTGTGAAAACCGAGTTAATTTCCATTTAACTTCGCAGTCTTGTACTACCCCTTGCTCTATTGCCTTGCAGCATGAATGTCTTGAGTTCAAATCCCGACCTGGGGTATTTCTTAGATGTTCTGTCCAAGGTTCTTTCCAGGTACTCAGGCTTCCTCTCAGGGTCTGAAAATCTGACTGTTGGCTTATTCAGTCTCTCTAAATTAGCCCTTAGCTATGAGTGTGTCCATCCTGTGTGTCTCTATATTTCCCTTTGAGTGGTGACCTGTCCAGGGTGGACCCCGCCTCTCACCCATTGACCGCTGGAGATAAGCATCCTTCCCTCAATGGTCCTGCCATAAGATGGCATATGTGACAGATGGAGGGAATATGAATGAAATGTAGTAGTGTTATTTAAAAACCACCTTGGAATAATTCATTGGGTATGGAAATGTCTGTGAAACCCTGTATGCTGTAAGATTAAAGAGACCCCAACCTGACACTCGAAACCACATAACCACTGTGTTTGTCAACTTGTCAAAACCAAACACTATTTTCTCCACACTTGCCACCTTGTCTGACCATACTTTTAGCCATGCAGAGTCTAGTTCAGAGTTCACTGTGCTACTTGTCTGACACAGTGGATGTGGACTGCATGCAGACACTGTTGAAACTAAACTCGCTGCAGGAAGTGGAGCTAAGGGGACTATCGGTGAGTTCTTCTTACGTCGTGTTTAGACCTGCAGTTACCTACGGCTACAAGTGGAGATCTTTCAGAACGACAGCTCAAACCTGGAATCATGACTTTATTCTTCCCACATGCAAAAAACACATCTAACTTAGAGCTGGACAACAAATCACAATAGGCACTTGATCAACATCAATAGATAATACATCTGATAGAATATTCAATGAGCTCTGATCCACAACTGCTCAGCATTCTGGGAGATGTATGCAGAGCAAAGACTTCAGCGGCTCAACCTCTCACGGCCAGCTGAGAAAGGTGACTGGCATCAACGAACTCAGCCATTCTGTGGTTACCCTAGCAACAACCTGCTCAGTAAATTGTGCAGCAGATGCTTCAGGTTTTTTCTTGGTGCCTCATTGCTGCTTCAAAATAAAAAAAAAAACACAGCAGCATGGAGTGAAATCTGTAGGTGAAACAGAAAAGGTCACACCACCAGTTTGGCAGCATTTTAAGCACAAAATCAATAAAAATTTTTGTAAAACCATGTTATGGTAAAAAATTAAAATAAAGCTTAAAATAATAGCAACCTTGATCACATCTTGTTCAAATAGGTGATGCAAAGTCTGTCATTGTAGGATGCAACAGTCACATAAAAAACATCGCAATATCCTGGAGGGGTTCCTCTGTACTGCTACTTAGAGAACATCACTTCCTTCTCCAGACTAAATAATGGCCTATAACACAGATTTTCTAAGTTGCACCTCAAATTGCTTTACAGTTTTACTGACCACATGAAAAACCCAGCAGCTGTTGATGTGATCTAACTGGGTGATGTCAGAGAGACTTGGAGCTGTTTATCAGTGGTGATTGCAGCATCCATGGCTCTCCGGCTGACAGCTCAGTCACTGCTGGGTAAGTGATCCTGACGGGGGAGGAGGGCGTAGTCCTGCTCCTCTCAGGGATTAGTACAAGCTCCTTGGGGCATTTACATGTGAATAGATCCTGGGGCTGCGGTCCAACTGCACCCCCTCCCTCTGTCTCTCCCTCTCTGTCTCTCAACCTTTCTTCACTCTGCTCCTGACAGCAGGGAGAACCAAAGGGAGGCAGCAGGGAGGGGGAAAAAAGAGTTCCTCACTGTTACCAAAAACAAACTTTTCCAGAACGGGTTTGGGGGGTTGCGTTTAGAGGCCTTCCGTTGCCAACTGGGGATTCCCTGTGCTGGCGTTTGTGGATCGGAAAAAAGGTAGGAATTGTTGTTCTCCTATGGCTGCTTTGGTTTTGTTTCTGCCCTCATGGATTTCGAAGGAGAGTCCCTGATATCCCATGCTTAGTGTTTTGGCCTAACAATGAAAGCAGATGGGACTGGTACACTCTGGCTCTCAGGATGGGGGCTGGGGGAAGAGAAGGCCTGCGCTCCGTTTGTCTGCAACAGGTCCTCAGAGCCAGAACTGTTTTCTTAAAGTCTATGCTTATTAGCGAAACTCATGTGCTCTATTTTTATTGAAGCTTCGCTTATTTTTAAAACATATTTAAAATAATCACAGAATCCTTTGAGGAAACTATTTGTGTACAATTAAATATGTTTTTTACAATATAGAACATTTTGGGGAATAGTAAAAATCATTTTAACAGCAAATATTTTACTTTTTCAACTTTCAGGCCACCAACAGAGAAACTTGCTTTCTTTAGGAAAATAATTACAACGTGCTCATTATAATAATTTAATTTGATCCTGTATTCTAAAGAGTTTATCACACCGTGATCTCTGATTGGGCTCATTAACTCTTACTATGCTCAAACCAAAATAACTCTGGGATCTCTCCTGTGTTTATATTTTACTCTGTGGAGTTACATGTGCACATTTGTTTGTAGTCAATCGCAGCCCCTTTCAGAGCATGCTGTTAATGCGTTCTATAAAATGTCACTAAGTGGCAGAGAAATAAATGATACTCACGATACTCCCACAACCTGCGTGTATGAAGATGTCAACACAGAGCTCAGCGCCTGGTGTTGAGTTGATATGCTGCAGTTTGCAGGCCACAGTGCTTTGGTTCTGCAACTTCATCCTCATGATCTGAAAACACTTCACCTTGTTTGATGTGAAATGTCAGAGTGATCTATAAAGAGGAGTTTGTAGTTGAATTAATGATCTTATTTTTCCTGCTTCTGAGTAGACCAGGGATGTCCAAAGTCGGTCCTGGAGGGCCGACATCCTGCATGTTTTAGTTTTCTCCCTGGTGGTATAACAACCTTTTCAGCAGGTCAATGTTCTCCTTACGCCTCTAATGACCCATCATTTGATCCAGGTGCGTTAAACCAGGGAGAGACCTAAATCATGTAGGATGCTGGGCCTCCAGGACCGACTTTGGACACCACTGGTGTAGTCTGTCATAGTTGTCATTGTATTCAGTCTTTTGTATGTGTGAGAAGCAGCTGATTGCCATTCATCTCTGTTCTTCAGAGGCAGATAATGATGTTCCCCCTGACACCAGACTGGCTTCTGACTCAGTGCACTGTGTGTCAGCTTGCTTCAAAATGGGAAAACCCATGTGACTGATGATGCTTGAATCAGTCAAACTGATTCACCTGGAGACATCAGAGCAATAGAAATGTATTGAAGATGAAAGGAAGTGTGCTCTGTCTGAGCTTGCTTCAACATTTTTTGGAGGTCACTGCGTATTTAAACAACTGAGATCACACAGACAGTTTGTGTATAAATGCACATAACCTGACTAGCTGTGTGTATGCATGTGGTCAGCCAAGGCCAAGGAGAGATGTCCATGTTACCATGTTACTGGTCACATGCAGACCAGTAACCCAAGTGGGAATTTGCATTGTACATAGAATCCAAGTGCTCAACAGCTAACATAAGTCCTGCAGTGCATCTTCACCTGCTAACTTCCAGCTGTACTGCAGGACTTAGAAATGAATCAACACTTCAACAGTCGGTCAGTGAAGGTGAAAACAAGATCGGATTTTCCCCGATGACTAGTGATGACACCACGTAAAGTCAGCTGTGTAAAGTCAAAAGAAATTAGTAGGGATGCATGATATTGAATCTTTGGTTGATATCCGACATTCTAAAACTCATTTGGCCGATAACCAGTACCAAAACCGACATTTTTTTAATATTCTTACTTACTGAAACTATATGGCTTTTTCTTCTGTGGAATTAAAATACTGTATTATCTTTGTCAATTTAGCCAGGTACCAAATGTAAATCCTAAAAAGCAGGCTGAAAATGATGAAACACTTTAAATGTATTATTTTTAATGTCACATTTATTCAAGACATTTGCTCTCTAAGACAATGACAACACTCAAACAGCACAAATTTGACATTGTGCTGTGCTGCAGGCATCATTGTCACTGGTTTATCATATATATCTGACGCCTTTTATATCGGTGAATTATTGGTCTGATATTACATTTTACAGCTAATAATGGCCGATATCGATACCATGCCTATCATATCGTGCATCCATAGAAATTAGAGTTATTTTATGGCACTAATGGCCTTTATTTGACCGTTATAAAATAATTTAAATCAAGAAGATGAGCTATAAGAAGCTTTAACAATACACACAGCAGCAGCAATACCTTTCTTTGATATTGATGTTGGAAGATGAGGCACTAAAACCTTAAAGTTTAAAAACATCATCGCTGGCAGATGATGTTATAAGGTTCTGCATTAATTTTTTTTTATTTCAAATTTAATTAGATATTTCACTATAAACTAGACCAAAGTACTTGGTAAGATTTTGTGTTTTTGCACCCCGTCAGAGAACATATTTGCTGTATTTTTCTAACTCATTCTGAAGTCATCATTCCTATTGAACCAGTGACCTCTGTCCCAGTTGTCGATTAACAGCGAGATGTTTGAGGATCAGAATGAATCCTTTTTTTCTCAAATCGTTCCTGTGTAAAGCCACAACATTGTCTGAGTGTGTCGGTCTGTTTGGATTCAGCAGGATTAGTTCTGTTCTGTGTGCGCTCGGATATTTATAGCTGATTAAATCATGCGGACTGACACCGGTCAGCGGCCTCTGTGCTCCACCGCGCATCGTTTGTGCATGTGGGCCAAGGCAACAGCTGCTTTTCGCATCTTGTTGAGTCACAGTACACACACGTGTCAGTCATGCTACATGACTTTGTTGGTGTATTTGCAGGTACATACAGCGAGAGCTTAAAGGTAAGAAGTGTGGGGGCTGGGGGTGTCAGCACCATCCAATCCTCTTACAGCACAGACAGATACATGCAGTCACATGCAGACCGGAGCCGATAGGCTTCATTCAGCTAAGTCCTGCGAGGCAGCATGCTGCTGTGTGAGTGAACGCGCTCTAAACCCGGGGAGGCTAATTATAGCTGCTCTTTACCTGTGTGTGTGTCATTGTCCAATTAAACGTAAACTTGGCTACTGGAGCCATAAATCTGGCCTCTTTTAGAACTTTCAAACTGTTTTGGATTTTCTGCAGAGCTGTCATTAGAACAAAAACTCCTCTGGAGATGAGAAAGAGAACTATTTAAAAACACCCTGACTCAGAAAACTGACACCAAATTCCTGAAACTGCCTCAAAGAAATACTTTGTGTGTGTTTGTGGGATGGGTGTCGTCTATTCCTCATTTTAAAGACAATTCACAGGAATTATTTTTGTACCTAAAACTTATAAAGCATTTTAAAATTGCAACATAAGCATGCTGCCTTATTATTTTCCACATCTTCATAGTTACAAGAGATTGGAAAAGTACTGACTCCTTAAACTTTCCTTCTTTGTGACGTTTATTGTAAACGGTTTACACCATATGCTGATGGTGCTGAGAGCTGCTAGCCATGTGCCAGTGTTTTCGTCTCCATGTTCTTACATGATCATAAATACATAATATCAAGCACTGTGTGTAACCTTTACTATTATATCACATTTACATGAGTACCGTTTTGGAAAAAGTTTATTCTTAGGTGTAGTTTAACTGCATTTCACTTTATACTCTGACTTAAGTTGTGTCATTATGAAATATCACTACTCTTACTTTAGTAAAATTTCTGGATACTCCACCCAACACAAGTAACTACAGGGAATGAAGAAAAATCACATTTTAACCAAAAATGCATGAGACAGATGCACATTCACAGTTTATGATAAAGTGAGTTTTTTAAAACACAATTATTATTTCATGCTATGTGAAATATGATTAAGACCATAAATCATAAATGAAAGCATTTTACTCAGTTCTATAATACCACTGTATTATAGAACTACTGTATTATAGAACTACTGTAACGCTGTAAGCGTTACAGTAGTTAACGCTTACAGCATTAACTACTGTAAGCGTTAGTTTTATCTGGTTTTGTTGTATTGAAAAATATGTTCAGAAAAAAGAGTCTCCTGCTTGAATTTATTTTATTATATTATTTATTTGTAATGATTTAGTCTTCAAAATACCAGAATTTTTCACAAAATCTGATTACATCATTTCTAAAGGTGTTAAGATTAAATTAAATTGTTATTCAGAACTTATGTTGGCTTTTAATCACTTTTTTTATTTTACTTGAGTAAAAATATGTTGAACTAGTGCTGTCCAAACTTCAGTTAAATTTCTGGCTCCTCTGTGTGCAGATAGACATGCAGACAGGCAGTTTATACTTGTTTAGACTGCAGCCGTATTGGATACTGAACTGCTGAGCGACATCCTCCTGTCACCATTTTAGGAAAAACTTTTAAGACTTTCTCAAATTCTCAGACTCTTCCAAAATTTGACATTAGTAAGGTAAAGGTCACTCACAAAGCACCTTCTGCTCCTTCCTAAAGTGACAAAATGTTAGGAGTAGTGAGGATGACTTTCAGCGAACCTAGTTGTGTGATATGCAGGGCAGAAAGGAGAGACATTGTCTGTGACATGGACAGAACCGAGTCCACAGCAGCAGGCTCTGCTGTGCTGTCCAATGTCAAACAGATGATGTAGTAATATGACAGCATGGTAAAAAAACATGACAAATCAAAATAACCCTAAGGGTTAACCTAACCTAACCTAACCTAACCTAACCTAACCCATAAGGGTGAGCAGCTCCACCGTCTTGGGTTATCTTGAAATGGAGCCGATGAGTTGAAAGGATTCAGTTGAGGCGGTCAGCATGCCTCATAATCACTTCCCTTTAGGGTTTCAGACTCAGATCTTGCTGGAGGAACTAAATATCCTGTCTGACCTGAGAACAATGTAGGATCTCTCAGAATTAAGCTGGAGGTGTCTTTGTTTCCCCATGGACCTGTTACCCTTTTGGCCTGATTATGGATGGATGGAAAACTACTCAATGCCAGACGTTCATGGGCTTCTGAATTTTTCTTACATATCATATAGTTACCCATGACCTCAACATGTCTGCCTGCCCTATCAAGTCACATTGGTTTCTAATTAGTTTTGATAATCGATTGGCAGATCTATTATAGAATATAGAATGTCACACCATAGTTGGTCAGTACTCTCCACTCCACATGTAGATATCCTGAAATCCTGTATCAGAAAGCAGCCTTGCCAATTCTATCACTACACACCATTTTTCTCATTTCTCCTTCGTACAGGCAATATTGTTCTTGAGTTTATTGGATCAGAAAATCTAATCCATGTTCTGTGTTCCATGTTCTCAGAACCTGCAAGAAAGTTGCTGACAGCCCCGCCGAGCCTGATGGAGGAGAGAGGGGATAAGGAGAGCGTCATCATGGGAGACGAGCAAGTGGATGAAGGCAAGAACCACGAACACCAAAACATCCAGACCTCCAGGTCAGAAAAGGGTCAGCATGAGGAGGAGCATGTGGAGCCAGAGGAGATCGGGAAGGAGAAAGGAATGGGAATCGAAGAGACCAAGAAAGAGTCTGAGCTGGAGGCCGAGGTGCAGCTGGAGCTTCGCCAGTCTGCCCCCGGCTTCCAGACCGGCTTCATCCGAGGCACCGACCTGTTTGGTTACGTGGGCATCGAGGCGGTTCTGGACCAAATGAGGCGCAAGACCATGAAGGCTGGCTTTGAGTTCAACATTATGGTGGTTGGTGAGTTAACAACACACAAACAGAAAGCCACACATATTCATATGAAAAAGAATAAAATTTACAACCAGGACTAGTGTTGTCAAAGTCTTGACCAATAAATGATGTCAGTCCTTACAATGACAAATCTGCTCATTACTACTGAAACACAATTCAAATGTTGTGTTTTGGAGACTTTGCACTACTGTTTATATCAAGACACAATATGATAAGATAATATCATCAGTGGAGGTGAAGTAGTAAGTCAGTGCAGCTGAAATCACTTTGACTGTTTGTTTAGCCAGCCGGTTGCTATAACAGAGAGACAGAGTGTTTGGAGTGTTGGCGATAGATATCTAAAAAGAAAGTGTGCTGCCAATCATCACTTGGCATCAAAATGGCCTCACATGCAGGAACACTGCTGCTACACTGGAAAAACACAAAATCTTATCAAGTATCTTTGGTCTAATATGGGAAAAGGTCTTGTTCATAATCTGTCAGTGTAACTAGCACCTTTTAAAACAAATACTAAGGAATTATTAGCCTAAAACAAGCTGCCACATCCTGCTAAAAAGTTGTTTGTAAGTATGTCTTGTCTAATTTTAAGTGCACGGTACTAAAATGTTTGCAATAGAAACTGGACCAAAAATATTTGGTGGTTTTGCACTGTGAGAATTTTGCCGCTGAAAGAGAACAGATCAACCAGAGCTTCATAATGAGAGGGTAAGCTCCACTGATGTAGATTTTAGGATGTCCATTAAGCTCCTCTACAGAACTGTGCTACCACCAGTGCAGAGCTTGGTTAGCGTTAGCAGCATGATGGTGGCAGTTCATTGGACGCATTAGGTGAAGAAAACCATCCAAAAACATAAAGCTTCTGCAGGAAATATGATGGACAGGAGAACAGTGGGCAGAAATTGTTTTCTGTGATGAGTGTTTCTGATTGTTGGGGATATCTCTACTTGTCATGATTTGTGTCGTTGAAAAGTACCAAATCCAGGAAAACTCCAGCGCTAAGAAAGATTTATTGAAAGGTGCTGTAACCTGGTAAAAACTAGCTGCTTGTTCTGTGCTTTGCTTCATAGAGAAACGCTTACTTCCTGGAGCCGTGAACTCTTTTGAGGTTTTAATTTTTCCCAGTTGCCAACATTTGTAACGCACCAGTTTGACACTATGAAGCTAACCGGAAATTCTCTGAGCTGTAAACAATGATTCTAAAACAGATCAGAAAATCAACGTCATCGTTCACAACTTCTCCGTCTGTTCGCTGACTTGGATTCCTGCCACAAGAATCCAAACCAATGGGAGAAAGCCAGACTGCCTTCGAAGTTGGATTAGGATCAAGCAGCATAGCTCAGGAAGGGAACAGCCAGACTAGTACTGATAGGAACATCCAAGAAAACATTAATCAAAAAAACCTAGCAACCCAAGCCCCACTGACGATATGAGAATAATAAAAGAATGAAAACAAGAACTGTATGAAATGAGAGCGATCGTCACTCAAGTTAAGGTGTGACAGGGGAAACAGGAAGTAAATGAAGCAGAAAGCATCAGTGGAAATTATCTTCCAAATAAAACATTGAACACGGTTCAAATGGAGAAAACAGAAGCTAGCTTAACACAAATCAAGAGAAAACACTCAAAATGAAATCAGATTTTCCCTGAGAGGAATCAACGAGGCCACATCAGTCCTGCGTCATGCTGACAGTGAAGCACCATGACGCTGTGTGTGTTGGGCTGTTGCTTCTCATGTGATGGTAATGATCACAACCTCACCTGCTCAGAACTCCAAGCTCAAGTTGTGATTTTCATGGTTTGGATCTGAAGATGCTCCACTGCCACAGTCCTGTCTGCAAAGACCCAGAGTTTTTTTTTGTTTTTTTGTTTTGTTTTTATGGGAGGTTAAATGGTTTCCAGCAGCAGCAGAAAGTAGTTGATACTTTTATCACTGTAAATGACGAGGCAGCCAAAGCTTATTGCTTGTTGCTTGAAGCTATTGATTTGCTCTCTGTCTATTTCTTGCACACTTTGAAAACTTGTTGGTTTTGAGCGATGCTTCTGAATCCAGGGTGAAACTTTGAGGAATGATTTTCAAAAAAGTTCTATCTCCGACCTAACTGAGCTTAAGGGATATTTTTCTGAAGTCGTCAACTGTTAACACCTTTTGGAAAAACTTTTTCAAGGTCATTTCACACACATGTGGGAGAACATTAACACCTTCCCTCCATATGTTTGGGATCTTCCCTGCAGAAGTTAAAGTTACTGAAACACAAACTAAAGCAACAGTGTTTGCTTCATTAAATACTCCAGTCAAAGCTCCTGCTTTTGATAGTTGGATTTAAGAGATGTGATTCATGCTACAGTTAGAAAAATAAGATACATCAGAACGGGATGCTATGATAAGTTTACAGAGATCTGGTCATAATTTATGGAGTTTGGTAACACTTTATTTGAAGGGGGTGAATAAGAGTGACATGACACTGTCATAAATATGACATAACACCTGTCATGAACATGAATAAGCCTTCATGAATATTTATGACTGTTGTCATAAAGCGTCATTTGGTAAATTATAACACTTTTAATACAAAATTGATATTATTCAAAATGTCTTTGTTATGACAACTTGACATTAACCAAGAAATCATTACTGATATAAATTTGTTATAAAAGTATTACTGATTGCACTTTAAAAATTAGGTAACTTTATGTTATTAAAGGTAAAGTTTAAACATTAATGATTTCTTGGTTAATGTCAAGTTGTCATAACAAACATTTTGAATAATGTCAACTTTGTATTAAAAGTGTTATAATTTACAGAATGACGCTTTATAACAACAGTCATAAATATTCATGAAGGCTTATTCATGTTCATGACATGTGTTATGTCATGTTTATGACAGTGTCATGTCAGTCTTATTCACCCCCTTCAAATAAAGTGTTACCTGGAGTTTATATATAAAAAAATTAGGAATATATGGTAAAGCTGGAATTTTTTAGAATAGGAGCAACTGCGTATTTTTATTTGAATGTGCATGTTTTGCTATGTGCTGCTGTGCCTTTTACTTGTTGACAGATTATTTCACTTTTCATATAGAAAGAGGAAGTGTGACTCTGTGAGGAAGTGGTTTAGAAAGCTGCTGGGCCGATTTGCACTTTCCTGCAAACACACAGTTTAGATGATCTGCACTTCCTCTGCTGTTTAACTGAAACTTTACCAAGTGTGCACAAGTTATTCTTTTCAGTCATCGCTCACATTCAGGCTGCTTGTTGTTTTATGCAACTTTTCCTGACACACATGCATACTTTGTTTTTTTAATTTGTCTGGTGAGCTTAGTGTTGATAAATCAGGTAACAGAGGGAGGGCTGTGATTGAACTGTGATTTGGTATCTTGGTATTCCTGTTCTGCTGCAGGAGCCTTTTATTGTTTTTTCTCTACATGTAATTGTATAAATGTTCAGCCCAGGCCATCTGTAAAAACGGTTTTATCAGAGCGGAGGCTGAATGGCTTCTGTTTGCAGGTCAGAGTGGACTGGGGAAGTCTACGCTCGTCAACACGCTGTTCAAGTCAAAAGTCAGCCGGAAGTCCTGCACACCTGACTACGAAGAGAAGATATCCAAAACTGTCAAACTGCATGCAGTCAGTCATGGTGGGCACACACACACGCACGCACACACACACACACACGCACACGCGCACACGCACACACACACGCTCACGCACACACGCGCGCACACACGCACGCACGCACACACACACGTCTGTGTGGCTATCTTTGCGGGGACTTTTTATTGACTTCCATTCATTGCTACAGCATAAACCTTATCCTAACCCTTACGTAACTAACCCTAACCAAAACACAATTCACGCCTTAGTCCTAAATCTGACCTCTGACCCAAAAGCAGCATTTCCTCTTGTGGGGACCAGGCTTCGGTCCCCACAAGGAGCAGTGGGTCCCCACAACGTAGTATGTGTCAAGAAAATGGTCCCCACACGGTATTACAAACGAATGCACAGACACACACACGCTTACGGATCACACCTGAAGCTTCAGTGTTTCCGCTAAGTTACACTCTCCAGAAAGTCGACCTGAGGAAAGCAACACTATTTGTTTGTGTTGTGTTCTTGCCTTTGTTCTGGCCCCCGTGAATCATTTCTGTCCACTGATCTATTCAGAGGCAGCTCCCACATCCTGCTTTCACATCTCTTTTCCCTGAGCTGCTTGTGTCATAAGCAGGAATCCCACCGTGGGCTGGATGCTGAAAGACACGTCTGTTTAACCATGGATGCGTACTAATCTTTGAACGTTCAAAGAAACGTCTGAATATGCGGGAAGAGGTGTATGGCAGTAGTTTTCTGAAGTTATAGTTTGTAAAATCATTTTACAAATGGACACTTATGAATTGTAACAGCTTAGTTCACAAGGAATGAACACAGATTCAGTAAAAATAAAAGCTCAGGATGAACTGATAGCCCAGTTCTGTCAGGACCAAACAGTTGCAGTTCAGGTTCTCTTTGACATTGTTCATCATTTCCTCTTTGTTATGAACTTTTCAGCTTACATTTAAAGTTTAACAGAAGCAGAGTCAGGACCACTGTGATGGAGACCAGGGGTTCCATCCCATGTTGATTATTGATATTATGTTATTTATTTTCAGTTCAAATGTATTTTGTATCAGTTCTTTATTTCAGTTACTTTGACAATTTGTGAACATTCTTTTTGGGTAGGGAGACTGGCAACTTTCCTGTTCAGAGAATGTGGGGGGGGGGAATGTCAGTTTGTTTTGATTTAGATTAGTCAATTTGAGTTAATTGAGTACTTACCTTTCTGGGTGTGTCTCAGCAAGGTGGAGCAGAGAGGGAGACAAATGCTCCTGGAACATACCAGCTTCCATTAAGAGGGGTAACACTCTGAGGATTTATTTTGTTACCGTTACTTTTTGATTGACCTTAGAATAGTTTAGTTTTAATAATTTGCATGCATATAAATATTTGTTGGATCATTTATTGTTGTTAGGTTTGTGTAAATAGTGTTGTTTGTTCTTATTTGATCACCCCTTCACCTGGTGTAAGTGGAACATGCCTCAGGTATAAATGTAAGCTGCTTTGTTTCACTAAGAGAGAAGAGGGTGTTGGTGTAACTTGGAGCTCCTGAATAAAAACACCTCAAAGACATATTGTCGCCTCACTTCCTCCTTACTAACGCAGAGCCTCCGCCGGTCAAAGTGACAACCACGTATAAACACCACAGTATTTAAAAATATCCACCTTTTCTCACCAAGCCTCTGCATGTGTCAGACAATCTGTTTCACAAACAGATTGTCTGACGGTACTGACATCAGAAATCAGCCCAACTCTGACCAAAACAAATGAGCATAACTACAGAAATAGCTCAGGATAAAGTGAGCCAGTTGACCTATCAATGCTATCAAAAAGGAAAGTTTTAAGTCTAGTTAGCATAGCCACCGATGACGGTTGATGAACAGTTTTCCTTTAACGGTGCCAAGATGATTTACTCCAAAAATCCAAACAAGTATCTGTTTTACAGACGATTGTGAACAGAACCCAGAGGGATCAGATACTGACTACCATTTCATAAACTTGGACACCTTGGACAGCGGTTTGTTTGTAGTCGTGAGGTTTTGAGTTTGCAAACAGCAGAAATGTTGGTCAAAACACTTCTACATCTGCTAAAAAAATAAAAATTCGAAAAAAGCCCAAATGCACAGCGGTGCATTTGGGTACTGTGTGTGTGTGTGTGTGTGTGTGTGTGTGTGTGTGTGGGCACAGCGGTACTGTGTGTCAGGTACATTCAGATATGTTTAGATGTATTTTCAACAAAGAAAATGCTCACTGGATGCTGCCAGGAGAAACAATACAGAAGCCAAATTTCTACTTCCTGTTGGCATTTAAAGGGTTGTTAATGTTGGCAGTACTGCTCAGCCAGTTGGAGTATAGAAAAGCTGCACAATGAACTTCCATAAACTCTGGCATTAAAAATAAAGCGAGAAGTGATTTGTGTTTTTTCTTCATCATTTCAATCAGCAGGATCCTTATGGTAGAGGCAGTAGTCTTTGGTGCTGATGAGGATGAGACAGTGTTCACAAGAAAAGCAGGTTTTTGCTAAAACACATTAGTGTGCACGTTTGCATGAAGTCACCTCCCAACCCCTCTCTTTCTCTTATTCTCCAACTCCCTCTCTCCTTCTCTCCTTCTCTTCTTCTCTCTTTCTCTCCCTCTCTCTTTACTTCTGCAGTCATAAGTTCATTCTCGCCGTGTCTCTGACTAGTAGAGCACAGTAGAACTGCAAAAAACGTGAGGACTGGGAAAATGACCTCTGTTTGTTGGCAAACATTGGGAAAGTGGACATTTATATAAAGTATGTACAAGTAAACACACACACACACAACCAGAAGATGCATGCTTTTGTTTCCAATGAAACTAAATGCTTCTCTGTAATGGCAACAACAAAGGCCTACTTTATTACAGGTTAGTGGAAATCTGAATACTCTGTTTCCAGATGTTTGCTGTCATGCTTCCGATAAGAGGAGATTCCTGTGTGCTTACTCAATAACGACTTAAGCTCTAAATGATAGTCTTTACCTGCTTAATTTTCCTCAAACACTCTCCACACACACACACACAGACACACACACACAGACACACACACACACACACACACACACACACACACACACACACACACACACACACACACACACACACACACACACACACACACACACACACACACACACACACACTCTGGCTCAGTGAAGGAACTCATAGATCCTGTCATCACACATAGATCCGTGGCACATAGAGTGCAGCTCTGGCTTTAAATCAGCCTGAACCTTTTAGCCAGCACCAACGTTGAGCTTCGATCACAGTCCGTTAAACGGTTCCATCTCAGTACATGTCAGGGTGAACCTGTTTGACAACGCTGATAATTCAGTCTGGACGTTTTTAGAATCCAGTCGGAGAGACTCAAAGATGCACAGATCAGTGCAGTAAAGTTCAATCTATTTCTCCAGTTGGTAAAGTGAAAGCAAGCTGATTCCACACGGTCACGTAGCGAGAGCATTCCCTCTTCCTGAATGAGTGTGCATCAACAATAGGAAGGAAAACTCCTGGGAACAATCTTTAAAACTGAAAGATTTAAAGATTCTAATCCTTCCTCACATGTAATGTGCAAATAAAGCATAAAATGTCTATTTCTGGTTAGAATAACTGAACCCATGGCACTGTGGCGCTCATCCATTTGATCTGTTCTTTGCAGTGATTGAAGAAAAAGGGGTGAAAATGAAGCTGACGGTGATCGACACTCCCGGGTTTGGGGACCAGATCAACAATGAGAACTGGTGAGGATTGAAACAAACCAGGACACTCAGTAACCAGTAATCATATATGAACACAAGGGAACTGGACCTAGCATAGAACCCTGTGGGACACCGGTGGATAAACATTAGTCTCTATGCTCCTCTAATCTGGAACAAACGTCTAGAAATCAAACGTCAGAAATCATTGACTTTATTTGAATAAATGTTTAAAACGCAGCTGATTAGAGCTGCCTTTGATTATCAGTAAGTGGAACATCGATCAATATATTTGATGTGTGTCTGCTTGATGATTTTGATGATGGCGTTTGACAAAATATAATGTTTATTAATCGTTTCATAATTGGTGATGTTTTTATTGATATAAAGCACTTTGAACTGCCTTGTTGCAGAAATGTGCTACATTTATAAACTTGACCTGATAGGAAACATGAATTGCATTTCCCAGTTATTGAGAATAAGACCAAAAATATGCTTAGTTTCATGAAATTAACAAGCCAAAGTGTGTAACCTTTGTAAGTCGTTCTCATAACACAGAGATCATCCTGCACTGATGACAGCAGGTGAGGAAGTGAGTTTGATTTGTTTTATTAAAGAAAAACAGGAAATGAAAAGAATGATAATAAATCCATTAAAAATCATGTGTGGAACACAGAGAGGTTATGCTCCTTCATCATGTGCTCGTCTTTCTAACACATTATGACTGTAAACAGAAAGTCCTGACTTTATTACTAGTCTACTTCCCTGATACTCGTATCTGTCCTCATTTGTCTCTAATAATTCATTTTGATACAAAAGACCGATAAACATTTAAGCTTCATCTAGGAATGAGTTCTTCTTCTGGCAGGCCAAATGCACCGTATTTAAGAAAATACATATCAAAATGGATCATTTTAAACCAAATAAAATATCCACTAGGAAGGTTACCATGGCTACAATGAAACTTTCTGTTTAATGAGGGTTTTTTTGTTGGATCTAAAAATCAAACAAGATTTTTTGTTTGTTTGTTTAAAATCAGAGGAGCTTTTGGTGAAGAGATTTTCTGTCACTTCTGGTTATGTGGATTTTGTAGATTTTTGACTGTAAGTCAGCTTGCTCTCATGGTTGAAACTCTAATACTGAGACTTCCGTATTGAAGGCAAATTGTCCTGAAAAAACAAGAAAATTACCCAATTACACATCATTAAACGGAATGATTAATGTTGATTTTAGTTCTATTGTAATTTGTCAACAATAAATAAAAATATAATAATCCCATGCTGACCCTTCTCTGGCGCCCGTTCTCCAGTTGGGAGCCCATAGTGAAGTACGTCAACGAGCAGTATGAGAAATACCTGAGGGAGGAGCTGAACATCAACAGGAAGAGGCGGATACCTGACAGCAGAGTCCACTGCTGCATCTACTTCCTGCCTGCAACCGGACACAGGTAAGCACCGCCTCTGCTGGCCAACGCTCAGCTCTACTTTCACCACCGGAACCAACCACAATGATTCACCTGAATCAGAGTAAATCAGAGTCGATCAAATGTTTGGGTAAAACCTGAGTTGCATCAAACGGTTACACACAGAAATGAACACTAATTATGAACTTTTGAGAGATATCTGAGTCAGTGAATGCATCACGTCCCAACCCCACCACATCTGGTCTGACTAAACATCCAATCGGATTTCTCTGCAGAAGTTGCAGTCAATGGTGCTTAAGGAAATTTGTTTTTAAGACAAAGATTCGTTCACTGCAGTCATGTTTTTAGATTCATGCAGGGGCTTTTTGAGTGTTCTATTGTTAAACTGTGGTCTATTCCAAACCTAAGCAATACATGCTTTGCAGCCACGGCTCTGTCAGACTGATCAGTCGGGTTTGAGTTCAGATTTCACTTATATATAAATAACATTGAGATGTAACAATGTGTCCTCTAGTACAGCCTACTTGTTTAGCCGTGAGCCATGCGAACTCTCATTTCCTTCAACAGTTTAGAGACTCTGTGTTTAAAATCACTTTTGCTTCAAATTGTTAGACTGTTTTTTTTTCTTTTATTCTTTGAAGATCAAATTTTGTTGCATGTTGCAGACTGTACTGAAGTATTTTGTGTGGATTCTATTTAATGGGCCAAATGAAACAATTCCTAGTTGCATCAACATTTTTTAGAGGGCCAGTATTGTGTGTTTTACTGGCACATGGTGCCACTTTATAGCTCAATCAAATAACTATGTTAACTTCAGTTGTTATAAAAATTCTGTATATTACTTAAAATGAAATTTGACTTCCTAACTTAACACCTTGAAATTGGGCCTCTGTCTCTTTAAAAACTCCTGCTCTTTCTGAAACTCCACATGGCCCCTCTATTAACCTTTTAACAATGTTTTTACCAGCGTTTCACTGAGAAGTAGCTGCTATGATGAGGTCAGCTGATGCGCAGTTCCACCAGGTGTTTGCTAATTGCTGCTGGCAAGTCTGAAGGAGCTGAGTGAAGGCTGCTCTGTGAGGTGGAAGCTCCCAAACTGGGATATTTGAAGTGAGGTTTGGCCAAACCATTAACCAGTGGCATTGTGCCATTGAGTTCTGCGCTGCACTTCAGCAGAGGCTTCAAGACAGAAACAGAAAAGAAGTTGGAACACCACTATTATTGTATTTACATCTGTCATACAAGTTCTGTCTGCATTGTATGATTGTTGGGATCTGGGATCCTGTGTGTGACACAGTGGGGAGAGAGTTTGTGTGTAAGTCTGTCACAATAAGAAATAAATCAATTAATAGCATGAGCATTTAAAATGGGAGCAATAATTTCCATTTTCATGCTTGTTTATGTAGCTCACTGAAGATGCTGCCCTTTTATGTTGTCGAAAAGCCGCCATTTTGAAAAATGGATCGAACATTTGACAGCAGTTAACTTACACTTTTTAATTTTACTAAAGTTCTAACTGGTAATTCTGCCTGTTTTCTCTTTCTGAGTCCAATGATTAATATGAGCTGAAACACAATTTTGTTCAGCGGAGACTGCATAAATAGTTTTATTTATTTATTTTGTTTACTGATTTTGGATATTTAAAATATCATCCAGTTCCAGTGTTAAATGTTACTTGGATATTAAGATTATTGATCTTTGAGAGGGTGTTCTCGAATTTTATGCCTTTATCATTATGTTAGTAGAAAATTGGTCTCAAAAGAACAATATTATCATTTATCGCAATAATTTCTGGGACAAATTATTGCGATAAATAATTTGCAATAATTAGGGAATTATTTATTTGCAAATTATTGCAGATAATTTACTCAATAAATAATCCGCAATTTATTGCGAATAATGAATTCGCATAGTGGGTCGGTAAAATTTATCATGAATGGCCCACTTGTGGGAGCAAGCCCCAAGTACCCATTAAACTCACGATAGAGTGAATTGGTTTTGTCATTTGTTGTCACATAAACAAACATACAGAGTTTTTCCAAAAAGTCAGCATGACACATTATGGTAGCAGAATCATGTTATTTGAATTCTTTTTTTGACTGGAACAGGTTACGTTCTCTGGAAGGCTGTGCACACATTTATGCCGCATTTATTAGATTTTTATTTGTGAAAGAAAAACTTCAAAAAACATTTAACCCTTTCCTCCCACTTCATAACTGTTTTGCTATGTGTTGATCTACCTCATAAAACCCCAGTAAAATGCTTTGAAGTGTGTGATTTTGTGACACTCCATCTGGACTCTGTGTTTTCAGGCTGCGCCCCATCGACCTGGAGTTCATGAAGAGGTTGGGGAAGATAGTGAGCATTGTGCCTGTCATCGCTAAAGCAGACACACTCACCGTAGAAGAGAGACAGGAATTTAAAGAAAGGGTGAGGCATCGAACCTTTTTACTCAACTCTTTTTATTTTCACCTCTTTTCTAACTTATGTTAACGTTAAATTTAACATACTCTGATTGAAGTGAATTAAAGTGACATTGAATTAAATATTTAGTTTAGAACTATGGCACTAATAAATGTGTGAATAACATGGTGAAAATATGACTTTGACAAATAAAAAAAAACACTTTTTCTAACAGGCTAAATACACCAAAATGTTGCTGTTGAATTTGTTTTTAATTTTGTAGTTTTTGATTTTGTAGTATATTTGGTAATACTTTATTTGAATGGGTGTGCATAAGACTGACATGACACTGTCATAAACATGACATAACATCTGTCATGAATATGAAGAAGTCTTTATGAATGTCTATGACTGTTGTCATGAAGTGTCATTCGTTAAATAATGACAATTTTAATGCAAAGTTGCTCTAAAAGTTGCATTGAAAGTGCATTAAAAATGCCAACTTTGCATTAAATTATCATAATTTACAAAATCATTCAAAGTTGGCATTTTTAATGCGTATAACATTTCAAGTTCTTTTGTCATTAAAATTACAGTATGTAACTTTCTTTTTTTTAATGAAAACATTTTTTTTTTACATATTTGATGAACTTGTCACCATGTCATGTCCGAACAACATGAGACAAATCATCTGTGAAAAGTTGGATCCCCTCCACCTCCTCCCTGAGCTGCTACTACTGTCTGAAGAAATGCACCAACCAATCACAGCCAGGAGGAGGGGCTTAGCACTGTCAACTAACCTCATGTACTCACTACTACTACATGTGCTAATGATGGAGAATCAACTTATCATTCCAGAAAAACTGATTATCCACCATCAGTGGTGGCCATGCTAACTAGCATTAGCATTCACAACAGGCTCTGCTGACAGGGAGTAGCTGTATTGCAGCAGAGAGAAGGGGAAAGTTTGTGAGAGGCGTGCACACGGCTATAATTGACAGCACTAAGACCCGCCTCCCTTCTCTGATTGGTTGTTTCTAGTTGATAAAAGGAGAAGACAAAGGAGTTCTTTTTTTTTCACAGATTTTCTGTCTCGTGCCAAACTGTCACTTTGCTTCCTACCCATAAGGCCTGTCTGGTTCTAAACTGGCTTACCACCATTAAAACTGAACAAATTCATGTTCATATTTCAGTGCCTAAATTTTCTAAACTCAGCTCAGTAGGAATGCTGATAGAAATCTCTCTCATGCTTTTTATTTCACCAACTGTTAAAGCACTGCAATGTTGTTGTTCCCTTTAATAAAATCATGATCTTCTTTAAACTTGCCAGCTGAGAAAATTTTTGTTTTTAAAACAATATCTGTGATTTTATTTTGATTATACTAACTTCTACAATAGTCAGAGAAGACTGACTGCATTAAGATGAACTATAGTTCTGAAAGTTAGGAAGAACTCATTCGGTTAACACTAGAAACCTGGTTTCATTTACATGGTCAGGGAACAAGCTTCAGTTTATATTGCTTCATTTGACACAAAGTGGATGATGGCACAATCAGGCTTGGAGGCATACATTATTAGTGAAAAATCCCCCCAGAGACAGACAATGGTCACACACGTTCACACACTCACAGCTGTCACCACAACCTCACCTTTACAGGTAAATGTCAGGACTATCATAAAAGAGCCCAAGTTTGTCCTAAATGTTTCTCAGTTTATGCCTCTTACGTTGAGCGGCGTTTACGGAGAGCATCAGGATCATGTACAAAAGAAAGAAGCTCCATTAACACGATTCCAAAGAGTTAACTATGAAGCATCCAGTCTGATCTGTTGGAGTTTGTTAAATGTTTGACTTTTTTAAATTCTTTCTTTTTGCAGATAAGGAAAGACTTGACATCCAATGGAATTCGTGTTTACCCCCAGAGAGAGTACGATGAAGATCCAGAGGAGCGCGTTCTCAACGACAGAATCAGGGTGAGGATTCTAAGCCTTAAAATGACTCACAGGAAGTACCGATAAAGAATTCGTTGGATTTCAGGACTGAAGCTTGTCGCACAGGATTGGCTGTCGGAACAGATGTTTTGTAATTTCTGAATGAACAAACTAACTAAGTACCACGGCCATAACAGCAATAATAGGACCAAATATTTCAGTTTTCTGTTGACACGTTTCTATGGAGATTGTCTTAACGGGATAACCGATGACTTTTCCAGGAAAGCATTCCCTTTGCTGTTGTGGGAACTGACAAGGAGCACCAGGTGAATGGAAACAAGGTGCTGGGCCGGAAGACGAAGTGGGGAATCATTGAAGGTGAGTTTTGAGTTCCAGGCCTGTTTTTAAGGTTTAGGCCTCTCACTCTCTGTGGTAAAGACATCAGGATCCTCGCTTTGGCGTGGCAGACTTCAACAGCTTTAACAGCTGCTCCCTCTAGACTGCGTATTGTTTTGTGGATTTCTTGAGAGTTGCTTTAATGGTGGGAAAATACTCTTTAATCAGAACTGCTATGTGAAGGTTAGCACAGAAAAGTCAAAGTTTAACTGAAGCAGAGAAGTGGTGGTAAAGTCAGTGGGGTTGGTGTTTTTTTTTTTTTTTTCCAGGTGTCGAAATTCTGGAAAAATATATATGAGTGCAAAGTTGCACTAAAAGTTGCATTAAAAGTTCATTAAGAGTGTCAACTTTGCATTATTCAGTAAATAATGAAACATTTTATGCAAAATTCCTTTAAAACTTTCACTAAAAGTCAATTAAAAATGTCAATGTTGCATTAAAAGTTATTTGCCGAATGACACTTCATGACAACAGCCGTAAACATTCATCTGTTTATGACAGTGTTATCTCAGTCTTATGCACAGCCCGACAAATGAAATGTTACCAACACTTCCTGAACCAACATGGGCTGAAAGGTCACTCTGACATGAAGAAGACATCACTTCAAAAGAAATTACAAATCATAGTTTGCAAGTCAAAGTATTTTAATATTTTGAGGACATCTGATTAAACTAAATGGAAGTATTTGGCTGCCATTAGCTTTGTTGACACCGTCCCAACTGTGGATTTAGGGGGTGGCAGCATCATGGTGGGAGACTATTTAGCTGCATAGGGATTGGTGGGCTTCACAACAGAGATGACAGCATGAGGAAAGAACTTTGTGAGGAACTATGGAAACAACACCTCAAATCATCAGGGAGACAAATAGGTTTTCCACATGAATGACCCTAAGGATGCTGCCAGATTAGTTCCTAACAGACCCAGTTACAGCAGGTCTGTCTGGAGTGATGGGCCAACATTACAGCAAACTGATGTGAAAAGCATGTGGATGGATATTCAAAACACTTGGCCCGAGTCACAAAGCTTAAAACCGGAAGGGCTTGTTATTTGTCTTTTTACGTGTATTGAATTATCTGATGTAAAGCAATTCAAAAACTAGACTGGATGCTATGGAGGACAGGTTTCAAACACCTGGTATATTAAAGGATGTAACTGATAACGATAAGAGCTAATCTGTTGTTTTCTTTTCATGCAGTTGAAAATGTGGCTCACTGTGAATTTGCAAACCTGAGAGATCTTCTTATCAGGTGAGTCTGACTTTACTGCTCATCATTATTGGAAAGGAATTGATCTTTATTAAATGGTCAGTTTCCTGATAGCATGAAAACTGTCCAGATTTACAGCTGTGTAAATCTGGAGTTTATGAAATTATTAAAAATTATTGTAAGGAAAAACTTGCCAGTTATTCACTAATAGTCAATATGGCTCAACTTCACATGCATTAAGTGAGCTTATTGAGAAAATGACTAACTTTATAGAGTTGAAATAGTTTAACGACAGCACTAAAGTAAAACCTGGAAGCAGAACCTCTTAAGCAGCACATCTGAGTGGAGGTTGTCATAGGTCATAGGTTTCTCAATAGCTAAAAGTCCAGACCTTCTGGACGAAGAAGGAGGATCTGGTTTTCACCAGCCATTATTAAACACTATATTCACATTTACTAAAATGCTAGAATAACCATTGCTGAGGAACACATTTTTAGCACACATATTAAAACATGAACATGTGGGCCTGGGTTAAGGGCTACCTGCTGAACTCTTCAGTATGACTGTGGCTTCAGATGTTTCCTGTAGGAAGTTTTTTTTCTTCCACATCAGCATTTTTCACAGGAAACCAGTTCGCATCAGAGCCACGGAGCCGAGAAATTCTCACCGACTGTATTCTGCTCAGGTCTCACCTGCAGGACCTGAAGGACGTGACCCACAACATCCACTATGAGACGTACCGCGTGCGACGACTCAAGGAGAGCAACATGAACTTCAGTGAGCTGGTTCTGTCCAGCTGGCCCCTGGAGAACGGGACCGACACATGTGAGACGGAGAGTCAGCTCTGATCCGTCCGTCGTCCTCCCTGTCCTCCTGAGCGCTCACAAGGCGTGAGGCTCTGCCCTCACGTCACGGTGAAACATGGGAGAAGTCTTTTCTTCCTTTTTTTTTTTTTTAACAATGGGACCAAGTAGTGGAATACTTTGTCTGAGAAATGTGGGAGGTTTTGATGTAAGATAGAGGAAATGAATTGCAGCTAGATGTGTTGGACAGGGAGGTCACAGCGACGACCTGGGAGGACGAACAAAAGCGGGATTAATGGAGGCTGTAGTTCAGCCTCCGGGTGAACACACACTTTGTTATGATGTCCACAGACATGTTGGCCTTGCAGTGTGGAATTATGCTCAGTTCAGATGTTGCAGCGTGTAAAACAGGTGAATAAAGCGTTAGTTAGAAGCCCCTCCTGTGCCAAGAACTTACCTTTTTCTCCACTGAGTTTTTAATCTGACAAATTATGCCATTAATTACCTGCATGTGTGGTTTGAGCTGCATTTTTTTTAGGGTTGCCATTATTTCATAAATTTGATCTGTTAACTATAGAGCAAACTGGCTGTAGAGTATACAAACTAAAAGATTTAACTGTAGGATTCGGTTTCCGTAATATTGTCATCATTTACTAGCTGTGTTGATTTGTAGGATTCCATGTCCACACTGGACAGATCTGGGAACTGACTCTGACGTGGTGTTCAATGTGTTAAACCCAAAGTAGTCTTTCTGTTAAAGCTGCAGTATGTAACTTTTATGAAAATATATATCTTTATGACATATTTGTTTAACCTGCCACCATGTCCTGACAGTTTGCTATGAGACAGATAATCTATGAAAAGATTGATCCCCTCCACCTCCTTCCTGTGCTGCTATTGCCGTCTGACGAAATGAACTGACCAAAATGAACCAATCAGAGCCAGGAGGAGGGGCTTAGCACTGTCAATCATACTTGCAAACTAGCTGCTGTTTATGTGTCGTCATTGATGGCCATGCCAGCCTTAGCATTCACGACAGGCTCTACTGATGGGGAGAAGCTGCATCGTAGCAGAAGAATCTGTGTGTACACCAACATGATTGACAACGCTAAGACCCTCCTGGCTCTGATTGAATGTTTCTAGTTTTCAGCAAAGCTCAGTTTCTTCACAGATTATCTGTCTCACGCTATACTGTCACGACATAGTGACAATTTAAACAAATATGTAAAAATATATATTTATTTTTCATAAAAGTTACATTCTGTAGCTTTAAAGCTTCTTTAAAGCTTGCTGTCCACATTAAAGTGCCAAAATATCAGAAAACATTCTCAATTTTCATTTGTGTTTCAATTTAAAGTGTAACTTTTACAGAAATATTTTTAAAACAAATTCTTGTTCTTGCTGGCTCATTTCGGTTCTTTTCAACACGAGTGGACGTTCAGCTGCAGCTTTGCACAGTGCGCCACCTGGTGGAGAAAAAATTTAAAGAACATCCATTATCAAACGCTTTCTGTCAGAAAAACCATTCTGTGAACAGTAGAAGAAGGAAATGTTTCATGCTTAATGAACATCCTCTGAAAGTGTTTTATGAGTGTTTAGTAAGCCATGTGTTTGTGTTCCTACTGAGACTGAATAGCTGTGAAACATGTAGCATGAAAACTAAGAGTGTTTAATAAAGGGAGCTGCCTTTTTCAACATGTTAATCTTGTCCACTGCTTCAAGATTAGCTGTCGCTTTTCACATTCTTCGTTTCCTTTAACACTGTGGCCAATTTTGCAAAACACATCACAAAGTTAAACTAGTCAGCTGTCATTTTCTTCAAACACAAAATACATTTAATTACTTTTTATAGAAAGAATTTTTTTATATCTGATAAATGGTAGAACATGTAGAGCCCTGTGAAAGGGGGACATTTTCACATTTTGTCACTTTACAACTACAAAGTTTAATGTTTAATGTAATTACTGGCATTTACCATGACAGACCAACATAAATTAGTGCGTCATTGTGACGGGGAAGAAAAGCGATACCTGGTTATTAAAATGTTTGTTTTAGAAATAAAAAATCTTCAAGACGTGCTTTGCATTTGTGTTCAGTCTCTGAAGTTTGTCAGATTGAGCTGAATGAATCAAATTTCAGGTCTTACAGACTCACAGTTGGATTCAGACCTGGAGCAACGTTTTATCCACACATGAACTGTTTCTAAATCTATGAGTAAGGGACCCCGCCCCTCCCCCATTGGTGCTTGTTGGGTACTCAGAGTAACCAATATCTTTATCCAGTTGATACAAAAAATCTATTATTTAAAAGATAATCATTTGTGTCAAAATTGATAAAGTATCCCATTTCATTTACCCAAATCATTAAACTCTGCTGGAGCATCCAGAGAACACCTGTGACCCTCTGTAGCCGATAAAAAGGGTTTTCAGAGAAACTTCCTCATGAGCCAAAGGGACAGAAAAAACAAGAAATGCCAAACAATGCTACATGCCAGCTGTGCTAATGCTACGACACTGATCTTTCAGAGCAACTTAAAAAGTTTGGTCTGAATATAATTTTCATTTAAAGCCCAACCACTGTGTTCCCTTAGTATATTGTCTCTTCTGCCTGGAAATTGAGCTGCTAGCAGACATGAATGTCACGACACTAACAGCGTCGTGACGCTGTTAGTGTCACGACGCTGTGACACTAACTGTGACACTAACTTCAGAGGCCTCTGACTGAGGCCTCTGAAGAGGCCTCAGTCAGAGGCCTCTTCAGATTTGTTGCAGGACTGACTGCTAAGGAGATCCTTGCTCCTCACACCGTCACTGTCCACAACGACTCTTTGAAGATAGTTGGATGATAAGAGAGGCGACAAGACATGTTTTCCTCCAGGATAAATAAAGTGATTTTTAATTTAATTTTAACCTGATTGCAAAGTTCCACACCAGGCAACACTTTGCTCTACTGAAAAATGCTAATCAGCTAACAACTGCTAAATAGTGAAGCAGCAAAACAAACCAATGTGTCCACATCAATTAGCCCTCTGTTTACTGGTAGGAACATTAGAGGCCAACATGGCTGGCAACTCAGGTTACCACAGGTAACAAAGCAGAAAATAGTAAGAACCTATAGAAGCCTGTTCTGCTGTGTAGTTAATTAATAAAGGAAATATACAAAAAATTTTAGAAAGAAAATGGACTCCATTTGGAAAAATATGTTTAGTATGTTTTGAAACTGAATTTATTTTAGTTTAGAACGATCCATATTTTTGTCCTTCACATTTATTTGTAATTAAGAGGAAAGTGGAAGCACAAGGAGGCACACTAATGCATGTTTTTCTGTTAACGACAAAAATATTGCAGTCTTGGTCTGGCGATGTGACAGCTGGTGTTTGGCTTCAAAGCTTTATCTGTAAAGGCAACGTTTACATGTACAAGAAATAAAGGAAGCATCAGACTTGCTTGTTCCGAATTTATATAGTTTTGCTTTCTTAAACGAGTGACAAAGAATATTGAACTTTTTCATAATTTTTGCATTTTTTTAGATGAACCTGTAAAAGCTGTGCAGTCAGTTCTTTTTTTATATAAAACTCTTTGTGTAAAGATTCCAATCGAAATCATCCTCATGATGAGTGGAAGTAAACTATATTTATCTTTTATTATTATTTAAAACCAATTTCTTGCATTTCTCCAGAACATTTTAATTCTAACAGACAATCAACTTCCTAAACCTTTTGTAGTTTAATTCAACATCACATATCTGATTTTGTGACTTACTATCAGCAATTCCACAGCAAAAACGCTGCTCAGGAGTTTGCCTGATTCAAAAGTTGCATTTCTTTAGAGGTCCTCCACTGCCACCTGGTGGTCATTAGCCAAAGTAAGTTCAGCTCCAGCATCAAAACACAAGAGAAAGACAACACAAACATCTATCAGTTTCAACAATGTCAGTAAATTGTCAGTTTTTATTTTACTGCTTAGTTAAACTTGTGCTGTACAAGGGTTGTAACAAAATAGTGACAGATGACCAAAAAGACTGCAGACAGTAATAGAAATGATTTGTCTTAGAAAATGACCTGGGGTGACGCTCCGTAGAAAGGTTAGTTGTTTGCAGCTACGAAATGACTGTGCATGAGAGCTCATGATATGTAAACAGACGTGTGAATTCACTGGAAGCTCATCAAAGGCAAAATACGGAAAGCACAAAAAAAAAAAAAACAGCTGTGTTTCACACTGGAGACAGCGTTGGAGAAAACAGGATGAACGGTCTAGGGCCGATGAAACAGAAATATTAGTCATCCTTAAAGACGCAACATTTTACCACTATAGATACCTTCAGAGGATTACTCAGGATTTTTGTTGTGAGAAAGGTCTGTAGGCAATTAATACATAAATCCATCGACCTGCTATAGATCCCAAAAAGACATCATTTATTATGAACCCAGATCGGATGGTCCTGGAGGCTAAAGCTAATAGCTAGTCAGAGTGGTACCAAGATGAAGTGAACCCTCAATCCAATCATAAAGTCTCAATTGTACTTTATAAACCTTGAACTATTGTCATGTTTCCATTCAGTTGTTATTTATGTTTTAAATTGCAGCAGGAGGCAGCAATTTTAACAACTTTAACAATTTTAACGTATATGTGCATGATATTAATCTGGTCTCTGTAGTTCAGCTCTCCCTGTCTCCCACAGGAAGTCCAGTGGTGATGCAATACCCCCCACGTCCAGTTCCAGTCTAAATAATTATGGTGGTGCCTGAAAGGATTTTTAAATCCTCCATAAATCATTATGAACTCCACTTTAGTTTTCCCATTCTGGGATTAGTCACGAGTGTCAGGCCAACCAATACAATGTGGATTTACACACTGAATGAATTTGTCAAGAGGATTATCTACTACAGGTAAGATACTAAGTGCTCATATCATCTTGTCTGAACCTCACCAAAAAAAAAACGTGAACTATCCCTTTACTGAGTTCCCAAAAAAACCAAGGACTGAAAGTAAAAGGTTGCGCTGAAGCCAGATTGAGGGATTATCTCCGGGTCTTCACCACGTTTCTTTTTGCTCCAGTAGTTTTGTCAGTAATAAGCTTCCATAGAATCCTCAGAGATCTTCCCCTTTTCTAAAAATTAGACAATGTAAACATAGCTCGGCCATGGCAGAGGTTGAAGTCACAAGCTTTTATGTATATCACACTCTGTATTTTTGCTGCCACATTCAGTACAATGACAGTAAATATAACATCACAGCTGAAGATCCCATAATTCCGCAGGGAGCAAACAGCAATACAAAGTCGACAAAGACTTGCACAGAGGAAAATATACTTCAGTATTTTATGAAGATTTAAAAACTTGAAGTTACTGGTCATGATGTCAATGGCATCCAAGAGTTTAGATCATTTTGCTTAACAGGGCCTGAAATGTCACAACATAAATAATGATAATAATAATAATAATATTGTTAACGATAATAATAGTAAACAGCAATTATTTAATAAGCTCAATTAAGGTCACACTTGAAGCAAAAACTGAAAGAAAAGAGTCGAAAAATGCCATTTTCAATAAATAAATTCTGAAAATAAGACACACATTTATTTAAATAAATAAATACATGAATAAATAAATAAATGTCTGTACACCACTGAGATGCTAAAAATTAGACAACGTCTAGAATTTGCCGTCTCCAGGCAAAAACATGCGTGGGGTTGGGCCCCCACCCTGCTTCACGGCGCTCAGCAGTCTGCTGCCCGACTCTGGTCTGACTCTGTCAGAGGGGACAGAGGAGCGCCGGTGGACCCGTCCAGAAACCAAGATGGCCGACTCCCAGAGTAACAAGAAACGTTACTGCTTTTCCTTTTTTGCCTTGAAGCATATATTTCAGCATGTCCAATGTTTGGGAGACTCAAAGCTTTAGTGATATGGATTCATGACCTCAGCTGTGTTTTGTTACCAGCAACAGGCCTTAGACTCTAACTCATCAAAACAGATCGGTACCGTGGTCAGAACCCACAAGGAATGACTGGTCAGAGTTAGGTGGTCTCAGAGACCAAACTCACCACTACCTTCTATATGCACATTTTCCCTGAACCTCTTTATTCAGCCATGTTGGGTTTACTCCCTTGTTGTTAGAACATTTGCAGGAGGTTATTTTCTGTGCTTATATGATGATTTTATAAACTGTCTAAGGTTCGCACTGATCATGGCAAGAAGCCTTTCCAGTTCGCTTCTCAATCAAACTGGAATCAATCAGCATAAAGGCTTAAAGGGCCAGTATTATGTGTTTATCATGTAGTGCCATTTTACAGCACAATCAAGTAACTATGTTAACTTCATTTGTTATAAAAATGCTCTACATATCAAATATAGCTTCAAAGTAATTTGACTTTGTAATTTAATGCCTCGAAATTGGGTCTCTGTCTCTTTAAGATTCGCCTACTGCTTCCAACACATCCAAATGCAAATGTCTATATTTTTGTGCCAATTTGGCTTAATTACTGCTCTGAGTTTGTTGTTCTTTTAGAAAATTACCTTTTTTTGAGACGACTCAAAAGGCCACATAGCAATTAATCAATCATAAATATTTCAATAATTGATTAATCTGATTGAGTGTTTCAGCCATACTGTAGACAGGACCAATATTCTTCTCTGTACCTTTGCTTTTTTTTAAAAGTACGAGTGAAACCTTGTCTTAGAGCGAATACTGACATGCTTAAGGGTGAAGCTTAATGGTTTAGATAGAATCACTCACAAAAGAGGAATCTTCTTCTCAAACCTTTTTAGTTTATAGTTTGGAAACTCAATCAGTGATGTCCACTTATATCTGACAGCTGTTTAGATGTTTATTACCATTTGTTACAGTTCATTCCTTCTGGGAACTTACTTTCTGTTCATCGTTTTGGTTTTTCATTGTTTTGTCAGTGAACGCACCAGCACAGCCAGATTCCACTATAGACTTTACTATCATCCCCTTTGTAACAGAACCATGTCAGAAACATCCAGAATAGAAATATATACCACACAAATTCCATCTCACCTTCGTTTTTCCTACCACTTCAAAGCCTAAAGCCAAAAAAAAAAAAAACACACAAAAACCCAGCCTCTGATTGTGGTTTCTAGAGCGAGTCTCTGCCTGTTGACAAGACGTTCTTCTAATAAACACTGAATTCACCAAGCCTTCGTGTCAGCTGCTGAAGTAATCTGGCTTTGCAAACTGCATGGTGTTAGAAGCATCAGAGCAACACAAGCTCAAATGCTCTAAAATAACACTAACATCAGGTGTTTTCTGTTTAGAAAAAGGTGAGAAAAACAAAACAAAACCATTGAAACTCAAACCTCAAGTTTAGAGGGGGTGAAAAAAAAAATTATTCGACTGAAAATCCTCTGCTACCTGAATGTGTTTAGTAGCTGCAGTGCAGATGTGGCAAAAAAAATGTCACTGAAAGTCCCAAAGCGGATCCGTCTGCAGCGTCTCTACAGCCCCATGTCACCGTCATACGAAAACAGAGGAGCCCACAGATGATTGCAAGAACCAAACAAGTCAAATAAGCGTGCAACTACCCCTCATGTACCTCCACAAAAAAAAGCTGATGTAAACAGTTGTTTCCAGATCTTCTTTTGACTTCTTTTGTTTATTTGTCTCATCTGTTTCTTCTTTTTTTGCTTGTTTTGTTAGATTTTTTTTTTTTTTTTTTTTTTTGGATTTCAGTTAAGACACAGAAATGGGGGAGTAAAAGGTGATCCCGAAGATGGGAAGCTGTGAGTCAGTGACACACACACTTCACACACAGAAGCAGGGAGAAAAAAAAGGAGAGATATTAAGATGGTCCGTCCTTATTTACTTGATGGTTTTCTGTCCAGAAATGCAGAGTCTGAAACTGAGCGAGAGGAAAGGAAACCTTGGATCCCTTCTGAGGAAAAAAAAAAAAAAAGGCAACAGGGGGAATATTACAAGGAGAGATGACACGTGTCAGCACTCATGATCTTCAGGAGTTATATTTGCTTTACTTACATACAGTATACGTTTTAATGTGTTTGCAGTGTATGCGCTTATGAGTTCAAACAGCTAAAAAAAAAATCTTCGTTTCCATCGAACAAAAAGTCTTTAGCCTCCTCTTTCCCTCCTTGTTGCGTGTGGGGCGTGCACGCTCTCCCCTCCGCGTCCGTTTAGTTTTAAAAAAAACTCCTTCCAAGTCCACAGAGAGGCCTTCTCCTCCGACTAACAGCCTTCTGTTGATTGTGAAAAAGAAACTTGCTGTCAGACAAGACGTCACACCAAGCTCTTCACGCCAGCATCTTGGGACGCCATGCCTCTGGGCGTGGCATGTCCCATCCTGGACCTTCATGCCTCTCAGTCTGCCTGCCAGCGAGGGAGTCCGTTCAGATGGCTGAGGAGGGGGGCGAAGGGGGACGGGTGAGGAATGGGCTGGGAGGGGAGAGGAGGAGTGATGCAGGGACAACTCGTTGTGAAAAGGACGAGGACGGGTTGAGGAGAAAGGTTGACGTACGGCGGTCAGTCTGATGAGGGCTGGGCCGTCTTACTCGATGACCATGCAGTGGGGCAGGTGCTGGGCGTAGTACTTGAAGAGCTCGGCCGTGGCTCCTGGACAGTTGGTCAGCTCCAGTTCCTCCAGCTCCTGCAGCTGGATGAGGCCTGACAGCCCGGTGGTGGTCAGCAGGGGGCAGCCTGGAGGCACAGAGGACAACGGTCAGCCCAGCTGCAGCCGCCCCTCCCTCACCTGATGCACAACAACACTCATCAAACAGCATCAGCTGGTTTACTGCAGCTGAGCAGGGATCACCACAGCTCACCGTGAGATAAGATCTCAGCATCTGCTGCATAATTTAACAGGTTAGTGTTTGGAAACGATCACAAAAGCCTTAGACGAGAAAAGGAACAATGATTAAAGCTGTAGTGTGTAACTTTTATCTTAAAAAATATAATTACACATTTGTTGAAACTGTCACTGTGTTGTAACAGTATGTTATGAGACAGATTACATTTCACATTTAGACTTTACAGTTCCATCATGCAGGACCTTTTTGTGGGATTTATAGTGGGATTTATACCTGCAAGAGACAGCAGGCGGAGGCTTCTCATTCCAAACAAATGCTGCAGACCAAAATCCTGCACCTGAAAAACACAGAAAGTCTTTTTATGATTATATCAGGCTGAGAGGAAACATGCAGTATGTCTACACACCCCGATTCTTTCTTAATTTAATTCCAACCACAAGTTAAAATATGTCCTTTCATGACATTTCATGGGAAACCAACACAAAGTATAGTAATAATAGTAAAGATGAAATTTCTTACAAATAAAATTATCTTGGTTTGGACTTTGATTAGGTCATTCTTAATCAGTTGATCAATAATCATTGGAATAATCTAAATTAATGAGTATCAACCACATTTAATTTCCCTTTGGGAATAATACAGTATTTTTGAATTTGACTCAATTCTAACCAGCTTTTCCATCCAGCTGAAGACGTCTCCACAGCTGAACTCTGCCACTACGATGCTTCACTATGGGGATGTTCCTTTCAGAGTGATGTCATTATACACCAGGTTGATTCAAGTAAAAATACATTAAAGTTTGTGGGAGCAAACTGACAAGATGTGGAAAAGTTCCAAGATGTGTGAATCCATTGCGATGCACTGAGGCTGAAAGTGGTACATAAAGATTTTTTTTAATCTAAGCTTTACCTTTGTGAATATTTAGCATGAAACTAAAGAAACAAATAAAGACAGAGAAGGGTTTGTTTAATAAACTAGAGGTCATATATAGAATAATTCTTGTGAGGAGTTAAAACTCAGTATTTGTTTTTTTTCTTTTCTTTTTTGAAAATGACCTAAATAAATGATTATAAAAATTTATAATTATGGTAATAAGTGGAGGCTTGTTATGGTGAACAAACAAACATTTATCTGCAGGTTGTACAATTTCGTATTAAAAATGCACAACAATGTTATGACTCTAAAGCCAGAAAATGACTTTTTTCATGCTTACCAGTTTTTTACCTATATATTTTCCCAAATGTCCTCTGTACAAATGTAGCACCATGTTGTATTATCACCCTGTAACCACGGTAAGTACAGGGCCTGAGAACATCTCCAGTAGTCGGCTTTATGTTTTGTAATTTCTTGCTTGTTTTGTTCCACTTCCTGTTTTGCATTACCTGACAGCACCAGCGCAGATAAAGGCTTCTTAGTGAGGACATGGTGGACAGGTAACCCAGCCCCGTGTCAGTGATTCGCACACATCTGCAGAGAGACACAACACGTCATCATCACTGCAAGTCAACTGGAAGAACTTTGCTAACAGCTTGAGTTTGAATTGATTTAATTGATTTATTTATTTTTTTGCTTTTTACATGAATTTACTTTTAAACAGCCATCATAATGTTTTTGACATTGGAGATAAATTCAATCAGAAGGCCGTGTTGACTTTGGTCCTTCTTGGCTATCTGGAAGCTTCGGCTCAAAAAAGTTGATTTTTGTTTTTTTTTACAGAATACCGGCTCTTTAAAATGTGAAAGGGTAATCAGGTTTTCAGATTTTTTGATTTATATTTAAAATTGATGCACTTTCCAATAATCAAGGGGCATGAATACCTCTGCAGAGCAATGTACAATGTTTCTGACTACTTTTTTTTTTTTACAATATACCTTAAGATACCTGTAAAAAGAATAAAATCCCCTTAAGACTACAATGTAAACTGATGTCTTCATGTTTGACTTGCGTTCAGGTTCTGACTTCTTTTATGTGGATAAAAGCACAAAAAACCCCAAACTCCCTGACCTGTCTAGCACCAGCTCCTCCAGTTTGTGCAGGTCGCAGGCAATATACTCCAGGGCCATGTCTGTGATCCGGGGGCACCAGGACAGGTCCAGGCTGCGGAGCTTCCGGAGGTTCTCGGCCACCAACTCCACGCCGTCGTCGGTGATCTTGGAGCACCCTGAGAGGCTCAGGGCGGTCAGGTTGGGCAGACTGTGCACCATGTTTACCACGCCGTGGTTGGTGATCTCCCAGCAGGACTGGAGCCGTAGAGTGTGGGTGGTGTAGCCCTGTGAACACATTTTCATTCTGGTTATGTAACTTAATCAGGAGAGAAATGACCAAGCCGGAGCGGGATGTTTAGCTTTGTTTTCTCTCATTCCTCCCTAAAGGAGTAAGGGAACAGTAAGTGAACGCAGGCAGCGAGGTGTGACGTTCTTGTTTTGACAGGCTACCTGCTTGGCTGTGAAATAGGCCATGGCCGTGTCAGTGACGTGGTAGGCCTGCAGGCTCAGCTCTGATAGGTTGGGCAGGAGCTGGGAAATAGCAGCGATGGCGTCATCCGCCACATTGATGCAGTCACTGACGCTGAGGGAAGTTAGCCTGGCATTGAGACTGGACCACAGGCCAGCTTCTGTGAAGTCGTTGCAGCCTGACAGCTCCAGGTGCATCAGGCCCTGCATTTGCTCCAACATGACCTGCAAAATAAAGGCCAACACATCCGGCATCACGACTGAGACACTGATACGCAGCACAGCTGAGCCATGTAAGCAGAAGAATGTCATAAAATGGATATCTTCAACTCATAACTGTAACTTTAAATGCTATATTCTTCCTATGGCTGTAATGATAGTGAAGTTGTTAACACTGCAGCCCTTTCTTTCTGGGGTTGAAGTTCATCAGAGGTTTGGTTGCATGTTGGCAAAATTTATAAGTCGTCCAGATTATGTATTTATTTGTCTGTAACCTGTCTGTAAATGACAGGTGGTTTTAACATGTAATTGGTTTCACCATAATTACATTCCAGATATCTGAAACTGGTTTGTGAAATTAAGATATCTCTAATCATATTTCAACTACACAATATATGTATTTATATCTCTAAATACATTCTGACTGGTAGAAATTTAACCAAATGCACCATTTTTGTGTAGGTTTCAATATTTTATTTTATTTTGCAAAGATTTTTTGATACTAAAACAGTTAAAACATTACAGTACAACATACAGATTAATCACTTTTCTTCAGAATAGTGATTAGTCACTATTAAAATGCTTTTTTTTTCAGTTAAATTAAGCTAAAAGAAAAAAAATATTTTCTATTATTGAAAATATAATAAGATAATCTTTTTATGTGATTTTGTATTTTTTTTTAAAATATTTTTATTATATATTTGTGTCTTTATTAGTTGTTGCTGATGATGATGAATTTAAGATATCCACAACAAATTACTGTCTGAAACACACATTTCACATATCAACAAATAAATGATGACTAGTCATAGAGTAAATTTGAGATATCTCACTTTTTGTTTTGAGTTTTCATAATCCCAGTTAAAGATGTCTTGGTTAAAGATGTCTTGAATCACACAATAATTCAAGATATATTAAGCAGAATTTTTAGATAAACTATACATAGATTTGAGTAGTGCAAATTAATAAACTGCAGATATACTGAAATCAAATAACTAGCCTAAAATAACTTAAAAATATCCAGAGCTGCAATATTGACTGTAGTTCAGATTCCTCTTAAGATGAATGATTTAATTAAATGTGTCATATCACAGCAGAGACAGGGCAACACTATCAAAGCACTTCAGCAAACTGCTCCACAAAAAAGCAAAGGAGATAATTTATTAAAGATTAATCTACCTAGCAGTGTCCTACAGTCAGGACAAATGGCCGCAGCTGTGAGTGAGTTCAGTGCAGCACAATCATAAAGCATAAAGACCATGTAATAATGAAGTGTTTTGTAGCTACCAAACTATTTGGAAACCCTCATTATGACAACATGGAAAAAGGTTTTTGATATTTTTGCAAATTTGACTAAACATAGAAAACCAACAACTCAAATTTACATAAGTATTCAGACCCTTTGCCATGAAGCTCAGAATTGAGCTTTACCCACCGACCATTCCTGAGTTCTTTACCACAGGTGTCTGCTGACACCTGTGGTAACCTGTGGGAGCTGATGTTGACACACACCTATTCCTAAATGACTCTGATCAGTATCAGGAATACTGAGTCCTGATCAAGAACATTCCTCCGTATAACCCTCCCTAGACTGAAGGGAAGCAGCAGCTGCTTCTGGAAGTCATCATAAAGTCCTTAATACACACCTGTAAGCTTCAGACCAACAAACTGTTATAAAGAAAATCTCACTTCCCAATTATTTTTGAATCTACTGCATTTGGTTTGTAGCACCTGCTGACTGCTTTTTCTATGGCAGCAGTCAGGATGCAACTGGTTTTCCTCAGCAGAGTGTCATCACTAACGCTAAATGCCATTTCTTATGCACTAGTGCATTTAAGATTATCTACCTTCTAAAATGTACCTTTCAGCTCCACCAGGGAGATACTTTGAGGGAAGTTGAAATAATCAATTTATATAATTCACAGAACATTTTATCTGATGATCCAGAAGTTCAAGCTTTTCACCAAAAGACAAAAAGAAAAACACATAAAAACAGGAATGTCCATATATAGATAACACTGCCAACAATTCCAGCCTTCTCCATGGCAACCACTCACTTATCCTAGAATAGAAACCTAGAACATTACGTATGGAGAGCCATCTGAGAGGATTTTTTCAAAGCATGATGTGCTTTTGTTCTCTGCAATGAAATCTGACGGTAAAGATCACAACAATGAAGCGAATATAAAAATGTTTATGAGAACAAAACTTAATGCTGACTCATTTTAGTGACGTGTGCCCTTCTGCTTTGGTAAAGAAAAAAAAATCTGCTGACATGAGCAGGAGTCCTGCTTCACACGCAGCACAGCTAAAAGTTGAAACTACACTTGCCCTAAAATGTAGGGTTCATGTGATCTGAAAGAAGTGTTTTCATAGCAAGAAGTTCACACAGTATCTAACAATACATTTAGCTCACTGGACACGACACAAGAATGAGACCAACGTTCTGGGAAAACCAAGAGTCCCTACGCAGGTTTTGCAAATCATTACCTGGGATTTTAAACCACCTGCTATCTGATATCAGTCCAGATTTGACTAGTCTATATTTTCTAAGGTGAATACTGGTCTAATTCAAATGATAAATTAAAGCCAATAAAACAATTTAAGTGTTTTGTTTTTGGGTTTTGGCAAACAAAGGTTTCATAAAACTCCAACCGTGTTTTTGTCATGAGGGGGTCGGGTCCTTCTGTCATGAGGGGTGGTTGATAGCGGTGAGGAGATGACGCTTAGGCCCAGGTTATGATGAAAAATGATGAATTTAATGACAAAGATCTCACAACAAGGAACAGCGGGGAACAGCACGAGGAAAACTGGCAGCACGGAGACAGATGACATCAATAGACCATCAACAGGGACCATAGACAAACTATTGACAAGGACCTGACCAAGAACACAGACAACAGGTGAGACTAAATACACACGGGGCAATCACGGGAACGAGACACACCTGGGAGACAATCAACGGGGAAAGACGCAGAGACAGGACTAACAGGGAACAGGATCACACAGAAACTCGAAAATAAACACATAGAAATACGGATCACGACAGTTTTAAAAATGACTGTTCAGTGCAGAATTATCCCTTTTCAGACTGATACGTCTATGTGCGTTAGATTTTCAGTGGGAATGGTCACATTCCAGTCAGACTCATTAAAATGTTTAAAAATATCGTTTTAGTTTTGGAAGCTTAGTAATTCCATATAGGAAGCTTCATTGTCCAAAAAAAAAAAAAATACAAAAACAAAGCATCATCCTTCTATTACTTCTTGTCGTTTTCTTCGTGGTTTTCACCAGTAGTAACATCCTGGTGTTGATCACATGTGATGTGAAAAAAAAATTTCCATTTCAGTTTTGTGAAAAACATCTATTTCAATACGGCTGAAAAACAACCTCATCCTAGCACAAAAACCTCTGATCAAAAATAAATTTGTTCCAAATTGACGTATTTCCATTAAGCTAATTTATTTTGGTAATTTCAACATGTGCAATTATATGGCTAATGGAAACACAGCTTATGTCTACAAACCAGGGAAACTCAGCATTGACTCAACAAGGTGGCCTTCCTTCATCAGACAGTCACATACTGACCACCACTGGATAGCATTTCAATACAAGGCAGATTACACTTTCACAAAATAACATTGTGACATTCTAATTTTCAGAATCTCATACCACAATATTTCATTACACCCAGGCTGGCTCACTCTATGGAGCTTTGATCTTTTCTTCAATATCTCGGTTAATCTGTCCTTATACTTTCTGAAAACACCAAGTTAGCTTTAAACAAATGTAAAACAAAAATCTATCTGCCAGCTAGAAAAAAGAGCAGAGTGCAGTCAGTATGAGACAGCTGCTGCACAATTCACAAACAGCAGATCAGACACTATTAGCACAAAAAAAAAGAATTAAGAAAAAATTATGCATGATAAAAGTGTGTGTGAGTGTGTGTGGTCTTGTATTTGCTACATTTTAAGGACCATTTTCCTAAAACAAACAACGTTGTGGGGACCGGCTGCTACTATAGGGCCTAAAGCCCGGGCCTCATAAGACGTTCTGTTTTTGAGTTAGGGGTCAGGGATAGGACTGAGGTGTGAATTGAGTTTAGGTTGGGGTCAGGATTAGTCTCTAGAAATGAATGTAATATTAGTGGAATGAATACAAAGATCTTGTGTAGATGGACAGACATACTCTGTGTGTGTGTGTGTGTGTGTGTGTGTGTGTGTGTGTGTGTGTGTGTGTGTGTGTGTGTGTGTGTGTGTGTGTGTGTGTGTGTGTGTGCGCGTGTGTGTGTGCGTGTGTGTGTGTGTGTAATACAGAGAGAGAAACAGATAGAGAGAGAGAGATATTGCTCCTACCTGAGAAGAGTTTCAATATTACTGAAGAGTTTAAATAATGATGACAATGATGTCATCATTGGAGAACACCAAGAACAAGCTTACCTCCAAACCAGCGTCTGTGATGGTTGACCTCTTGAGGCTGAGAGAACGAACCCCCTTCTTGGACAGTGGGTAGTTGTCGATAAACTCACAGATGTCGAGGTCCGAAACCCCCACTAAGCAGAACGACTGGAAGCCCCGCAGAGCAAAGGCCTGCAGGCTGACAAACTCCTTCTCCCCGTTGGGTAGTATGTTGTAAAGCTCCTTGGCATGCAAGATGGGCGTCACCCCCTCCCAGAACTTGGGCTGGTACAGCACCTTACGCCATGTCTTGCATACTTGTGCCAGCACACATTTTTCTGCCGTGGTGAAGTACCAGAGTAGTCGGTTGAGGAGTTTCTCATCCAGGACCAGCTGACGCTCCAGAAGTATGGGTTTGGGCAAAGTGAGGGGGGGAAGCTGACGAAGAGATGGCTTGAGCCCCACCAGAGGCTTCCCTGGCTCCAGGTCAGAGGGCAAGAGAGGTGCTGTGGTATGAGGCATCCCAGGGTTGTCCAAGTGATGCAGATGGTGATGATAGGGAAGAGAGGACGGCGGAGGAGGCAAGATGGAGGGCACAGAGGAGGACTGGCAGAGGCGGTTCTTAGCAGCAGGCGTCCCCTTGGTGATACTCGCACTGCCCAGACCGTTGGGCTGGCTGGGGGGCAACTTCACCATACCATTGCGAGTCATGCAGGGAGACTTCAGCTCACTGGGGGAGGACATGTTCAACATTGGGAACCTGCAGGAGAAAGGGAAATACAGTCAGGCTCTGTCTGTAGGTGGTTAATACAAATGGTCAAATTCACATAGTTGTGTCTGTCAGGACAGAGTCGGTTACTTTCGCAATGCCATCACTAGGCCTGTCACGATAACAAATTTTGCTGGACGATAAATTGTCCCAGAAGTTATGATGATAAACAATAATATTGTTGTTTTTAGACAATTTTCAAGTAATATAATGATAATGGCATAATAATGCAAGAACACATTGTGAAATATCAGTAAACCTTAAATTTTAATGAGCAGTTAACACTAGAACTGTAAGGCATTGTAAATATCCAAAATAAATGAAAAACAAATAAAATAAATTATGAAATCTCTGTAAACAAGACTGTCCTTCACAAAAAGGGTTAGTTGAGGCCAAAACACCAGACTTTAGTCGTCCAATTTTTAGTAGAAAGAGAGAAAAGAGAAAAATAATAAATCATGCAAATGGAAATTGAGCTTGTTTTAATTTTTAATAAAATATATTATTTTATGTTATATTCATGCTGAATGATCTGGAGAAAGCTCAGTGCCTTACATGCTCATTCTCTAAGTGCCTCCAAGTGGTCAAATCATTTTTAGCAGAATTAGTCAGAAAGTAGGTATATCAGTTAGAGATAATCTGGCCATTCATCATACTAAGAGGAGTTGAATCTTCATGTGTGCAGAATGAGTGTCTGCATGATGTAGCATGAGACTGGTTAGTGTTGGTAATGAGTCATGGAAGGTTTGTTTGAGAGTTCTTGTGTTGATTATGAAGTTGATGTGCATGTGTATATTTAATATCATATTTAGGATGTCACAGAATTGTGACACTAATCCATTGGAACATTTGAACATATCAAAAAACTCAATGGTGATAGAATTGTGTTACTGTGTGCAAATTTTACACAATTTTTTCAGAATTTTAGAATTCAGGGTGTCAACATTCACATGGCCTTGTCATCTTCATTTAGTTTTTTATTTCCATGTGTTTGACATCACTGGAAGGCTTAGAATTTACACTTTCAGAATCTGTAAAACACCCCAAGTAGACTTATTTCTACTTTTGCTGTGACCCATCACAAATGAGTATATAGTTCTAGGGATTATTTATTTAGGGATGCATATTTCCTTACTCCATCTAAACACAAGCCAGATATGTAATGTTGGAATTAGTGTATTAGAATTACATTTCACCTCTAAGGAAATTCATACACTCCTTTCCCACTCATTTTGAATCTTTTATAGGGAGAATTTTTAAACAAACATTACATTTACACAGGAACATGAGGCAGCAGGTGGTGATCTTCCTGTGAGAAACTCACACTATAGAAGTAACACAAAGAAATTTTGGACACACTAAATGTGATATGAAAGAGAAAAAGGAAAAAAGAAAGAATATATCAATTTGTGTGCTATCTTATTGACTTTACACCGTCTTTCTTTTCTATCAGGCACACACTCAGACTCAAAGCACTTTTCTCACAGGATGATCTAAGTAATCCTAGCACTGCCTCCTACTTTAATTTCCTGTGAAAATATTTGTTAACTTTGATGAAAATAACTGCAGTACAAAAAGACAGACAGCTAAAAAGCTCATAAAATGGACTTCACACAAATGACTGAGATTTTTTTTTTTTAGATTAGAGGCAATTTAAGAGATTAAAGTCTTCTTTAGACTTGGTGCCTCTTAGATAAAACATCAGCTGCAGCCTTTGGGACCAGCTAGCTTGAATTAATGCTAAATAAAAACAACAAGAGAGCTTCCAGCTGTAGGTACAATAACTGCCTTTAACAGAACCTCATATCAACAATCCTGAATTATTGATATCTCTGCATACATTATAAACTCAGCTGCATGTTTACAAAGCTCATAGCAACATCTTGATCTGTCTTGGTCAAACTAGATAAACATCCTTGTCTGTACCTGCTTATAATCTGCTCGGTTATAGTGCATTTAGATCCAAATACATCAGCAGGACTGAACAGTTCTAGCGCTGAGGATTGATTTATTGCTCAGCTTTGCTGAATTCAGCAATGTTGCCTGGCAGCAAAAAGGTCTTGGGTTCAAATCCTGGCCTGGGCTTTTTCTGCATGGAGTGCGTGCGTGCGTGCGTGCGTGCGTGCGTGCGTGCGTGCGTGCGTGCGTGCGTGCGTGTGTGTGTTCTCTCAGTACACGGGTGTGTCACAGCCACGAGGGTCTATGTTTTGTTTGTGTCTTTGTCTGATGGTTTTACTTCTGGGTATGCTGATGTTCTACAGTTCTGTTCATTTTCTCTCTTATTGTTTCTTGGTTATATTGCTGTTAGTTCATTTCTTGCTAGTTTTAATCTGTCTAGCTTTGTTAGTATATTCTTTAATTTTACTTTCTGTACATTTGTGTCATTTAGATAAATATGTAAAAAAATAGAAGATATTCAACCAGCTTAAAAATATAAACCAGATAGATTGGAGTGAAAAAACAACTACGTGAAATTCTTTCTAAAAGCCTTGAACCACTGCTTCCCTTCTGTTGTAAATAACCAATGAGGATATTCCATAAAACACATAGAAGAACTGCTGAAATCACATTTTCCTATTGCTTTTATAATCCAAAACATTTCCATTTTGGTTTTTAAGAACTGCATGTTGCTCTTTGGGCTGCGCTGCTCTCTGACACTCTGCATGATGACAGCCAGTAGCGCACCAAAATCCAGAATCAAACTGGACGATCAGCATCACTTTAGCATGCGCAACTTTTGTTGCTTACTGTGCATTTTGTATTCAGTCCAACACATGACCTCAGGGACCAGGACGTTGATACCATGGATGTGCAACCAATGTATCTGCAGCAACTATTTAGTGCTATCATTTTTAAAATTATGTCAAAAAGCGCCAACATTATTTATTTTCCAGGCACAGAGCCATTTTACAGCATAATCAAGCAACTATATTACCTTCAGTTGTTATACAAATCCTATATATATCAAATATGACTTAAAAGAAAATTCACTTGGTAATTTAATGTCTTGAAATTGTGAAGCAGAAGCTCAGAAATGTGGAAACTGCAGCTCTGAGGAGGAGCTGCGCCTCAAAGGCGAGGTTAAGTCCACCCAGGTGTTTTGCACAGCTGAATGGTTGCCATGGAAGATTAAAGGATTTCTCAAACATGCATTGATGAACCAAAGCAACATTTTAGGTGTGTTTTTAATGAGGCAATAACATAAGGTGATGCAAAGCTCAAGAAAGTCAAGTTAACATAACACTGCCCCTTCGAGATAGTAAAAACTCAGTTTTTGATATAAAAATATTACCTTTTGTTAAAACTGCAAAACAGCAGCAATAGTAATAGTAATTCATTTTTGATGTACACACAGAGAAACTCCCTGCCAAACACAGGAGAAATGTACTCCTGGTTTTACTTTTAATGAATGATATTTATTTATTATATTTCTTGTTGTTACAAACTACATGGATTGAAAGTCGGATGGATTACTGACAAATACTGACACTGGATATCACACAGGGACAATCATCAACACTGATCAAGTTAACAGCCAAAACACAAGGTGCATCATGAAGGCGAGTGTTTGAGTCCAGTGAGAGATTGACATACTATAAATTTGTGGCTGTAACATGACAGAATGTGAGCACTTCTGCCAGGTACTGTAAACATAATTATTGAAGAAATGAGAGGCCTCGGGGGGGAAAGCTGTCTGTCCTCGGTTCTAATAAGAAACATTTGTTGTTTGACTGGAAACCAGACAGCAAACAAAGGAGTCAAACGGTCGAAACAATCATCGGTTTGCTGCTGAATGCAAAGCCTGTCTTTTGTCTCAGAGCTTTCAGTGGAGGTGGACAAAGCATCCGAGTGAAAAGACAACATAGTGTAAATGAATGCTGGCCTCATCTAGCCTGTTCTCTATGACCTCATGGTATCTGTAGCTCATAGGCTCACACTGCTCCGTTACATAACCTGCTGACTATGGACCTTCTCTCTCTCTCTCACACACACACACACACACATATACACACGCTTACACAATAACCCAATTGCTTCATATAAGTAATCACAAAAGGTCATCACAACTTATTTCCACTCAGACCACGATCCAGCATCGTTTACTGTTTTATCACTCAGAATAATTCCAGTGTTCCTCCTCTGCTGCTGCTGCTGCTGAGTGGCTCTGCATCCACTGTAGCATAAACAAGCCTCATCCATTACATAATACAGCAGCTAGGACCGCTACAGCAAGCACCATGAAATGCTAAAACACACACCGTTCCCGTCAACGTCAGGGTAAGTCCACAAGAGACCTGAGGGCGACAACATGCTATGGGCTGCTTCATAACAATTCTTTTTTTTTTCTTTTTTTTTTTTTGCAGGATGCACATTTACAGCAAGAATTTTTATTGCCCCTCTTATTGTGTTATGTCAGGGGCCTGTTTCAGAGTGGGAGGCAGGAGCAAATAAAGCATCTGGGGCCTCGATTAGCAGGTTGCTACCAGCAGAATGGAAGGAAGAAATGACAAAAAATACTCGGATATGAAGAGATTTTCATTGAAGAGCAAAAGATACTGAACCGACAGCTTTAGGAGAGAGAGAGACATGTGATATTTAATGTTTGTATACAAATTATTTATAGGCAAAATAAAGAATGAGTCTTGGTGTTAATAAGGAAGTCACAGTTCTCCTCTGCCTCCGTCTCTCAGTATCTCTACCAGCCTCCTCAGTCACACCCACCCTCTGCATGCGCTGCAGTGAAAAAGTATTTTCACCCTCCTGGTTTTGTAACCGCCGGCTAACACATGACAGCAGCTGTGGCTACTGGCTTTCAAACTCCATACAAATTCTAAGAAAAATACTCGATACCTTTTTAATATCTCAGCAGAATTTTTTGTAGGAGGAGAGTTCTTTCTTAAGAAAATTTAAAAAAGTTAAATATATGATCAATTTAAGGCAAAACCAATAAGTAAGGGACACCTCAGTTCCTATTTTGAAAAAAAATTAAAAGAGTCACAAAAAGTTGACAACAGCAGTTGTATCAATATATTAATTGAAAGTGGTCTCATAATCGTCTATCGCAAAAATTTCAGACAATTTATCATCCATAAAAATTTGTAATCGTAACAGGCCTACCTACAACTATAACAAATCCCGAAGGTATCTGAATGGAGCCTGCTGCTGGGCGGAGCAAAGAAACGTTCTTCTATGACTGAGATAGTACCAGAGCTCATCAGGTCTGACCTTAAAAGTTTGAAGAACTTAAAATAATTCTCACTTTGTTCGTCTCTCATTGTCAGTTCCATGAAAGTGGTCTGTTCTGTTCATTATACCATCTTGTGTGGGTCAAAGGTCATGTGTATTTGAATGTTTGTCTCAATCTCATCATCTGTCAGATATATACAAAGTCACCATGTACCTGTGTTCCTGCTCGGCCCCTGACCCCTGATGTAGGGAGATGGAAATGGGTCAGAATGCATCGATTTTGATTATTTATTTATTTACTAAGGTTATCTTTGTCCAAAACAAAAATAACCAACATTAAAGTTGGACAAAACAGAAGGTGGCAAATACTATTTCCCACTTTTTTTCCCCATTTTCCCAGGTTGTAAAAGTGTAAAAAAGTAAAAATTAAAATATTGTTTTTTGAAACTGCTTCTGAGATTGGAGATGGCTCTCCAATCATCACTGCTCCCAATAAAAATCATTGTCCTTACATATCTGCTGGGTATGTGCATGCTTTTTTCATATATTATCAATAGTCTGATTTTTAAGGCACAAATACACATGATGTATATTTAAAATACATAATGTACATGTCTTGGATTGGAGTCTGCTGTTTCTTATAACTGAATAGTATTTTTATGTTATAATTCGGTCCTTACTGTAAAGTATATTATTCTGTTGCTATTTGTTAATACATCCATGAATCTTTTAGCCTCAATGCTGCTGTGACACCTACACTTTCCCCCTGAGGGACAGTAAAGCAGTGGCCCCAACCCCGGTTCTCAAAGACCAAACATGTCCTGCATGTTTTAGATGTTTACCCACTCCAGCACAGCTGATTCCAATGCTTGCATTACCTCCTTAGCATGCCACCCAGTGTGATAGAAGTCTATTAATCACCCGTTCATTTAACCCATTCTATTGTATTCTACTCTATTCTAAAGATGGCAGAGGTCTACCTTGACCTTGGCCCCTCCTAAACGACCCATTAGCTTCATCCTCCAGAACCAACTAATCTGATATTATACTATATGAGGACTGCCAGAGAAATATCTATTGTAGTTAAGATAATAACAGTCTATAACCCTTTAACTGAACCGCAATTCATAAATCCTGAGCAATTACTTTTAGATGTGAAAATCTGCTTAGCTGTGTTTCTCTCCTAGATGAAGCTACTAAATGAGCTGCACAGCCACTAACTTTTGACTTTAACATAGAAAGTACTCCTGCACACTGAAACACATTCTGGCTTCGCTGGAGGTTTTTTCCTTTTCACTGTCGCCAAATGCATGCTTGGTATGAGGGACTGCTGCCAAGTCAACACAAGCGACTGTCGCTACGCTCTGGTCCAGGAGGAGTGAATGCTGCGAGTCAGTGACTCGATGCAAAATACTGAACCATTTTTGATGTATAGGTTGACCTTCTGGATGTTTTTATTTTTACAGTAATTTTAACCAATCCACAATGCCAAAGTTTTCATATTCCCTGCCACAGCATGACTCTCCCACCACCATATTTCACCATTCAAATAGTGTGTTCAGGGTGATGAGTTATTGCTAGCTATAGCATTAGCATAAAGGCAAATAGGTTCTTTTTTTTTTTTTAATTGACCAGCACAATTTTTTATTTGTAAAATATTGTGTATATAATCTGTAGTTTTTGATCTGAATGGGACTTTAAACTCATGGAGAGCACAGCAATAGAAGCAGTTTACCACTTTGGTCCATTAAACTTTCTACATCAAAGAAGAAACATCCTAACAATGACATGTTCATCACTCAGAAAATGGTAATAAGGTAATTTCTATTTTGCAGAAAAAAGAAAAATATTGGCAAATGGAGAACATGTAAGACAGCTATTGGTTTTTCCATAACCAAATGTCCCACAAGTTCAATTTGAAGTCAGTAATAACAAAGGGAAACAAAACAGGAACTCCATCACAGACACTGCATTCCTCAGACAGCGTGGTAATTGTTGAAGTTTATGACAATACAATTGGGAAGACGTAAAAATCTAGTTTTCCAAAACCATCCCCTTAAATCCGACTGAAATCTGGAGTGGACCACATGGACATGCCACAAACTTTCTGGAGAAAAGTTTCATGGTGAGATGAGACAAAGACTCAGCTTTTTGGCTGTAATTACTGGAAGGGTTCTCGAAGGAATTAATCAGTCGATCAATCAGTTACACATACACAATATCTGTAACCAAAGTGGCTAACAAAATAAATGTGTAAAGGAAAACATAAAAAAGCAGATTGAAAATAGGGTAAAAACAGAAGTACCACCACATTTTCAGGTTTTTAGAAGCATTTCTGAATGAAAATTTTTTTAGATTTTAAATTTTAAAAGGCCAAGTTCTGTTATAAATTGAAGATCTAGTGGAAGATGACTCTAGAACTGAGGTGAGTCCAACAAAAAATCTCAGCCCCCCATGTTTGTACTCTGTCTATGGAATTATAAGTAAATATAAAATGTTTGACCTCGAGGACCTGGTTAGAAAAACACACTAAACTGGTTAGGTAAGTGGGAGCAGGGCTTTGAATACAAACACAAAAACTTTAAAATGTATTTTAAAGAAAGCTGATGTAGTGTAGTGAAGACAAAAACTCAGTGTAATGTTCCTGTCTGGCAGAATCAGTCAAAAGGAAAACTGTTGCGTTCTGAACAAGAGGCAACTCAGGGATGACTGGGGACCCAAAGCTAGAGAGCACTGCACCAGTCCATTCTGGAACCGAACAAACCATGAACAACCTCCTCCAGGTCAGGTTACAACAGATTAAAAAAGGCTTCACCTCGGTTAGAAGGCAGACCGAACGACATGCAATTTGTTTGTTAAATTCTAAGTCTTTGTCAAATGTGACCTCCAGGAAGGCCCAAAACACATTTGCTGCTAGTGGTATAGATTCATTGCACAAAGTGGGTGGCTGGACTAATCAAAGAACAATTTCCATCAACTATCTTCAACTACCTTCAACCAACTCAAACATTGGGTTACATCAACATATGAAGGTGTAGTGATGAAGGACGAAGGCTAACAATGAGCTTCTTGACCACAGCACTTTAGAAGAGTTGTGGACTTTGCTTGCAAGTCAGATTCAAGCCAGGAAAGCAAGCACTTTATAAGACGTGTAATCTGTTTGAAGCCTGGCAAAATGTCCAATTACATAACAGAGGACATCAGGGTAGTTTTCCTCTAGTGCACTGTAGAATTTTATGGATATTATCAATCATCTGGAAGGGTTTTCTGATGTTCCTCTCCACCGCAAACAGGTGGTGGAGAGGAAAGCTAGGACTTAGAAAACAGTAAAATAAGACCCATTTTATAAGCTCCTAATACATCACAATCCCAAAATGCTTTAGGTTTATTTCAAATGCAGTGAACAAACTGCATTTGAAAAAAAAATCAGAAAAAAAGGGTTTGGGAAGAGGGGAAGGGGGAGGGAGAGAGGTGGGGAGCAAAAGTTTAAAGTGAAGGAAGAAAATAAGAGGAAAGGTGAGAAATGAGGATAAGGAAAAGATAACACCCTTAGAAGTCTGCTTCTACACCTGCAGAAAGAGAGGAAACGATTCCAACCCCCCTACAGACTCCAATCCTAAATCCCTGAACATCCCACCCCCTACAGACCCCAGGGTCTTCTTTCCCAACAAGACCAGCAAAAATTACTATCACATTCTGTCTGATCACAGTTTATTTTTACCAATAATGTGTGTTGGATGTGTGAGCTATCATCCATCCATTATTTGAGATCTGATGTACCAGGTCTTAAAGGGAAACCCAGCCATTCTGATCCCCAAAGCCAGTGACCCTCTTCATCACAGTCTGTTGGATCCCATCAGGTTCTCAAAGCCAGGAGGGTTACGTAGCCCCTTCATTAGCTTCCAGGGTTTTCTCCCAGTGGACATCCCTGGGAAATCAAGGAGAACCACTAGGCATCCCGATCAGATGTCCAAAGCACATCGATTGATTCTTTTTGATGCAAAGGAGCACCAAGTCCATATTATACTCCTCATGCATTCCATAAGGCCGAATCCAGCCACTCTACTGGAAGCTCATTTCAGCTGCCACATCATCCTGGAGGCTATCTTGAGCAGAACCTCGGCTCCTGATGGGCCTACCATAGTAAACTGGTTTCAGGGGAATTGGTCAAGCTAAAAGAAATCTTGATGACAGACATAAATGACGGGAAAATCTTGTTCAGTCCAGGGGAACCCTTGAAGACCAATGTCTGTGAGTAGAGGGATCCTGGAGCACCCTGGCAATGATGAGCGATAGAAGTTTGTCCAAAAGTTGATTATAATTATTACTTTTTTTAATGGATATATTTCTTTTTTTTATTTGTGCTTTTTGTCTTCTCTTCCTTCATGTTTTCTGAGGCTCCTCTAGCGGCCTCAGAAAAACACTGCCTGAGAATTTAAAAAATTCTTGTTTTACACCCTCAATCAATGTTTTACATAATCATTGTAGTTTTAATTTGCTTAAATTAGATTTCAGAAAAAGTGGCCTTGTATAGTAAAGAGTAGCTAAGTACTAGTAAAGTCATTTACAGACTTCCATCTGTCAAAGGAAGTTGATTCTCCTCAACTATTCCCTAACTTGGAAGTTCTTTGTTTGGAAATACGTGAGGATCCTTAAAGGGGCAGTATTTTAAATCGACGTTTCTGAGCTTTACTTTACGCTATAATATTATTCCCTCGTCAAAATTATGCCCGGAGTGTTGCCTTGATTCTTCTGTGCATGTTTTAGAAATCTTTTAATCTCCCGTGCAAAGTTGTGCAAAACGCCTGATGGAATCTAGTGCTGCCTTCAACGATGAAGGAGGAAGCTGAAGTTTTCAAGCTTCTGAGTTTCCGCCTCACAGAGCCGCCCTGCCACCTTATTCCCAAACTCAGCTACTGCAGACTAGCCAGCAGCAATTAGCAAGGTGGAACTGTAGCTGCTACTTCTCAGTGAAATGCTGGTAAAAACCAGCATTAAAGGGTTAATAGATTGATCTTATGATAACTTCCAGAAGATGGAGTTTTAGAAAGAATAGGAGTTTTTAAAGAGATTCAGCCAATTTTTTTAAAGGTCTTATTGGCTCTTGCTGCCTTTTCTTCAGAGTGGTCAGACAGAAAAGTATAATGTCAGATGAGGAAGACAAGTGACAAAGGTCACCAGACCAGGACTGGAACCTGTGACGTCCACATGGAGAACTAAGACCTCCACACGTGGGTCGTGCTTTGCCCCTGCACCATGACAGGAACCCCACAAATGCCCACTTCAAAGGCAATAAATAAAGTAAAAAAAAATTTCAAATCTTATTTGATATATCCAGCATTTTATAACAACTCAAGGTAACTTGATTGTGCTAGTAAACACATTATTCTGCCCCTTAAAAAAAAAGATATTTCTTATTAGATATTAGCATACTAAAAGGCCATCTGTACAGTTAAAAGTGCAGTAACACATTCACATCATTTAAGACTTCCAAAGTTATTCAATAAAGAGGATAATTCAGAAACAAGAAAATTCCATCTAATAGCAATGTTTACTTTCGAGCTATAATTCATTATTCTACATGTCTTTTACTGTTGGGCCTCTCACAGCAGGACAACAGACACACAGGACAAGGAGCTCTGCACACACTCAAGGAAAATTTGGAGACCAATTAACCTAACTGTCATGTTTTTGGGCAGTATGAGGAAGTCAGAGTACCTGGAGAGAATTCACACCTGCACTGGGGGAACATGCTAAATCCATGCAGGAAATCTCCCAGCACTAGTCAGAAGTACTGGGTGTACTTGTTCCGAGTACTAACCAGTACTTAGAACAGTACTTAGAGCGCTACGTTGGTGGTTCCTTTTGATTTTCCAGGGATAAGTACTGGTTAGTAACCAGTACTGAGAACAATGAAAGTCTGGGGAACTTTAGAAGGACTACAAGAAAAGTCGAGAAAGTTTTTTGGAGACTCTTCCGGACAACTTGTAATGGTGTCAGACCTGGAAAAGGCCATCAGGATTCTCACCCACAGATGAAAGGAAATCTGTTAGGATGTTCATGAAGAACCCAGGAACCAACAAGGCTCAAGCTCAACCTGACCTGCAAACTGTTGGGACACCTTCCACTGTGCCATGAGTTTACAGGCATGACTTTTGAAAGTCGATCTGAAATGTATTATTTAATCTAACACATAGAGACGGGCCACTTTAAATACATTATGATAATAAGACTTACAGTGTAGACCAAGTATGATGGAAGTGGTCCAGGTGTTCTCTTTTTGGAAATCAAAATATTCTCCCTAATTACGAGTGTAAGAGGGAACCCTCAAAATATCAAGAAGCTTCACACCAATGAAGAGAGAGTAAACTTCTGACCATCTAGAGCTCCTGTGAAAAACATCTCAGTGTTGTGGAACAACTGAACCCCCGCCTGTCACTACACGCTCATGCTGTCTGCTTGTTTTGTAATGCTAATCAGTTTCAGTGCCTTTAAAACTCTACAGAAACCCTGAGAACTTCCAAGGCGGCCAGAAGAGCGGAAGCAGGTCCGGCCCTCAGCAAGAGCAGAGAGAGCTGCAGAGCATCGACACTGAAAATCACTCAGTGGAATAAAAATATGGATACATTAGAAGGTGGTCGAGGAAAGGATCGCGTCACTGGCAGACGCTGACGTCATCGTGTTTGTTAATAATACGCAGCTCGATGCGGCTGATCAGCAGTCAGTCAGTCAGTCAGTCACCCAGAGGCCCTGGCCGCGTACACAAAGAGGCGGAACACCCAGTCCCTCTCCCCGCTGGAAGCAGCCCCGTTCCTCTGCAGTCTCCTCCGCTCCGCCAGGGCACAGGAGCTGCAGTGTGGATGCTGCTGCCATCACCCACCACCATCCATCACAAACACACACGCACGCACACACACACACGCACACACACCTACACACACCCACACTCGCATACACGTTTTGCACCGGACACATCCTTCCTCCTATACGGCCTTTCGGTTCCTAGCATCCCTGTGAGAATATACCTTTCAGATGAGAATTCACTCGGGCATTAATCCATGATCGGCTCGCTGCTTCCAGCCGTTTAATCGCGTTTTCTCCCAAAATGCTGCGACGCAGAAAAAGGCCGAGGGAAATGATTCTAAGGGAGGCAGTCCCGCGTCCTGTCAAAGAGAGCCAGAGATGCGCCTTCCGATCCCATAAGAAGCACGACGGTCCACAAAGTGCGGGGAGCGGGCGTGAATCCACAGCCTCCCGGCCTGGAGGAAGCCCTCGGTGCGCGGCAGACGAGGCGCTGTGCGGCGTTTTCAGTCGGTTAGTCCTCCATAACAGAGCGGCCCGTTCTGTGACACACACTCAGAGCGCAGAGCCGAGCAGCGCTGTCTCATTTAAACAGATAGAGGAGGGGAGGGCGACGGTAGAGGCGCTGTGCAGATCCGCTGCTTCTTATGCAACCTCAGCAGCAGCAGCAGCAGCAGCATCTTCTGCTGGGGAGAAAATTCTGTTCAAATGGTGGATTTACCTGGATTAATGTCTCAATGAGCCTCTCAAACTGTTATATTGCAGGCTTACATTGACTTTTACTACGGAGGTCATAATCACGAAAAACAAAAACAGAATGAACAAATAAATAAATGGCTTCAAAAATGTACTCAACAAATGGGGGAAAAGAAAAACACACCAAAATTAAGTTTTTGTTGTTATTTTTTTGTTCCGTCTGGCACAAGCTTGTTTTTCTTTCTAACAGTATTTTACCTCAGATTTAGTTAGGTTTATTAATTTTTTCTTTTTATTTGAATCGCATTTATTTCTTTTATTTATTTTCCTTCTTTCCACTCGTGTGTTTAAGGGGCAGTATAACGTATATCATAGCTTCTTTTTTCCCCCTAGTTTTACATCATGTTATAATGTTATTCTCTCATAAAAAACACAACTGGAATGTTTTCTTGATTCCTTCAAGCATGTTTGAGAAATCTTTAAATCTCCATGATAACTATTCAGCTGGGCAAAATCCCTGGGTGGACCTAGCCCCGCCTCTCGATGACAAAGCTCCTCCTCGGAGCTGCATTTTCAAGTTACTGAGCTTCTGACACAGAGAGCAACCCTCTCCCACTCAGCTCCTTCAGACTAACCAGCAGCAATTAGCAAACACCTGGTGGAACTGAGCATCTGCTGAGATACTTCTCATTGAAACGCTGGTAAAAACATTGATACAGGGAAGGTGGAGTTTCAGAAAGAGCAGGAGTTTCTTAAAGAGACAGAGGCCCAATTTCAAGGCTTTAAATTACAAAGTCAAATTTATGATAATCCATATATAGAATTTTCATGACAAATCAAGGTAATTTAGTAATTTCATAGTGTTATTAAATGATACCATGTAACTGGAAAACACATAATAATAGGTTTGTATTTATTCTCCCTTCACTTTTAACATTTTCCTCAAACAACTTTTTTTATGCATTAGTTCTGCTCTATTCTTTGCATTTTTACCCCGTCTTTCTGTTTCAACAGACGACTTTATACCCATGTCTTCTGTTTGTGGTGGTCTGTTAAAAGACCACATTTTTGCAATGGCTTGTATCATAAATCATTTGACGATATAATTCAACAGCAAAACAAAGAAATCTGTAGGAGAAGAAATTGGAAAATAAAAAAGCAACAATAGTGTTTTTGCACAACTTCAAACTAACACTTTGATTTCATTTCATAACTGACTCTTATAGGGAACATATCTATTATAAATTACAGGGAATGTGGCAAACCTCAAATAAAGGTCAATCTATTTCGGAGATGTGCATCATTCAGCTGAAGCCACTGTGACTGCTTTTTGCAAACGGTGACTTCAGCTAAATGAGCCAGAGACTGCAAAGTGGTGACAGTGACTCCAAATCATCCAGTAATGTATCAGTCAGGAGCAGGATACAGAAACATCTTCAGCATTAAATACATGCAACAGCACAATGAAGATAGCCATCTTCTGAGAACGTATGGGGGCTCAGGGAAGTGGAGGTTTTCACAGAGTAGAAGAACAAACACAACCAAACAGTCAGGCTGCCAAGAGGCCATCAGCAACACTGAGAAACATCCAGGAAGTGCTGCTTGTGCTGTGCATGTGACTGTAATCACCTGATCGGACTAAGGGGTATGACTGAGAAACAAAAGTATTTTCTCTTCTCTTGATTTGATCAAATCAAATATAAACTTTGGGCCACAGTCCCAGTCATTATGTATCTTACAGTTATGATTAAAACCTCTAGATTTAATGAGAACACAAGCAGCACCGTTCAGCTCTCTGACTGAGTTTCTGAGCAGACCTAACACATACCCAGCCTTCCAGCTTTTACTGCCTTCTTTTTACTGCTTTGTAATAGTCTGTGAGGTCAACAGCTTGATTCCTTAAGTTTTCTGCATTGAGCTTGTAACAATTATGCTTTGTTGTGCTGGTTGCATGAGAACTTCAGAGTCATGTTGATTTTGCCTAAAAACTCCAGAGCTTTTTAAATGTATCCCGTGGCGATAGCTCTACGTTATGGACATGGACGTCCACCTAAACCGATATGTCAGGCAGGGACAGCGTTAGAGCCAAGAGGCGCATTGTAACTTTGGAGGACAGGGATCTGCTCCTTGTTTTCATCTTTATGGAAACAGTGATTTGAAGAAAACTATTCCTAAAAAAATGCCAAAGTATGTTGTAGACATAAAGATCTTGGCAGGTTTGGAGTGGACAGATGAGTCGCAGCTGATCAGGCAGACCGTTGAAGACCTAATTTAATATGCACTAACAGGATGTTGTAAATATTAACATTTTCAGTTTGAATGGTTTTAATTTGCTAAAATAATTATTAGCTATCGGCCTTTCATTGCTCTGAGGATTTGCTCATTGTGATCTGATACAAGTAATAGAAATAAGATTAATAGCAGCATAATGATGCATTTTGTTTCAAAACTGCAAGCCAAAAGAGATTTGGAATTTTGAAGATCTCAGCAACTTCTCCATGTTGTAAACCTGAATAAGTTTTACCTACTTAAAAAATTCAAGGTAACTGGTTGCCTAAAACATTTTAAGTATTTTAAGCAAAAAAGTATCTATCTATCTATCTATCTATCTATCTATCTATCTATCTATCTATCTATCTATCTATCTATCTATCTATCTATCTATCTATCTATCTATCTATCTATCTATCTATCTATCTATCTATCTATCTATCTATCTATCTATCTATCTATCTATCTATCTATCTATCTATCTATCTATCTATCTATCTATCTATCTATCTATCTATCTATCTATCTATCTATCTATCTATCTCAGGCATTTTTTTCTTCATTCAGATAAGTTACTTACAGTGGGTAGAGTATCCAGTAATTTAAGAGTTTGACAATTCATCAAACTCAAGTTTTTCCTCAAGTAAAAATGTTGATGTTTTCAGGGATTTGTTTCAAATAAAAATAGTTTTCTCTGGCTCTGTCAGATGTTCTGGAACCCCACAGGCTTCACTGTTAATCTGAACAGTCCAAGTAAGAGGTTATGTCTGGGCAAAGGTGATTACTTTTGGATAAACAAAATGTAAATACATATTTCATTGTGCTTTATGTTGTTTTGGGGGCAGAGCAGGCTGTAGAGCAAGTCAGAGCCATGGCTGTTATCAAGACTGCAACAAGCCTGGTTTACGAGTCTTTGGAGAATTCGTAGTTTGGGAACATGAGCTCGTTCTGCTTTATCTGCATGTTTCTTCCTCATCTCACTAACCTCCATAAATATTATGCCAGCATTGTCTTCAGAGACATGAAGGATCAGAGTTGATTATCTCTGGCTGCTAATGCTAACATGATAGCCAGCACTGGCTCTGATGTTTCAACTGAGCCCCTAAATCCGGATAACACCAGGAATTCTGTCCAACCATAATCTCGGAAAGCCATGCTCGCTTTTTGACGCCATCTAGTCCCTAACTCTGTTCAACCCGTCGCTGTGACGACTGATTAGCACAGCATTCCATTCTCATTCTCAGGTCCTCATAACACACCTTGGATCTGAACTGTACTGCATAGTTATTTTTATTCTTTTAGGTCCTTTTTATTATTATTATTATTATTATTATTATTATTATTATTATTATTATTATTATTATTATTATTGTTGTTGTTGTTGTTGTTTAATTTGATCAGTTTAGATTCTTGATTTTCTTTTCTATCTATTGAATAAATTCTTATAAACATACAAATAATGTGACTTTAATGACACTATAGAAGAAAAAAATCAATGGGTTTACATTACCACACATTCATTCACACATCTAATGAATGTGTGAACAGGTAAAGGGAGGTGCAGTAGTGCGTAACTCTTGTAGCCACAAATATGAAAGACTGTAGAAATTGTTCTTAAAAGTTTCTCTATTTTCATGTCTGTCATGAATGATAAATGCTGTAGCGCCAGCTTTGTTCTGCAAAGTCTTCAG